>NC_086445.1:487589646-487927146 GCF_028390025.1 Pseudophryne corroboree | reverse complement strand
GCTGTAATACATCCCAAATCACTGAGTAATACAATTCTGATTACAGGGCATGATTCTGAGTCACAAGTGCGTGCAAATTTGGATGCAACTAGCAATTTATCACAGTTAGCAAGTGCTGTAGTTAACAGGGCTAAATGTAATAGGGTGCAAGTATAATTGCGAGTAAAAACTTGCATCAACTTGCTGCGAGTATGATGTAAGTTTTTTTTTAGGGTAAGCTTGTACCTTGTAATGCGAGTTTCATTAAAAAGGATAGGTTTGTCATAATTCTGCACAGACAGATCAGTGTGTAAAAGTTCCTAAAGAGTTAAAAATCAGAATAAAAAATGGCGTGGGGTCCCCCCCAAAAGCATAACTAGCCCTGGGCTCTTTGAGCCCGCCCTGGTACAAATAAAACTGGGGAAAAAAAAAAAAAAAGAGTAAGATTCCCCTGTCTTTAGTGTACTAGTCCTTGATTCTTGGAGCCAGGCCTGGCTCTAAAAATAAGGGGAACAAAACAAGTAGGGGTCCCCCTTATTTTTAGATCAAGCACCAGGCTCCACCAGCAGGGGGGTAATGCCACAGCCAAGGGACACATTTGACGGGGTCCTGTCCTAAGCATTCATCCTCCCTAATTAGTGAAAGTTAGAAGTAATACTAGGGTCTATATTGTATTGGACATACTGAGAAGGCTGCTGGGACCTGTAGTCCTATTTTAAAAGACAGTATTACTTCTAACTTTTACTTAATTAATATCAACTCGGCACCTACCACACAGGGGTGCTCTGGATAGCCCGGGACTTCAACTCAGACATTAGGGGGAATAGTGTTGGAACCCCACGCCATTATTTCCCTCTAATTTGTAACTCTTTAAGATTTTTTACACATACAAGCCACCACTGATCTGTGCAGGCTTCTGTCAAACTTGCCTATATAAAGCAGGTCTATTACAGTATTTTGCGAGTTTTTTTTAAATTTTTTTTTTACTAGTTCTGTGTGAGTTAACGACTTGCACCCTATTACATTGTGTGAGTTATATGTTTTCATTGCGAACACATCTGAGTGCGAGTTTAGGCCTCTTACATGCATTTGAGGCAGAAACAACCTTTATCAAGTCTTAATAACAAACCCTATAGGAATTAAAACATAGAAGCTCTATATGGCTATAATGGATGGAATTCATACAGTATTTAATAGATTTCCTTTCTCAGAGTTCATTGAAAGATACTTGAACATTGTGGTATAGAAAGCTTCCACTGGACTGGAGTTGGCATTTTTGGTTAAAAAAAAAATTAAAGCTACGCCTTCTCAATAAACCCACAACCTGCCAGAAGACTTATTTTCTAAACAAAAGTCCAAAAGGAGTAAATTAAAGGCTTATCCGAGTGGTCTTTGGGGTTAATTCTGAGTTGATCGCAGCAGGAACTTTGTTAGCAGTTGGGCAAAACCATGTGCACTGCAGGGGGGGGCAGATATAACATGTGCAGAGAGAGTTAGATTTGGGTGGGGTGTGTTCAATCTGCAATCTAAATTGCAGTGTAAAAATAAAGCAGACAGTATTTACCCTGCACAGAAACAAAATAACCCACCCAAATCTAACTCTCTCTGCACATGTTAAATTTGCCTCCCCTGCAGTGCACATGGTTTTGCCCAACTGCTAAAAAATTTATCAGCTATAACTGGCCTAACTGGTCACAAAATTGTAATTTATGAACAGTCTGTCTGCAAGCTGTAAGTTCACTCTAGGTAAAAGATCCAGCCTCTTGGCAAGAACTCCCATCATTGCCTTGTATCAAAAAGTGCCCACAAGAAAAAATAGGATTTTGGTACTTACCAGATAAATCCTTTTCTTTGAATCCATAGGGGGCACTGGAGTACTCTTGGGATATGGACGGTGTTAGCAAGGACAGGCACAAAATATTTAAATTTCAGTAACTCTCCTCCCTTCCATACTCCCAGAATACCTCAGTGTTTTTTCCTGAGGCGAACAGGAGCGATAGAGAGAATGAACAATGGAGAATTACCTATAACATTATAACATGACGGACAACAATAAAGTTGACACATAACGTAACTGACAACTAAACAGTTGACACCATAACCGATAAATCGGTGAGAACGTGTTACCATAAGACCCACTGAACTTATCACAAACCAGGTAAAACTGCTCTGGTTGGGCGTCCAGTGCCCCCTATGGATTCAAAGAAAAGGATTTACCTGTTAAGTACCAAAATCCTATTTTCTTTTTCATCCACTAGGGGTCACTGGAGTACTCTTGGGACGTACCAAAGCTTCCCTCGTGGGCGGGAGAGCTGTTTGGCACCTGTAACACTAGGCGGCCAAAGCTAGACGCTGATGCCGCAAACGAATCAAACTTGTAAAAGCGCACAAACGTGTGCACTGATGACCATGTAGCCGCACGGCAAAGCTGCGTCGTAGAAGCCCCACGACCAGCTGCCCATGAAGTTCCCACAGAACGTGTGGAATGAGCTGTTACTGATGTAGGCGGCTATAACCTAACATGAAGGTAAGCCTGACGTATGGTCAGTTTAATCCATCTGGATAAGGTTTGCTTAGAAGCTGGCCAACCCATCTTGGCAGACACATAGAGAACAAACAACGTATCCTCTTACGAACTGTAGACGTTCGGGATACATAAACGCGTAGTGCGCGTACCACATCCAAAGTTCCAGAATCTTCTGTTAACACAGGAACTACTATTGGTTGATTGATGTGAAAAGATGACACTACCTTTGGCAAGAAAGCGGGATTCGTCCGCAGTTCCGATCTGTCATCATGAAACACCAACTACGGTGGCTTGCATGACAAGGCACCCAAATCTGAAACACGCCTTGCCGAAGCTAAGGCTAGGAGAAAAATTGTTTCCCAAGTGAGAAACTTAATAACCACTTGTTGTAAGGGTTCAAAATATGAAGACTGTAAAAAAGAATCTAAACCAGAATCAAGTCCCATGGCGCTGTAGGTGGAATGAATGGAGGCTGTACTCTGAGGACACCTTGCAGAAAAGTGTGTACCGACGGCAATAGAGCCAATCGTCTTTGAAAGTAAATTGACAAAGCAGATACCTGCACCTTTAGTGTAGATAAACCCAGTCCTCCATCTAACCCCGTCTGTAGAAATAACAAAAGTCGGGATAACTTGAAAAATGATGTCGGAAACTTCCGAGCTTCACACCAACCTATATAGGCACGCCAAATTCTGTAATAATGAGCTGCCGTAACTGGCTTCCTAGCACGTAACATGGTTGGTATAACCGATTCTAGAATGCCCTCTCTTCTTAAGAGGGCGGTCTCAACAGCCACCCCGTCAAACGCAGCCGCGCTAAATCGGGTAACAGGTCCGGACATAACGGGAGCGGCCAAGGATCGTCTGCGAGTAGTCCGCGGAGATCCGAGAACCAAGCTCTCCGAGGCCGATGAGGCGCCACTAGTATGACTGTGGCGGACTCTCTTTTGATCCGTTGTAGCAACAGAGGGAGCAGCGGAAACGGTGGAAACAGATACACGAGGCTGTATGGCCACGCGATTGTGAGAGCATCCATAGCCACTGCCTTTGGATCTCGCGTTCTGGACACATACTGGGGCGTTTGGTGATTGTGGCGAGATGCCATCAGGACCACTTGAGGGTAACCCCACGTCTGGACCAACATGTGAAACACTTCTGGATTTAATGACCATTCTCCTGGATGAAAATCCCGGCGGCTTAGATAATCCGCCTTTCAGTTGTCCACTCCCGGAATGAACACTGCCGACAATATCACTTGGTGATGCTCGGCCCAATTGAGGATTCGAGCTACTTCCCGCATGGCCATGCGGCTTCTCGTTCCTCCTTGTTTGTTGATGTATGCGACCGCCGTCGCGTTGTCTGACTGCACTTGGACAGTCTGAGACCGAAGCATGTGCACTGCTTGGCATAGCGCATTGTAAATTACCTGGAGTTCCAGGACATTTAGAGACAGCAATCTTTCGTGATCTGCCCAGAGACCCTGGAGCTGACAATTACTGACCGCAGGGACTCCATCTTGAATCTGTAGTAAGTGACGTACTGATTGAGATCCTTTAAGTTCAATATTGGTCTGACCGAGCCATCCGGCTTTGGTCCTACAAAAACTGGCTTAATAACCCTGACCTTGTTAGTGAATAGGGACTGGAAACAAACTGCTGAATCTAGCAGAGACTGAATTGCGATTTCCAGAACTCAGACATGGGCTGGGAGCACGTCATGCCCCAGGCTTCTTGGTGGCCCTAGCGTTGTAAACCATGTCCTCTACCACATCTACTAGGTGTGGTTGTTCCTCTACCACGGCCCCGAAAAAGGCTGAGGTCTCTAATTTAGAATTAAACAACTTCTTGCCAGCGGAAGGTAATGCTTTCAGAGAGCCAGTCGTGCCGAAACTAGTGACGCTGAAAAGCAAGAACTGACCTGACAGACGTCCGTAGTAGCTGTACATAAATACTCAGCAGCTTCACCGATGTGATCAGCAAGAAGTATAAGGTGGTCGACTTGCAGGCGGATCTGAGTTGTGTTATCAATATAATCACCGCCTTATGTACCCAAATTCCAACCAAACCAGGTCTAAGCAGCACCCCTGCTGCTGTATACATGGACTTTTAGCTTACGCTCTGACGGATCTTGAAGCGTAGTAGCAGTTGGTACTGGAATGGTTAATTTTTTTATTTTTGTGTGTGTAAGTTTTGACACAGACGAATCCACCATTGGCGGATTCTCCTATGTAGATGTCACAGACTCTGGAAACGGGTAACTAGACTTAAACCGTCGAGGTATAGAAACCCGTTCATGCGGATTCTGACATGCCTCTATTAACAGTCTGAAAACACACTAAAGATCTCTGTCGTTTAGTAAATACCACCTTATTATTTGTCAGCAGTTCTTCAGTGTCTGTAAAAATCAGAGACTGACGTACCGCCCTGATGAGATTATCAATGCCGGCTGTCAATATCCTCACTATCTGACTGCTGGTCCAATTCACCTTCCTCATGCTCATCCTGCGCAGTCGCCAGGATGCCATATAGCAGAAACTGGGAAAGTATAAGCAAATGAGGACTATCTTTGTGACCCGAACTAGACTGGGATCTGTGCAAAGACGGAGACCTGTTCTGAGACCCTCTGGTATCTCTTGTGGTCTCACCCGAGCCTCAATTCTTGCCATGTGTATCTCTTGTCGAGCAGCGTCCATTTTGTGAGGCAACACACACTGACAGACATTGCAGTTACACTGCATCTTTGTTTTTTCTGGTGCCTTATTCATTATGTTGTACGGCTGAAGGCAGTGCACGTGATCCAAAAGTCCTACCAACACCCCTACGCCATCCGGTGGAGTATTGTTGTAGGACAGCCCTTTCTGGAAGAAGAAACAGGAAGTATGGTTAAAATGGCTTCCAGCCATGTGCTTACATTGTATAACATAGCATACTAGGTTATAAAGACGTGCCCTTAAAACCATGGGGGTTATTCCGAGTTGTTCGCTCGTTATATTTTTCTCGCAACGGAGCGATTAGTCGCTAATGCGCATGCGCAATGTTCGCAGTGCGACTGCGCCAAGTAAATTTGCTATGAAGATTGGTATTTTACTCACGGCATTACAAGGTTTTTTCTTTGTTCTGGTGATCGTAGTGTGATTGACAGGAAGTGGGTGTTTCTGGGCGGAAACTGGCCGTTTTATGGGTGTGTGCGAAAAAACGCTACCGTTTCTAGGAAAAACGCGGGAGTGGCTGGGGAAACGGAGGAGTGTCTGGGCGAACGCTGGGTGTGTTTGTGACGTCAAACCAGGAACGAAACGGACTGAACTGATCGCAGTTGCCGAGTAAGTGTGGAGCTACTCAGAAACTGCTATGAAGTGTCTATTCGCAATTTTGCTAATCTTTCGCTCGCAATTTTGATAAGCTAAGATTCACTCCCAGTAGGCGGCGGCTTAGCGTGTGCAAAGCTGCTAAAAGCAGCTTGCGAGCGAACAACTCGGAATGAGGGCCAATGCCCTTAACTCTCAATATAATGCAGCCTTTCTCAATATAAAGCAGCCTTTCTGAATATAAAGAAGCCTTTCTGAATATAAAGCAGCCTTTCTCAATATAAAGCAGCCTTTCACAATATAATGCAGCATTTCACAATATAATGCAGCCTTTCACAATACAAATCAGCCTTTCTCAATATAAAGCAGCCTTTCTCAATATAATGCAGCATTTCACAATATAATGCAGCCTTTCTCAATATAAAGCAGCATTTCACAATAGAATGCAGCCTTTCTCAATTAAAGCACATATTTAATAATTTATAATCTAGGCTTAACAGCCTGTCTAGTGCTGCTGCTGTGGGCATTATGTCCCCCCCCTTCAGCTGCGCTGCATGTAAAGGGGACAGACCGCGGCAGCCCTGAGCGCTGTCCACGGTCTGAGTGAGGGCTGAGCCGCCGCAACTCTCCCCCTCCCCCAGCGTGAGCTCCCGTACTGTGTAACGGGTGCTCTGTAATATTGGGGAGCGGTGTGGAGCGTATTAGCGGGCGGCGGCGGCGGGAAAAGGTATCATCTCGCTGGCTCCCCTCTGCGCCGGATTCTGACACTGGCCGGCGGGTCTGGAGCGGCGGCTAGAGCGGGCGCTAGGGAGCCTGTGACAAGTGGCAGGCAGCAGGGGATTAGCGGCCGGCGGCGGGCAACAGCTATGGCGGCGATCAGTCCCCACACACGGCGGGGCGGCAGCGTGAGCTGACCGCCCCGGTCATAAATACCTGCGATCCTGTGTTGTGATGGGGCTTTGTAGCTGACCTGTGCTCTTGGGCTCTGACGGGGCTTCTCCAGCAAGCTCTGTCCAGTCCTTTCTGTAGCCTCAGCTGAAGTTAGAAGAGCTGCTTGTGGCTGTGAGGCCCGACACGCCAAGAGCTGCACGCAGCAGCTTCTGTAATCCCGGACCCATAGCTTTTGTGTAAACTGGGAAGGAATTATAATCAGAAAAAAGTATAAAAAATAAAAACAAAAATATCTAAAAGTAAAATATGTATGTCCCCCCCTGGAGGTCCACACTTTGTGCTCCTATCCATGTGAGCACCGAAAAAACACTGAGGTATTCTGGGAGTATGGAAGGGAGGAGAGTTACTGAAATTTAAATATTCAGTGCCTGTCCTTGCTAACACCGTCCATATACCAAGAGTACTCCAGTGAGCCCTAGTGGATGAAAAAGAAACATCCACTGGGTGTTAAGATACATTTCTTGTAGCCGAGAATTCATCCAGCCAATCAGCTCCTAACTGCCATGTCACAGGCTGTGTTTGAAAATGACAGTTAGGAGCTGATTGGCTGGTACTTTATCTCCGTCCACTTTATCTCCATTCAATGCTTAGTAAATAGACCCCTGAGTTATTTCTTGCACATGGGCCTGAATGACTGTCACTGCACCAGACCTCAGTAAGCAGTTATTTACAATATGATCTTAGTGAACACCCTCTGCATTGTGGAAAAGATAAATTATAGAACCTAAATTGAAAATTATGGGACTGAAACACAAAGCTGTTCATTCCAATTGGGTATATGCAATAATGCTTCCTTGATGTCTATAGACACCTTAAAATTGTCTTGTTTTATATTGTGACAAACAACAATACTCTTTACTGAATCTGCACACCTGAGGCTGAACATTTCAGGGACTTCAGATTTAATTTAGCCCAAAATGATAAATCTGAATTTTATGCGCAGAAGAGATTTAAAGCCTAGTCCATTCCGCTTTCCTAACGGTAGAATGAAAATCCCTGAGGATATCAAATACCGAATGACTCCCTTTTGGTCAACCCTTTTTGTCACATGTCCACGAAGGTTAGCGTTGAAAAACCATCAGTATGGGGACTTTAAAAGATCTATGATGTCTTCTCGATGTAAAATTTCTCCGACCCAGGTGGAAAGGAACCACCGGTACCAGAGGAAAAGCAGACAGGCTCCAATAACAGGAATCCTGGTGAGCATCCTGACAGTAATGCAGAGTTTACCTAAGGGAAGCCAGATGCCTAGCTGACCAAGGGGTATATTTACTAAAATTTCGTGTTTGTCCGATTTGTGTTTTTTTTTCTAAGTCCCAACACGGGAATTTACCAAGCACAAATCTCGGCAGTGTTTGGGCTATTCGTAATGGTTTTCAAGGCTCAGAAATACGAATGAATAGACCATCGGTCAAACGCGGCTGTTTGTTCATACAACACGGGAATTTACTATTAATTCGTATTTGGGTGTTAGTCTCTGAATGCTCAAGTGCGGGTGTATTTTTTTGCGATTCATTTAAAAAAGCATAAAAAAAAAATAGACCTGCTTTTTCCAAGCGAGTTTGGATAATCATGCACGGATCAGTGAGATCTGCGCATGGTTATCTATGGGAAAGGGTCTCTTTAGTGTAAAAACTGGAAATAAAATTGCGTGGGGTCCCCCTCCTAAGCATAACCAGCCTCGGGCTCTTTGAGCCGGTCCTGGTTGTAAAAATACAGGGGAAAAATTGACAGGGGATCCCCCATATTTGAAAACCAGCACCGGGCTCTGCGCCTGTTCCTGGTGTAAAAAATATGGGGGACAAAAGACGTAGGGGTCCCCCGTATTTTTCACACCAGCAATGGGCTCCACTAGTCAGAGAGATAATGCCACAGCCGGGGGACCCTTTTATATTGGTCCCTGCGGCCCTGGCATTAAATCACCAACTAGTCACCCCTGGCCGGGGTACCCTGGAGGAGTGGGGACCCCTTAAATCAAGGGTTCCCCCCCTCCAGCCACCCAAGGGCCAGGGGTGAAGCCAGAGGCTGTCCCCCCCATCCAAGGGCAGCAGATGGGGGCTAATAGCCATAGTGTAAAAAAAAAAGAATATTGTGTTTTTGTAGCAGAACTACAAGTCCCAGCATGCGGGGGGGGGGGGGGGGGGGGGAACGGGCCAGCTGGTACATGTAGTTCTACTAAAAAAAAATACCCCAAAAAAATACAATGCACACACCGTGATAGTACAATTTTATTACATACATGCACACTTACATTCATACATACTTACCTATGTTGACACGAAGAGTCGGTCCTCTTCTCCAGTAGAATCCAGGGGTACCTATAAATAAAAATTATACTCACAAAAAATCCTGTGTAGATCGGTCCTCTTCTTTAAGTTTGTAATCCAGGGACTTGGCAAAATAAAAAAAACGGGTTACCCGGACCACGCACTGAAAGAGGATCCATGTTTACACATGGATCCCCTTTCCCCGACTGTCGGGACCCCCCATGACTCCTGTCAAAGAGGGTCCCTTCAGCCAATCAGGGAACGCCACGTCATGGCACTCTCCTGATTGGCTGTGTGCGCCTGAACTGTCAGTCAGGCTGCGCACTGAAGATACAATGCAGCGCATAGGCGCTCCATTGTATCCAATGGTGGGAACTTTGCGGTCAGCGAGGTTAAGTGGGGTCACTCTTGTGGTTGGCCCTACTTAACCTCGCGGTCTACCGCAGACCGCAAAGTTCCCACCAGTGGATACAATGGAGCGCTGGCGGGACCCCCCCATGACTCCTGTCAAAGAGGGTCCCTTCAGCCAATCAGGGAACGCCACGTCATGGCACTCTCCTGATTGGCTGTGTGCGCCTGAACTGTCAGTCAGGCTGCGCACTGAAGATACAATGCAGCGCATAGGCGCTACATTGTATCCAATGGTGGGAACTTTGCGGACCCCTACGTCTTTTGTCCCCCGTACTTTTTACACCAGGACCAGAGCCCGGTGCTGGTTGTTCAAATATGGGGGATCCCCTGTCAATTTCCCCCCTGTATTTTTACAACCAGGACCGGCTCAAAGAGCCCGAGGCTGGTTATGCTTAGGAGGGGGAACCCCACGCAATTTTTTTTTCCAGTTTTTAACCCATTCTGCACTGCTCACAATACACACAATGAAGCCCTGCACGGATCTCACAGATCCGGCCGGGATTCACTGTGTTTTGTCAGGCAGTGTTTTGCTAATCACTCCCGTAAAACACTGCCTGACATTACGAATCACATCAACATCGGAAAATACGAATGTGGAAAACTCGGCAGCTTAGTAAATGACCGTATCAGGATTCAGAAAGTTGCAGTAAAATGCACCCGATATCATTTGAGATCAAACACCCTTAAAAACGTCAAAAACACGAATATTAGTAAATATACCCCCAAGTCTGCTTCGCTCTCTGCTGATCTCCCTGGGAAAAGTGGACGGCCCTCTGAAATGACTCCAACATCTTCCTACAGTACAAAACCTAAGGCCCTTAGGAATAGGTGCATTGATGGGAAGAAACTAAAACTTTCCATTAGGGGCAAGGCTAATAATCTATCTAAACGTTGGCTGACTGAGACACACTGAGGTAAAAGATGAAATTCTAGAGTTCAGACTCGATATCCTTCATTACAGACTCTAAGACAGATGCATGAAGTGCTGGAGGCTGAATCCGAGCACCAATGAGCCCAGCATCCAGGGCTGCATCTCCAAGGATATACTCAGCCATGGAGAGCGTACCTGAAATAGACCTATTTACCTGCAAAGCCCTGCCTTATTAAAATTGTGAAAAACAATCACATTTTATGTACCACACTCTGATGGGCTGAAGTAAAGTCTCTGTGTGCTTGCTTCCTGCACTTGGCAAGAACTATTTGTTATGTCCCCCACTTTAATACATTAATGTAATATACAGATAGGTAACACATATATATCTATGCAGGGCTGCAGAGAACTCAGCTTTAGATGTTGCTGCTATGTACAGTTTTATAGATACAGTATACTAAGATATGGTATACAGAATAATGGTTACCGTAATCTTAAATTGTACTGTGGCTTCTTTCTGACTTGGCGACTTGTATAGTGTTGCAAACCTGTAATCATAAAAATATTACTTATTATATTAATAGTATATTAATATTATTAATATATTAATATTATATTAATATATTAATTAACTATTAATTAGTATATTAATTAGTATATAATAGTATATTAATAGGTAGCAAAAACTCAATACAGGTGCGCAATAAAACCCCAAAATGCAGCTAGAATTGTGCAGAATGAGTAGACATCCAAATACTCAGAAACTAGAAAAAGACAAAAGTTACACACTCTGTAAGCGCACCACAGTTAACCATACAAAGGTGTACCAATGCGATGCATTCAATATCCCGGTTGTCGGGATCCTGCTTAACGTGTTTCAGACGCAATCGTCCTTCACCAGAAGATGATGAAGACGCTTCTGATGAAGGACGATTGATTGTGTTTAAAACGCGTTAAGCATGGCTCTGCTATTTGGATTTCCCTTGGAATTGCTGTCAGCCACTGGAGTAACGCTGGGTAGATATCACTTTCTGGAACTGAGACCTACTTACCCTGATGACATCTGGGGACTCCAGGACCACTCCAGACTGTTGCTGCTTTGCCTTATGGGAAACATTGTTCATGCTGTTTTATCATCTTTATTGTAAGTGCAAATCTGTTATTAAAACCTTTTATGGAAAGGATAACCCACACTATTTGTGTCTATCTTCTGTGTGGGATGCAGTCAATTTACCTACAATGAAAATCCCGACAAGGTAAAAATACCAACAACCATTGACCGACGGTCAAATTCCCGGCACTTAAAATCCCGACAAGGTCAAAATACCGACATTTAAAATGTTGACAGGTCAAAAAGTCGATATGAGTTTTTCATGATTTTATTCATTGAAACCGACTTGTTCATACTTTACCATCCCAGTGGACCTGGAGGGGGAATATAATAGTGGCCAAAGCATGGCGAGCACAGTGAGCAATGCGAGGGGACGCGGTACACTTATACGGTGTCCATGTCGACATACACACCAAAAACAATGAAGACCCTGTGATGACTTTTTGACCTGTCGACATTTTAAATGTTGGGATTTTGACCGTGTCTGTATTTTAAATGTCGGTATCTTGACCTTGTCGGGATTCTGACCGTCAGGAGTTTGATTGTAGCTATTTCATACTAAACCCTTCTGTGTCCCCCTACATGTGTTACTGATAAGTGCATATGAGAAGGGAGTCACGTTCCACAGCACATCCTGTTGCTATCCAGATGACTGCTTATTCCTCCTAGATACAGGGATAAGTGTAAATTGTACTGTATGTGAATGGATATACAAGCCATTGCTGCTACATTGTAAGGACCTGTTATTGGTGACTTCATTTATTTTATTTATGTGTGTCACATTAGTACACCTTTGTATGGTTATCCCTGGTGCGCTTACAGTGTGCATATTTATAGTTTACAACAGAATGCTATTTTGGATATATTACTTTGAGAGTAGTTGACTCCTTGATTTGTACCCAACTGATTTTAAGAAAGGTCTGCATTTAAAACACAGTAAATTAGAATAGGAAGGTAAAAATATTTAAAAAAAATAAAAAATATTTACACTGCAATATGCCAATAACAATACAGAAAGCTATTAACTCATCAATAGACAGCTTCTAAACGAAGAAAACACATATAAACAGCATGCTAAAACAGGTACAGTTTCTGTAACCCAGTTCAATCTGTTCACCTCAGAAAAATTCAAGTCTAAAAACTATTCATACACAGACATTATGGGCACTATGTCGAGCAGTGAAAATATTAAATGCAAGTAAAAATCAGACCAAATTACCCAGTTTTTTGTTTTCCATATACAACCCTTGATAAAAACAGGTTTCAATACTGATGAAAAGGAGTTAAACGTTAAAATGAAGCAGCTTAAAAACAAAATTATTATAAAACATGTACAGTAGTTTCCAGCCAAATACATATTGTCAATTATAAATAGGTTAAATCCATATTGTTTTTACAGATTTAAAAACTGAGGAACATACAGTAACACAATTACATTTTAATGTACTTAGGGTACCATTATTATAAAGGCTGTACAGATTTTGCAGAAAAGCTGACAAAGTAGTAATTTTGTTTGGTTCATCCATCAAAATAACAACACTCATTATTTTTGATGAGACAATTTAGTGCTAATTATTATGTGTACGTGGCAGATGTTATCCACTGTGCAGCTGATAGGTAAGGTTTTTTTTTTTAAATATCATACACATGCTAACTAAGGAGTACTCAAGGTCAATTACGTGATAAGGAGAATAAAAAAAACATAGGTATTGATTAATTTTAATGATGAAAACAAAACAGATATACAGTTATAAGCTCCTGTAGGTAACAGGCTAGTGTTCCCTCAACAACCAGCCCATCCTAAAGTGCAGCATTAGAGTGGTGTGTCGCCAGGGCTGGTAAGAGGTAAGCCCCGCTATCTTGTGACTAACCAGAACACAGGAGCCACTCCAACTGGAAAATCAGGTTTCAGTCTTTCCGGGTTTCTCTTTAGGGGGAAATTAACGAAAGGACGATTTTGATCGATCTATAAAATCGATGAAAATAGAAGTTGTACTTCCAGAGGCAAAACACACATTTATTAATACTTAAATACTAATATAAAACAATAACCTGTTAGCAAATGTGTGTTTCAGCACCTGAAACCCATTATCGATTTTCAATGGATTAGAACTTTGGAACTAGGCCCCAATTTTACGTGGGTTATGCATAAGTTCAAAATCTGCTAAAGATACGTATGGCAAAACAACAGCAACAGAAAGATCAGAATTTTAAGAAATTGTCAAAAGTGAGTTTTAATAAGAGGGAAAATAAGAGTTATGGTAAAACTTACTGTACAGTACATTCGCTAACTCTTTTTCTTCGAGGTTCACAGCATTACCATAACTCTTATTTTCTTCTTCAGGGTTCATAGCCATCCAAGTTTGGAAAGAAAAAGGATTGGTCTAAAGGTGTGTAGACATGGTGAGATCCTTGCTATGCCCGATTTTCACTTGCGATTTCCCTTGAACTCTCTGGAGCCCAGATCGCACAGATGAGATATGGACTATGTGTGCTTACGATTTTGGCTTATCTGAGATTTTGGCTTATGTGAGATGTCATTGACATGTGAGATGAACTAGATAGTACACCGATCTAGCAAGGATTGACTTGCCTGCACAGTCTATCTTTTCTTGCGATGCCGGCCTGGCGGGACCGCGCATCGGGATCGCAAGGTGACTTTCACCTTGCGATCTGCACTATCTTTTCTTGCGATTTTGACTATGTAGTCAAAATCTAAAGAAAATATCTCACCGTGTGTACACACCCTTTCAGTGGCGCACAAAGAGGAATAATTAATAAATACACAATATAAAATATAACTTTTATTTCCAATAGACTTCTTTGAAATAATTAAAAAAAAAAAAATGACAATAATGTGAATGAGAAGAAACAAAACAAAATTTGTGTGAGTTTAAAAGGAGAAAGTTGTCAGTGTATTTTTGTGTGTGTATCGTATCCTGATATCTTTTTTATTTTTTTTATTCCTGGTATTCATAACCTTCGTCAGGATGTATATTATCAATTGTCATGACTGTTCTGTTAATAAAGTGTCTCAGTTCTGCAAAAGAAAATGTCTCCCGTGTATTCTTTAATATACAATGCTGATTATTATATTCTTCCTAGACCGTTCCCATAATAAGTGGGTCAGGGTTGTTTTTGGATCAGTATCACCCTTAAATTGTAAATATTCACCATGAAAAATTATTGTATCCACAAATAAAGATGTATTTTCTATATCCCTTGCTACTGGCACATATTGCACTAGAGGTGATGTAGCAAACAGAAGGTGGATGGTAGTAGATTCCTGTTAGGGTCTCCTGCTCTGTGCTGCCACGTCGTCATGGCAACCGGGAGACAAGTGCTAGCGGAGTAACCTGAGCGTAGCTGATACTCCGGTTCGGGTCTTTTGCTGTGCAGTGGTTACAGGCTCTGTGCACGGCAGGGGATCCGGTGCTGGTTTTTGTGCTCACAGTCTGTGAGGTCTGAGTGGGGCGTGGACAGCACCTGCTATATATTATAAACCCTCTTCTCAGGTTAGGCAGATGCTGCTGAATCTTTGTTGGTTAGTCAGTTCCTGAAAGCTAGCTAGTACTGTGTAAACTTTGTATTTGTTTGTTGCTTACTGCAAATAGGCTTTGGGATTTGGTATTACACTCTGCCAATCCTGACCTAGCAGCAAGACTGGAGTCAGTCGTTTAACCTGCTGGGGTTCTTTTGCTACTCTGTGAATCTAGCAAGTTTGCGGCTGTATTCTCAGACTTGCCTGCCAAAATCCTTTCTCACTGTGCAAGGTGTTCAGGTGTCAGTTTAGTGGCAGTAAGCTGAACCAGTGCACTGCAAGTGAGGACTAGGATTGTGGAGACTCTCCTTGTGTCTATTATTCCATCTCTGACCAAGGAGTTTACTGCCACACCCGTTGGTAACCCTTTAGGGTTTTGCTGTTGCCCTTAGCAACAGCATTTCGGGTTCTCTACGTATTAAATCACTACATCTTGCTTCTTTCCATCTGAGCATTCCTAATACTAGGGAGACACCCAGTTTCTTTGCCTTTGGGCTTCTCTGTTCACTTTGTGTTTATTTTGTTACCCTATCACCTTCTGTGTATGTAAAGTCATATTCCCCAGTCTGTCTGTGAGTTCATTTGTTTTGCATCCCTCACCGTTCAGACACCAGTACATTCCTGCTGGCACTGGTGTGCATAACAATTCCTGGCTGTTGGCAGTTATAATGCACTATAAATAATACAGCCGTATTCTGCAGAGGCACCCTTTAAATGTCCCACAATAATACACTGCTGGCTGGGGTCTAATAACAAGAGTTATGGCAGACTTATCGTTAAAGGTTTCTTCGAGGTCCACAGGATTAACATGGGTGTAGGTGGTTGGATAAGGAGTGGGCACCAAACAGTTAAGCTTTTGAGCTCCCAGAATGCTCAGGTCCAGCCTCCCCTCTAACCCCGCCTCTTAGCCAAGGGAAGTTAAGTTTTGTCAGCAAGCCCAAGGCAGATGCAGAATTAAGCAAGGAAGACCTGTACATACGAGAAAAACAACACACTCTTCCATACCAGAAGGAAGGAGTTAGTGAGAGATTCTCAAAATTAGGTGCGTCTGGGTGGGCACCCTGTGGATCCTGTGTACCTCGAAGAAACAGAGTTAACAATGGTAAGTCTACCATAACTCTTGTTTTCTTCTTCAGGGTTCACAGTTGATCCACAGGATTGACATGGGGTTGTCCCAAAGCCAAATTTAATGGAGAGGACGCTCATGATTTGACAGGAGAATCCGATACCCAAACACAGCATTCCTGAGAGGCAAAGGTATCAAAGGAATAATGTCTTAGAAATTGATAGATGACCATGTGGCTGCCTTACAGGAGTTGTTCAGCTGAGGCAACATGGCGGGCTGCCCATGAGGGACCGACTGAGCGGGTAGAATGGGCATAGACATTATCCGGGATAGGGAGATCAGCTCGAGAGTAGGCTTCTGAGATCATCATCCGAAGCCATCTCGCCAGTGTTTACTTATTAGCAGGCCATCCTCTCTTATGGAATCCATATAGGACAAAGAGAGCATCTGTTCTTCTGATGCAACTGGTATGATCAACGTAGATCCTTAGTGCCGAACTACTTCCAAGGATGCATCTCTCACAGTAAAGGTCCGGAAATTGGAAGGCTGGTACTACAATTTTTTCATTAAGGTGAAATCTAGAGACCACCCTGAGAAGATATCCAGACCTGGTTCTGAAAACTGCTCTGTCTGGATGAAACACCAGAAATGTCTGTCATCCATTCGCGATTCAAAGCTGTCATCCATTCGTGATTCACGAGGTGCAATGGTTCAAACGGAGGAACTTGAAGAGCCTTGAGAACTAGTCCTAGGTCCCAAGGAGCTGTTGGAGGTGCACAAGGAGGCTTAATGTGAAGCACTCCCTGAAAGAAAGTGCGAACATTCTGCAAAGATGCAGTTTTGCTCTGAAACCATATGGCTAATGCCGAAACCTGTGCCTTAAGGAAGGTTAGGCGGAAACCTCTGTCAATTCCAGCTTGAAGGAATGCCAGATTCTGGAAACTCTAAAGGATCGAGGCTCATAACTTCTGGCAGCACACCATTGGAAATATGCATGCCAGATCCAGTAATAGATGAGGGCTGAGGATGGTTTACTTGCCTGAAGCATTGTTTGAATTAGTGCTTGTGAAAATCCTTTTGCCTTTAGTACGTACAACTCAAGAGCCACGCTGTCAAATACACTCGATCCAGGTGTGAGTAGAGACAGAAATCTTGAATCAATAAATCTGGTCTTTGAGGCAGCAGCAATGGTTTGTCCACTGATAGCTCCAGCTTGGCCCAGACGCAATGATACACAGACCTGCAGAGGCTATCATTATCACGGCGCCACATTCCTTTTTGAATTTGCAAATCACCCTGGGCAAAAGGGAGATTGAAGGGAAGACATATGCCAGACGGAATTTCCATCTTACTGACAGAGCGCCCATGAAGACTGCTTCGGGATCTCTTGTTGTGGCTCCGTATACTGGGTACTTGCTGTTCTGACGTGAAGCCATGAGGTCCACTTCCGATAACCCCCCATTTGTCAACCAGAAACTGGAAGACTTCTGTGTGCAGGGCCCATTCACCTGCATGAATGCCATGCCGCTGAGGAAGCCCTCTTACCAATTTAGGACTCCTGGTATGACTATTGCGGACATTGCTGCATGATGGCGTTCGGCCCACCTGAGGATGCGGCCTACCTCCTTCACTGCTATCTGGTTACGAGTGCCTCCTTGGTGATTGAGGTAGGCCACTGCAGTGGCATTGTCCGATTGGATCTGAATCGGTCTGCTGTGAAGTATTTCCCTTGCCTGAGTGAGTGCCATGTAGATGGCCCGAAGCTCCAGGACACTGATTGATGGACCACTCTCTTCCTTGGTCCAATTACCCTGAAGAAAGTATTGGAAAAGGTGAAGGCGTAACCTTAAGAAACCACTTCTTGCACCCAGGAATCTGTGGTGGACTGACACCATACCTGTGAAAACTGCAGAAGTTGGCTTGCCCACCTGCGGTCCTCCAGTTGGAGAAATGCGCCGTCAAGGCAGGAGGGTTTGTCTTCTGATTTGGAAATCGGATGTCTGGCTGCCCAATCCTGTCTGGCTTTAGGCTTAACGGTTTTAGTTGATTGAAACTGTCTGGAATAAGCCTGTCCTTTTGCTTTGCCATGGGTCCGAAAGGACCGGAAAGCAGAAGATTTTGGTTTCAAAGTTGATGCCGAGGGCAGAAACAGTGATTCAGAGGTTGCTAATGTAAACACTATTTTGTCCAATTCAGTTCCAAACAGAATACCTCAAGCAAAGGGTAGGGATTCCAATGCCTTCTTGGATTCTGAAAACACCTTCCAGGGTCGTAGCCACACTGCTAAGCGGGCTATTACTGAGGTGGCTGAAGCTTGGGAAGCTAGTAGGCCTGTGTCTAAGGCCGTTTCTTCCAAATAGGCAGCTGCTTGCCTTATATTTGTTATATGGGATAGGTGTTCTCTTGTTGCGTTCACCGAGAGACTATCCTCTAATGCGCCCACCCAGTGTGCAACAGCCTTGGCCACGCATACTGAGGCCATAGCTGGTCTTGTAATTGCCCACGTAAAAGAAAAAACAGATCTAAGACCGGTTTCAACTTTTCAGCCTGTCAGGTCTTTCAAAGACGTTGATGGTACAGGCAATGTAGAAGTGCGCACTAGATGTGCCACATGAGCATCAACTGTGGGAGATACTTCCCATTTGGCACATTTTACCAGTAGAAGAGGGTAAAAGAAGCCATTTTCTTTGGCTTTTTAAACCTCTTATTTGGAGTACCCCATGCTTCCCACATCATTTCAGTAAGGTGATATAATTGCGGGAATTCAGCTGTGACTATTTTTTTTTTTTTTTAAATATTGGGACGGTGGTTCCTGTTCTTCTATTGTCAATATGGACTTTACCGCATGAATCAATGTGGGCACGTCCATTGAGGTGTGATAATCTTCTTCACCTGATTGGGACTCAGGGAGAAAGGAGTCAGCCTCATCTTCTTATGACATCTCAGATTCTGAAAGCTGTGTAGATTGTGAGGATGGTCCCGCATGTCTACATGCTTTCCCTTCCACAGACTTGTCTGCCTGTAACATCTGTTGCAAGGCCGCAGAGGTCTGACCCAAATCCTGGACTGAATGTGAGAACACATCTACCCACGGAGGCTATAGAGGAAACCCCATAGCTGGAGGTATAGCCAAGCGATCCGCTATACGTGTCAAAACCTGCGCAAAAGAAGCCACCCAAGGTGGTTCTTGTACTTGTGCTGGTTCTAGGCTAAAAGCAAGTTGGTCAACTTGATTTAGTTTAGAAACCTAACAATTTGAACAAAACTTGTCCTGCACCAGGTCCTGAGAGGTTAATCCTGCAGCACAGGATTTGCATGAAATTAACATACTGTAGGTGCAGTAGCTGGCTTGTTAATCTTGCCTTTCATGGCCATCATAACAATATAATCACACAATCAGTGTAAATAAAGCAGCAATGTGACAGCCTTCACTTAAAACAAGTAAAAGTGAAGTACATTGCAAAAAACCCTTTTCGCCCCAGCCTTTAAGGTTTGAAAGGTGAAAGTGACAGAAAAGAGCTGACAGAAATAGTATTAAAGTCAGACAGCAGACCTAGCATAAATCAGAAACAATGCAATAAATTATACAATTGCAATGGGCACTTAACTACTCAGTACCACAGTGGTAGGTAGCAGTGAGTGCTGAATAACCTGGCCCTTGGGAAAGGTATACAGGGAGGCTAAACTCAGCGTTCCTATTTATTTATTACCAGTTATTTATATAGTGCACACATATTCCGCAGCCCTTTACAGAGAATATTTGCCCATTCACATCAATCCCTGCCCCAGTGGAGCTTACAATCTATATTCCCTATCACATGTACACACACAGACAGACACATTCACACTAGGGTTCATTTTTGTTGAGAGCCAATTAACCTACCAGTATATATTTTGGGATTGTGGGAGGAAACCCATGCAAATACGGGGAGAATATACAAACTCCGCACAGTTAGGGCCATGGTGGGAATTGAACCCGTGACCTCAGTGCTGTGAGGCAGTAATGCTAACCACTACATCATCCGTACTGCCCTGTTCCTGAAGACATGCTGTAACAAATTTCGGCCAAAGCACATTGTCATCCAGTAACTATCTGCAACAGATGCATCCAGCATATATTGCCACATAGCGATTACTGCAGCAGACACATGTATAATGTCGCTCAGCGTCTTTTACATAGAAGCAAGCCAAACAGTTCAAGGTGGGAAAACCGTAGTTAATTCGCCACCAGAATCAGGGGGAGGACCTTAGTCCCCACTGCTGACGTCCGCCCCAGGGTTCTGTGGCCTTCAAATTTATCCCAGAAGACTGTGATCCCTGGTGGTGTAGCGGGGGAACACCCGAGGTGAACGCCCAGCATCAGTGCTGTCCGGTAGCCTCCAACCCGAGACAGCCAGGCTGCGTAAACAAACACGACTTCCCACGAGTAGGAACGTCACCATACCTTTCTTCCCATGCTCCGGCTGCAGCCTATTCTCGTCAGCGTGGGCCTGAAAGTTAACCCCGCTGGCACCTTCGGAAATCACAAGCGTAGTTACGGGTGTCGCAGCACCGGCGGAAAGTTGTTGGAGCAGTTGCCGCAATATGTCTAAGACGCATAGCGCAGCACGCTCTAAAAAGGCTATATAAAATAATAAAGTTTAAAGAAGCTTAAAACTGTGAAACAGTCCACCCGTTTTACATGTGATCCGGCTCCTACCGCACCAAACAAAAAAACTGACTTCCCTTTGCCAGGAGGCGGGCTTATAGGGGAGGCTGTACAGTAGCATTCTGGGAACTCAGAAGCTTAACCATTTGGTGCCCGATCCTTATACAACCACCTACACCCCATGTCAATCCTCTGGATCAACTGTGGACCATGTAGAAGAAATATATGTAGAAAGCAGCTTTGAAGGCTAGGACTATAGCAATTGCATCATATATATTACAGCTTTATCAGGTCTCTATTATCCTTACTTATGGACACTTGACTGTACTTTCCTTATTCCCATATCATGAATAGACTGCTTAATATATGTCTAAAATGCCCAGGTCTAATATTTAGTGCTGACCCCGCACTATGATTGCAGCTTATTACACTGTAATTACAGCTTTCTTATAACTTTATACATATCATAGTCTGGACCTGAAAAAGGATGCTTGAACTAGATTGTGAATTGTGTCTTTATCATACAATCATTATGCACAAACTTATGTAGGGAAGAATTGTATATACCAGTACTGCTATACAGCTTTAATTATCAGTTCAAGAGAGTTTGCTTAGTTCGTAGTTGGATTGGGGCAGTACAGATAGTGTAATGGTTAGCACTACTGTCTCAATGCACTGAGGTCATGGGTTTGGCAGTTTGTATAATCTCCACGTACTTGCGTGGGTTTCCTCCCACAATCCAAAAATATACTGATGGGTTAATTTTGTTGGGGGCCAATTAACCCTAGTGTGAATGTGTGAGCATGTACATGTGATAGGGAATATAGATTGTAAGCTCCACTGGGGGCAGGGACTGATGTGAATGGTCAAATATTCTCTGTAAAGTGCAGCAGCATATGTGTATGCTATATAAATAACTTGTAGTGAATAATAAATAAATAAATAAATTAACACAGCTAGGGTTATATTACAGTGCTTGGCTCATATTATACCAATACAGCATGACATGGTATCCTGCTCTTCTGTTTTAATTAATTGAATGAACAGTTTTAATTATTGGGAGATATAGGTGATTTGGTGTAGGAACTGACTGTACAATTTTATTCAATTCTTGGAGATATAACCATTGTATTCCTTTAAAATAGTATCTCATTACTTTGAATTAATGGAGTTAGCAAATTACCAGTGCCAGGTGCTTGTTTTTACCAGCACTGTGTTTTTCAATATTTTTGCAACAATTTAATACAATATATTGTTCCTTTTATTGTGATGTTCCAGTGGTAGCTTGTGTTGGATGTAAACATATCAAGTGTGAGTTGTAGTATAGTTTAGCTGCAGCTGTTCAAGTCATTGATCAATAACATACTGTATGTCCACTGCAGTGTAATCTACCCAATATATTATTGATATTAATAAACTTCTAACCGCAGTTTAAATAAGACTGCAGCTTATGTTAAATTGTAAACATCCTTAGCATTGAAATGTTTGTACTGCCTATGTTCCAATGCATTTGATAGTGGCATACTACTAAACGCAACAAACACAACAAACACAACTTTATCAATTTATAGCATGCGTTAATTGTGCTATTTCAGAGAACTCCTATATCCTTACTACGTCCCACTCTGCCAGTGGCACCATTCAAATGCTATGAGTACTGACAATTAGACGTATAACCACAGTCTAAATTATTAGTACACACAGATACACTGTGAATCGCAGACGTATGTTTCACAGAACGAAACTGCCTCTTGCGGAGACACCGCGAGTACCTCCCTGGTGATTGAGATAGGCTACTGCCATAGCGTTGTCTGACTTAACTTGGGAAGGAAAACCGTGAAGAATGTTCTGAGCCAAAGTCAGAGCCCTGTAAATGGCCCTTAGCTCTAGAGCGTTGACTGACAAGTTCCTCTCTGCTAGGGTCCAACAGCCCTGAAAAGTGTGATTGACTGTGACTGCTCCCCATCCCCAGAGACTGGCATACGTTGTTAGAAGAACCCAGTCCGGCATCCAGAACGGGCGACCCTTGTCCAGGTGTGAGGTCTGCGACCACCACAAGAGGGACAGTCGAACCTTTGGAGAGAGGATCATCGTTTATGACTTTATCCATTTGGGTTGACCATTCCATCTGGCCAATATCATGTGCTGATAATACCTGGTGTGGAACTGAGCATATTCTACCATGTCGAAAGTGGACACCATGGACCCCAGGATCTGCACTCCAGAGTGAATAGACACCATGCAACTGTGTAACAGTCAGTGCACACAAAAGTGCAGTGTCGCAATTTTGTCCGCAAGTAGAAAGATTCTCTGTACCTGGGTGTCAAGAAGAGCTCCCAGATGTACCATACCCTGAGCTGAGACTAGAGTGGACTTCTTCTAGTTGATTAAGCAACCCTGTCTCTGCAGGAAGGCTATGGTTATTTGAAGATGGTGGCTGAGGATCTCTAGGGAGTGGTCCAGGATCAGTAATTCATCCAAATAAGGGAGTATTTTCACTCCCTGACAACGAAGGTGAGCCGCCATTACCACCATGAGTTTGGTAAATACTCTCTATGCAAAGTCCAAAAGGCAGTGACTGAAACTGGAAATGCTAGAGTAGTACAGAAAACCAAAGGTATTGCTGATGACAAGGCACTATGGGCACATGTAGGTAGGTGTCCTAAATGTCCAGCGAGACCATAAAGTCCCCAGGCTGCATAGCCAGGACAATAGAGAGGAGGTTTTACATTCGAAATTTGGGCACTGAGATACTTGTTCAGCAACTTGAGGTTGAGAATGGACGATAGGACCCATTGGGTTTCTGAACTAGGAAGAGTGTTGAATAAGAACCCTAGCCTCGTTGTGACAGGAATTATCATGCCTGACTGCTGCAAGGAGTGAATAGCCATCCGGAGACTTTGCGGAGTATGAAAGTATTGTCGTGTGGGGGGGTCTTCTTCTGAAAAAGAGCATACCTGTGAGAGACCACTTCTTGCATCCAGGCGTCTGTTGTGATCTGATGCCAATAGTGCGCGAACTGCAGAAATCGGCCTCCCACCATGCGGTCCCGTCCCGTCAGGCTGAGGGTTTATCTTCGGGTTTAGTGGCATGGCTTCTGGTAGCCCAGGGCTGCTTGGTTTTGGGTTTAGAGACCTTAGTGGAGTGTGACAGCCTTGAAGAGGCTTGCCCTCTGGCCTTACCTTGGGGGTGAAAGGACCGAAAGGAGGAAGTCTGAAGGCAGGAAAGCTGTTTTAGAGGCAGCCAGAGTAGTGACAATCTTGTCTAATTCAGGCCCAAAAAGTATTTTTCTGCTTTCCAGGAGCGGAGCTAAATAATGTGGCGGGCCGCTACTGATGAAGTCGAAGCTTTGGAGGTTAGGAGGGCTGTATCTAGGGCTGCTTTCCCAATATAAATAGCTGCATCTCTGATATTTGCGATGATAGTCTGCTGTTCACAGGTTGCATCAGAGGTGAGACTATTTTTCAGGGCATCCGCCCAGGTTTAAATAGCTTTAGCTACCCAGACTGTTGCTGTAGCGGGGCTCGAAATAGCTCCTGTAAGGGAGTATATAGACTTTAGACATGCATCCACTTGTCTACCTCTTTGTCTCTTTCAAGGAGGATGCAGTGGGGATAGGCAATGTAGAGCTCTTCACCAGATGCGTCACATGGGAATCTACTGCCGGAGGCTTTTCCCACTTGGTACAATCCACTTTTGGAATAGGGTAAAAGAAACTAAGCCTTTTAGGTACATGGCACTTCTTACTAGGAGTCTTCCATGCCTCACTCATGACTTCTGTCAAATGATCTGAGTTGGGAAATTCTGCCAGCACAACCTTTTGGCGTTTGCAAAGAGGATCCTTTGCTTTAGGGGCCGGTTCATCACTTTCCAACTGTAGTGCGTATTTGATGGCCCTTACTAACTCAGCCACATTAAATTTGGATAGCAAATCATCTTCCCCATGGGGAGGTACAGCATCAGAAAAAATAAGATTTTACTTACCGGTAAATCTATTTCTCGTAGTGCGTAGTGGATGCTGGGGACTCTGTAGGACCATGGGGAATAGACAGGCTCCGCAGGAGACATGGGCACTTTACGAAAGAATTTAGATTCTGGTGTGCTCTGGCTCCTCCCTCTATGTCCCTCCTCCAGACCTCAGTTAGAGAAACTGTGCCCGGAAGAGCTGACAGTACAAGGAAAGGATTTTGGAAATCCAGGGTAAGACTCATATCAACCACACCAATCACACCGTATAACTTGTGATAAACTTACCCAGTTAACAGTATGAACAACAACAGAGCATCAGTTCAACCCTGATGCAACAATAACATAGCGCTTATTGCAGCAATAACTATATACAAGTATTGCAGAAGAAGTCCGCACTTGGGACGGGCGCCCAGCATCCACTACGGACTACGAGAAATAGATTTACCGGTAAGTAAAATCTTATTTTCTCTAACGTCCTAGTGGATGCTGGGGACTCCGTAAGGACCATGGGGATTATACCAAAGCTCCCAAACGGGCGGGAGAGTGCGGATGACTCTGCAGCACCGAATGAGCAAACACAAGGTCCTCCTCAGCCAGGGTATCAAACTTGTAGCACTTTGCAAAAGTGTTTGCACCTGACCAAGTAGCCGCTCGGCACAGCTGTAATGCCGAGACCCCTCGAGCAGCCGCCCAAAAAGAACCCACCTTCCTAGTGGAATGGGCCTGAACTGATTTTGGCAGCGGCGATCCAGCCGCAGAATAAGCCTGCTGAATCGTATTACAGATCCAGCGAGCAATAGTTTGCTTTGAAGCAGGAGCACCAAGCTTGTTGGAAGCATACAGGATAAACAAAGATTCTGTTTACCTGACCCTAGCCGTTCTGGCTACATAAACCTTCAAAGCCCTGACCACATTAAGTAACTCGGAATCCTCCAAGTCAGTAGAAGCCACAGGCACCACAATAGGTTGGTTTATATGAAGGGATGAAACCACTTTTGGCAGAAATTGGGGACGGGTCCGCAATTCTGCTCTATCCGCATGGAAAAACCAGATAGGGGCTTTTATATGACAAAGCCGCTAATTCTGACACACGCCGAGCCGAAGCCAATGCTAGTAGCATGACTACCTTCCACGTGAGATATTTCAATTCCACCGTTTTGAGTGGTTCAAACCAGTGTGATTTCAGGAAACTCAACACCACGTTAAGATCCCAAGGTGCCACCGGGGGCACAAAAGGGGGCTGAGTACGCAGCACTCCCTTCACAAACGTCTGAACTTCAGTTAGAGAAGCCAGCTCTTTTTGAAAGAAAATGGATAGGGCCGGAAACTGGACCTTAATGGAACCCAATTTTAGGCCCAAAGGCACTCCTGACTGTAGGAAGTGAAGGAAACGGCCCAGCTGGAATTCCTCCGTAGGGGCATTCCTGTCCTCACACCAAGCAACATATTTTCGCCATATACGGTGATAATGTTGAGCTGTCCCGTCCTTCCTAGCCTTTATCAGCGTAGGAATGACCTCATCTGGAATGCCCTTTTCCGCTAGGATCCGGCGTTCAACAGCCATGCCGTCAAACGCAGCCGCGGTAAGTCTTGGAACAGACAGGGCCCTTGTTGCAACAAGTCCTGTCTTAGAAGAAGAGGCCACGGGTCCTCTGTGAGCATTTCTTGCAGATCTGGATACCAAGCCCTTCTTGGCCAATCCGGAACAATGAGTATTGTTCTCACTCCTCTTTTTCTTATGATTCTCAGCACCTTGTGTATGAGAGGAAGAGGAGAAAATACATAGACCGACTGGAACACACACACGGTGTCACCAGTGCATCCACAGCTATCGCCTGAGGGTCTCATAACCTGGCGCAATACCTCTGTAGCTTTTTGTTGAGGCGGGATGCCATCACGTCCACCTGTGGCAGTTCCCACCGACTTGCAATCTGCGTGAAGACTTCTTGATGAAGTCCCCACTCTCCCGGGTGGAGGTCGTGCCTGCTGAGGAAGTCTGCTTTCAAGTTGTCCACTCCCGGGATGAACACTGCTGACAGTGCGCTTACGTGATTCTCCGCCCAGCGAAGAATTCTGGTGGCTTCTGACTGAATCAGAACCGGTTGGTCGCGAAGCAGGGTCTCCGCTTGACGTAGAGCGTTGTATACGGCCCTTAATTCCAGGATGGTGATGTGAAGGCAAGTCTCCTGACTTGACCACAGACCTTGCAAATTTCTTCCCTGTGTGACTGCTCCCCCCCCTCGGAGGCTTGCATCCGTGGTCACCAGGACCCAGTCCTGAATGCCGAATCTGCGGCCCTCGAGAAGGTGAGCACTCTGCAGCCACCACAGGAGAGACACCCTGGCCCTGGGGGATAGGGTGATTAACCGATGCATCTGAAGATGTGATCCGGACCACTTGTCCAGTAAGTCCCATTGAAAAGGTCCTCGCATGGAACCTGCCGAAGGGAATGGCCTCTTATAATGCCACCATCCTTCCCAGGACTCGAGTGCAGTGATGCACTGACACCTGTTTTAGTTTTAAATTAGTTCCTGACCAGTGTCATGAGCTCCTGAGCTCTCTTTATCGGGAGATAAACCCTTTTCTGGTCTGTGTCTAGAATCATGCCTAGGAAAGGCAGATGAGCCGTAGGAACCAACTGCGACTTTGGAATATTTAGAATCCAGCCGTGTTGCCGTTACACTTCCAGAGAAAGTGATACGCTGTTCAGCAACTGCTCTCTTAATCTCGCTTTTATGAGGAGATTGCCCAAGTACGGGATAATTGTGACACCTTGCTTCCGCAGGAGCACCATCATTTCCGCCATTACCTTAGTGAAGATTCTCGGAGCCGTGGAGAGACCAAACGGAAACGTCTGAATTGGTAATGACAATCCTGTACCGCCAATCTGAGGTACGCCTGATGAGGCGGATAAATGGGGACATGAAGGTATGCATCCTTTATGCCCAGAGACACCATAAAATCTCCCCCTTTCAGGGTTGCGATGACCGCTCTTAGCGATTCCATCTTGAACTTGAACCTTTTCAGGTATATGTTCAGGGATTTTAAATTCAATATGGGTCTGACCGAAGCGTCCGGTTTCGGGACTACAACATGGTCGAATAATAACCCTCCTCCTTGTTGAAGGAGAGGAACCTTGACCACCACCTGTTGAAGATACAATTTGTGAATTGCAGTTAACACTATTTCCCTCTCGTGGGGGGAAGCCGGCAGGGCCGTCGGTGAGGGGGCATCTCCTGAAAGTCCAGCTTGTATCCCTGAGACACAATATCAATTGCCCAGGGATCCAACAGGGAGTGAACCCACTTGTGGCTGAAATTACGAAGACGTGCCCCCACTGGGCCTAGCTCCGCCTGTGGAGCCCCAGCGACATGCGGTGGATTTTGTAGAGGCCGGGGAGGACTTCTGTTCCTGGGAACTAGCTGTGTTGTGCAGCTTCTTTCCTCTGCCCCTGCCTCTGGCAATAAAGGACGCACCTCGTACTTTCTTGTTTCTTTGTGATCGAAAGGCTGCATTTGATAATGTCGTGCTTTCCTAGGCTGTGCAGGAATATAAGGCAAAAGATCAGAATTACCAGATATATAGCTGTGGAGACCAGGTCCGAGATCCCTTCTCCACACAATCCTCAGCCTTCCATATGCCTCTTAAGTCGGCATCACCTGTCCATTGCATATTCTACAGGACACGTCAAGCAGAAATCGACATAGCGTTGACTCTAGAACCCAGTAGACTAATGTCTCTTTGGGCATGTTTTATATATATATATCTTAAGACAGCATCTTTAATATATATATATATATATATATATACACATACGTATATATATATATATATATATATACATACATACATACATACTAGGGTCTCAATCTCTGCTGATAAGGTACCTGTCCACACTGCTACAGCGCTATAAACCCATGCCGACACAATCGCCGGTCTGAGTAGTGTACCAGAATGTGCACGCTATCTGCAGGATCCCTGAGGATAGCTGTTAAGTCAGGGCTACCTTTTGGGCAAACGTGACACCCTAGGGGAAGATTCCCATCGTATCCTGGCCCTAGTAGGGAAAGGATACTCCCTGAGAATTCTTTGTGGGAAACTGCAGTCTCTTGTCTGGAGATTCACGCTCTTTTTCATCATGAGAGGAGGGAAATTTACCTTAGCTTTCTTCCCCTTAAACATGTGTACCCTTGTGTCAGGGACAGATGAGTCATCAGTGATATGCAAATCATCTTTTATTACAATAATCATATATTGAATACTTTCCTGACATTTTGGCTGTAACTTTGCATTATCGTAGTCGACACTGGAGTCAGAATCCGTGTCGATATCAGTGTCTATTATTTTGGATAGTAAGCATTGAGAGACTCTGAAGGTCTCTGCGACATAGGGACAGACATGGGTCACCTTAGCACTTAATTACACATATCCAAACAGGTGTCGGCGTTGTCGACTGAGACACCCCTCACACACACATTTGCTCCATCTCCTCCTTAGGGAAGCCTTTTACCTCAGACATGTCGACACACGTACCGACACACCACACACTCAGGGAATGCTCATCTGAAGACAATTCCCCCACAAGGCCCTTTGGAGAGACAGAGAGAGAGTATGCCAGCACACACCCCAGCGCTATTAACCCAGGAATAACACAGTAACTTAATGTTAACCCAGTAGCTGCTGTTTATATTGATTTTTGCGCCTAATTATGTGCCCCCCCCCTCTCTTTTTACCCTCTTCTACCGTGTATCTGCAGGGGAGAGGCTGGGGAGCTTCCTCTCAGCGGTGCTGTGGAGAAAAAACATGGCGCTGGTGAGTGCTGAGGAAGAAGCCCCGCCCCCTCAGCGGGGGCCTTCTGTCCCGGTTCAATGTACAATTTTTGGCGGGGGCTCATACATATATACAGTGCCCAATTGTATATATGCTAAACTTTTGCCAAAGAGGTCCCAATTGCTGCCCAGGGCGCCCCCCCCCTGCGCCGTGCACCCTTACAGTGACCGGAGTATGTGAGGTGTGTGTGGGAGCAATGGCGCACAGCTGCAGTGCTGTGCGCTACCTCAGTGAAGACCGGAGTCTTCTGCCGCCGATTTCGAAGTCTTCTTGCTTCTCATGCTCACCCGGCTTCTGTCTTCCGGCTCTGCGAGGGGGACGGCGGCGCGGCTCTGGGATCGGACGTCGAGGGTGAGATCCTGTGTACGATCCCTCTGGAGCTAATGGTGTCCAGTAGCCTAAGAAGCAGGACCTATCTTCAGAGAGTAGGGCTGCTTCTCTCCCCTCTGTCCCACGATGCAGGGAGTCTGTTGCCAGCAGAGCTCCCTGAAAATAAAAAACCTAACAAAATACTTTCTTACAGCAAGCTCAGGAGAGCTCACTGAACAGCACCCAGCTCGTCCGGGCAGATTCAAACTGAGGTCTGGAGGAGGGACATAGAGGGAGGAGCCAGAGCACACCAGAATCTAAATTCTTTCTTAAAGTGCCCATGTCTCCTGCGGAGCCTGTCTATTCCCCATGGTCCTTACGGAGTCCTCAGCATCCACTAGGACGTTAGAGAAATTTGCGTTTCCTTTCTCATTCAGGTATTCCTCAGAATCCAAAAGTTGCCCGGACTGTGCAGATGGCACACTACGCTTAGCCGTGTTACTATAATGGGGTGCGTGGCCCTGCAATATTTGCTGGAAGGTTGCAGAGGAGGAAGCCAAACTCTGCACAGAGGCAGAGAACGTGTCCATCCACAAATGCTGGGGAGGTGTGACCGGTATAGCCTGGTGTACCTGTTGAGGTAGCTGCTGTAGCACTACAGTAGAGGGAGCTACTGCTGGGGCTGTAATGTAGTCTGCAATCTTAGCCAGCATTTGTGTAAATGAAGCGCAGGGGGGGTTCTACTGCTGGGGTTGCAGCGGCTGATTGGCCTGGAGAGGAATAGCAAGAGGCACACTGAGCATCTTGCAACACATCCTGTGGAGTTAAACCTGCTCTACAGGTCCTACAGGATAGCACCGCCTGTTTTGATCCTCTGCTAGACATAGCTCTAGGGAATATAAACATACTATCAGGCAATGCGCAGCGTGCAACTTTACTATTATGTGAAATAACTGCCCCCACAATTACAGTTTGCCAATGTTTAATGTAGAAAAAACAGATGAACACGCTATATGTCACTGTGAAACTTAAGCAGTATGTGACCAAATGCTATCAAAAATACAGTTGTAATGTGGAGCGCTATAAGAGACCCCTGTACACACAAAGTATCTTTGAGTCACTGACAGAAAAATGGAAAGATTTATACTTACAGACGGAAATAACCAGACAGACAGCAGAACTAGCATTAGTCACATACAATGCAGTATAATAATTTACCTGCAAAGGGTACTAACTTCAACTACTCAACGACAGCGGCTGATAGGAGATAGAGCTTTGTATCGCCTTACTCCTGGGAGAGGTATACAATGGAGACTTGGACCAAGTGATCCCAGAGACGTACAGTGATAAAATGGTTGCCTGTGGGAGGAGGGTGTAGAAGGAGCAGCACACAGAGCGAAAACCTCAGCGTAAGGGCGCACTGGGCTGGGGGAGGGGCAGCGCTTTCATCCCAATGCTGACGTCACCTGCCGGTACCCTGGCCTTCTTAAATTTGTCCCGAGCTCCAGTATTTTAAGCCCATGTGGTCTAATGTAGTCTACTGCCATGGTCCAGGTACACATCAGCGCCTCCGGTACGTCTCCCGGGACCAAAGGAATGGACTGCCTGCACGCGGGACCCGCAAGCGGGAGCCAGCCTTACCTATTCCCAGTTGCTCCGGCTGCAGTCCGTCGCTCCCTGTGCGCCTCTGCTAGTGAAGGCTTCCGCAACAGGTCCCGCCGAGAGTTCCCCACCGCGGCTGACGTTGTGGCTCCGGCGGGGTAGTCGGAGAAGCAAAATTAAAATAAACCATAAAACAAAGTTTGGGCTGCCTAACGCAGCCCCGCTGTTGAAAACGGTGCAGCTCCTGCTGACACCAAGACGAAACGGAGAGTGCCTGTGCTGTGGTGTGAGTGGGTAAGGACTAGTGCGTCTTTGGAGCTTTCTAAAAGCTTAACTGTTTGGTGCCCTGAATCCTCCGGATCCACCATCACACTCAACATAATCTTTGTGGATGGCTATGAACCCTGAAGAAGAAAATAGGAACCGGTAATTCCTTTTCTCCTAGTCCGTAGTGGATACGGTCTTGTATTTTAGTACCATGGGGTATAGATCGGGTCCACTGGAGCCTGGCACTTTAAAACTTTTAGTGTGTATGTGTGTGCTGGCTCCTCCCCTCTATGCCCCTCCTACCAGACTAAGTCTAGGAAAACTGTGCCCAAGGAGACAGATATTGGGGGTAATTCCAAGTTGATCGCAGCAGGAAATTTTTTAGCAGTTGGGCAAAACCATGTGCACTGCAGGGGGGCAGATATAACATGTGCAGAGAGAGATAGATTTGGGTGTGGTGAGTTCAATCTGCAATCTAAATTGCAGTGTAAAAATAAAGCAGCCAGTATTTACCCTGCACAGAAACAAAATAACCCACCCAAATCTAACTCTCTCTGCACATGTTATATCTGCGCCCCCCCCCCCCCCCCCCCCGAACCAGACCAAGTTGCAGCTCGGCACAACTGTAGTGCCGAAACCACCCCGGGCAGCCGTCCAGGAAGAGCCCACCGACCTCGTTGAGTGGGCCTGAACAGATGTCGGCAAAGGCAGAGCTGCTGAAGTATAGGCCTGTTGAATGGTCAACCTGAGCCAACGAGCAGTAGATTGTTAAGAAGTCGGACGAACAATTTTGGAGGCATCATAAAGGACAAACAGCAAGTCAGATTTCCGATGACGGGCCGTCCGCTTGACATAAATCTTCAGAGCCCTCACCGCGTCTAAGGGCTCAGGACCAACGGAAGCGTCAGACAACACCGGAACCACAATAGTCTGATTCATGTGAAAAGCTGACACCACTTTCGGCAAAAACGGAGGACGGGTCCTAAGTTCCGCCCTGTCTTCATGAAAAATCAAATAAGGACTCTTACAGGACAAGGCCCCTAACCCAGAGACATGCCTGGCTAACGCCAATGCCAATAACATCACCGTCTTCCAGGTGAGAAATTTCAACTCGACCCTATGTAAGGGTTCAAACCAATCCAATTGGAGAAAGGACAGAACCATATTTAGGTCCCACGGAGCCGTGGGAGGTACAAAGGACGGTTGCATATGAAGAACACCCTTCAGGAACGTCTGTACTTCAGGCAACATGGCAAGCTGTTTCTAGAAGAAAACAGAGAGCGCTGAAATCTGGACTTTGAGGGAGCCTAAGCGTAGGCCAATATCCACTCCCAAATGTAGGTAAAGTAGAGAACGACCTAAATTCTACAGGAGGAACCTTTCTACTTTCACAATAGGAAACATACTTTTTCCAGATACGATGATAATGTTTGGACGTTACCACCTTCCTGGCCTGGACCATGGTGGAAATAACCCAGGAGAGAAGACTGTTTCTTGCTAGAATCTCCCTCTCAACTTCCAAGCCGTCAAACGTAGCCGCTGTAAGTCTGGACAGACGAACGGACCTTGCTGAAGAAGATCGTCTTGGAGTGGCAGAGGCCAGGGATCGTCCAGAGCCATGGCCAGGAGGTCCGAGTACCACGCACACTGACGCCAATCCGGGGCAATGAGAATTGCCAGAACACTTTCCCTTCTTAGCCTTTTTAGCACCCTTGGGATTAGCGGTAGAGGAGGGAACAGGTACGTCCACGTACTAGAAGCTGTGAAGTTACTGTTCCAGAACGAGGGATCCGCAGGCCATAGCAGTGGATGCGCTGACGGCACGTCAGCGCATCCACTGATATGGCCTGCGGATCCCTCGTTCTGGAACAGTAACGTCATAGCTTCTTGTTGAGATGAGAAGCCATCAGATCTATCTGCGGACAGCCCCACCGGTGGATTAATTGTTGAAACACCTGGGGATGCAGGCCCCATTCCCCTGGATGGAGGTCATGCCTGCTGAGGAAGTCTGCTTCCCAGTTATCCACTCCTGGCATGAATATGGCTGAGAATGCCCTTATGTTGGCCTCCGGCCAGAGAAGGATTGTTGACACCTCTCGCATCGCCGCTCTGCTTCTTGTTCCCCCTTATCGGTTTATGTACGCCACCGCCGTGGTGTTGTCAGATTGAACCTGGATCGCCTGACCCTTCAGGAGATGGGAGGCTTGTAATAAGAGCATTGTAAACTGACTTGAGTTCCAGGATGTTTATCGGTAAAGTCGATTCCAGAACTGACCACAACCCTTGAAACTGGGCCCCTTGGGTCACCGCTCCCAACCCTGGAGGCTGGCGTCCGTTGTCAGAAGAATCCACGGGTGGATATTGAAACATCTGCCCTCTTCCAGGTGAGGAAGATGAAGCCACCATAATAGAGAAAACGGACTTTCGGAGAGAGGATCACTTCCTGATGCATATGCAGGTGAGAACCCGACCACTTGTCCAGCTGATCCAGTTGAAATGGCCGGGCATGAAACCTGCCGTATTGGATTGCCTCATAAGCAGCCACCATCTTGCCCATTAATCTGATGCAAAGATGGATAGACACCCTGCGAGGACTGAGTACCGAGCGGACTACAGCCTGGATAGCAGACGTATTGTCCATTGGGAAAAACACCTTTTGAGACACCGTGTCCAGTATAATTCCCAGGAACTGAAGATGCTGGGTCGGTTCCAGGTGAGATTTCTGGAAATTTAGGATGCACCCATGATCCGTGAGAAGGCGAATTGTCAGATCGATGCAGTGTAGCAGACATTTCCTGGACACATCCTTGATTAGGAGATCGTCCAAGTAGGGGACTATATTGACTCCCATCATGCGCAGTTGCAGCATCATCTCCGCCATGACCTTGGTGAAAACCCACGGAGCTGTGGATAATCTGAAGAGTAAGGCCTGAAACTGGAAATGGTCATCCAATATGGCGAACCTGAGGTAAGCCTGATGAGGAGGCCACAGGGGAATGTGACTCCATCTTGAATTTGAACACCCACAGATATGGGTTGAGAGACTTCAGATTAAAGATGGGGCGCACCGAACCGTCTGGTTTGGGAACGACACAAAGACTGGAGTAAAAACCACAGTGGCGTAACGGAGGAGGCACCGGAACTACCACCCCTGTCTGCAAGAGTTTTTGAATAGAATCTTGCAAGGTAACATTTGCTGCGGGTAAAGCTGGTAAACCCGACTTGAAAAACCTGTGAGGAGGTAGTGTTTGGAATTCCAGCCGATATTCATGGGAAATTAGATCCCTCACCCAAGGATACCGGCAGGACTCCGCCCATACGTGGGCGAAGTGTTGAAGGCGAGCACCTACCTGAAAATCGCCTTGTCGCTGGGGTCAACCGTCATGTGGAAGGTTTAGTGGCAGGGGATCCGGTGGTCTGGTCCAGGGAGACAACAGGTGCAGGTTTACGGGACTTACCACGAGATCCTCTGGGAGTGGTGGAGACGCTTCGGCCCCTGCCTCTGAACCTTGCCACACGAAAGGACTGCAAGGAGGATCCGGTGTAAGAACGTCTAGCAGGTGGCGCAGCCGACGGCAGATAGGTAGACTTACCTGCTGATGCCTGGGAGATCCACTTATTCAATTAGTCTCCAAACAAAGCATCACCTGTAAAGGGAAGATTTTCTACACCCTTTTTGGAATCCGCGTCCGCTGCCCACTGGTGAAGACCCACAGAGCTCTGCGTGCTGAGACCGCCATAGCAGGAGTGCGGCCATTAATATTACACAGCTCCTTTATAGCCTCGCTCATAAAATTGGCAGCATCCTGCATATGTTGCAGCAGAGTAATGACCTCATCCCGGGGTAGAGAGCCTAAACCATCAATAACAATATCACAACAATAATAATAATCGGATGCAAAAATGGATAGACACCCTGCGAGGATTGAGTACCGAGCAGACTAAAGCCTGGATAGCCGAGGCCTTGTCCATCGGGAGAAACACCTTTTGAGACACAGTGTCCAGTATCATTCCCAGGAACTGAAGGCTCACTTACCGGCACCATATTTTAAATGCCCGCCGCCACCGGAGACTCTGTCACCTTCACCGCAGCCGCTCTCCGGACTTCACAGGAGAGGCGCGTGCTACGCTCTCCTCCCCTTCCGTCCCTCATACAGGAGGAGCAGCACCGGTGGCAGTAGAAGAAGCCAGCAAGGGTTAGCACTGTGTGCGGCACTGTATCGGACACTGCGGGCGGGGGACATTTTAAATGGCACTGCGGGGGAAACTGTATCTGGCAATGGTGGGGGCGTTGTATCTGGCACTGCTGGGGGCATTATTTGTGTATCTGGCACTACTGGGAGGCATTATTTGTGTATCTGGCACTGCTGAGGGGCATTATTTATGTATCTGGCACTGCTGAGGGGCATTGTTTGTGTATCTGGCACTACGCGGGGAGGGGGTGCATTACTTGCAGTTGTGAGGCCACACCCACTTTTGCAGGAACGCACGCACATTGGGGGGGAGGGGGTAGCTCCTTCAGAGGTTTTATTTTCCGAAAGTAGCTCACACCCCAATTAAGGTTGGAGACCACTGGTCTAAACCATCAATAACAATATCAGACCACTTTACCACAGCCCTGGAGATCCACCGCAAACTATTGTGGGGCGCTGTGCTGTGCCTGCTGCCGTATAAATGGCCTTGAGCGTTGTCTCCATTTCACAGTCAGCAGGTTCCTTCAGGGATACAGCCCCAGGGATAGGCAGTACCAATTTTTTTGACAGTCTGGATACAGAGGTATCAACCGACGGGAGGTTTTCCCAGACCTTCCTATACTCAGCTGGAAGGGGAAAGGTAGATAAAAACCTCTGAGGAATTCAATTTTTTTATCAGGGTTTAACCAAGCCGCCTTGGCTAGGGAGTTTAACTCCTTAGACACCGGAAAAGTAGCGGAACTCTTGGGTCTTACATTAAAGTATAACTCCTCATCTGGTTCCGCCTCCAGTTCCGGTATGTGAAGGACCTCTCTTATGGCAAAAATGAGGGCCTCCACCCCAGGAGACTGAGAGCTGTTCTCATCTATATCATCATCATCATCCACATCTGGCTGATCAGAACCAGAATCGGACTGTAAAACCTGTGGCAGTGAGCTAGTTCAGAATTGACATTGTGAATCATGCTCTTCAAGCATGGCTCACACACGAGAGACACCGCTGAAGACAGGGTAGAATTACAAGCAACACACATAACCAAGGGGGTCATTCAGAGTTGATCGCTCGCTAGCAGTTTTTAGCAGCCGTGCAAACGCTATGCCACCGCCCACTAGGAGTGTATTTTAGCTTGGCAGAAGTGCGAACGGTTGTCTCGCAGAGCGTCTGCAAAAATTTTTGTGTCGTTTCAGAGTAGCTCAAAACCTACTCAGCGCTTGCGATTACTTCAGACTATTCAGTTCCGGATTTGACGTCACACACCCGCCCAGCCACGCTTGCGATTTTCCGCACACTCCCTGAAAACGGTCGGTTGCACCCAGAAACGCCCACTTCATGTCAATCACTCTGCGGCAACCAGTGCGACTGAAATGCATCGCTAGACCCTGTGCAAAACTGCATCGTGCAGAACTGCAGTTTTTTAGCCTGATCGCTGCGCTGCGAACAAATGCAGATGGCGATCAACTCGGAATGACCACCCAAGTCTTCAGACATAATAAAGCAAATAACAGTGCAGCCTTTTGCCCAACACCCCACACAGACCCTATAGAGCCCTTTGGAGTGACACTGAGGAGCGGACCCAGCACACAGAACACAGCAGCACAATGTGTGAAAAATCAGTGCAGCGGTTTACCGCTGGCTTGCTTCCCTCTGTCTGTGACCCCCTGGTACCAGTTCAGACAGTCTGTAACAGCGTCGGTCCTGAAAGAGCAGCGTGCATGCAGCCTTGATGATTCGCAGCAGCAGGAAAATGGCGCCTTCTCGCAATTGGTCCCGCTCTGGGAAGCTCCGCCCCTTTCAATGGCACGCGGTCCCTGATAAGATTATACTGGCCAAAAGTGTAAAAACAGGATTTTATATACCTACCGGTAAATCCCTTTCTCGAGATCCGTAGAAGATGCTGGGGTCCAATTTAGTACCATGGGGTATAGACAGGTCCACTAGGAGCCATGGGCACTCTAAGAGTTCAATAGTGTGGGCTGGCTCCTCCCTCTATGTCCCTCCTACCAGACTCTGAGAGAAGTAAATACACAGTGAGATTGGTGAGATTCACACCAGCTCACACATAACAAAAAGGAAAGCCAAGCAAACCAACTTGGAACGATTCAGCAACGGTTGAACCAACAAACTGAACCAAGTAACAATGCAGGAAAATGAAGCACTGGGTGGCCTCCCAGCATCCTCTACGGACTACGAGAAAAGGATTTACCAGTAGGTATATAAAATCCTGTTTTCTCTTGCGTCCTAGAGGATGCTGGGGTACAATTTAGTACCATGGGGATGTACCAAAGCTCCCAGTATGGGAGGGAGAGTGCTGAGGTTCCTGCAGAACTGATTGACCAAACTTTAGGTCCTCAGAGGCCAAAGTATCAAAATTGTAGAACTTAGCAAACGTGTTCGACCCTGACCAAGTAGCTGCTTGGCAAAGCTGTAAAACCGAGACACCCCAGGCAGCCGCCCAGGAAGAACCCACTTTACGAGTAGAGTGGCCCTTAACAGATTTTGGACACAGGAAGCCTGCCGTAGAATAAGCATGCTTGATAGTAAACCTGATCCAGCGAGAAATTGTCTGCTTAGAAGCAGGACACCAAACCTTGTTGGGATCATAAAGGACAAACAGAGCGTCCAACTTCCTGTGACGAGAAGTTCTCTTCACATATATTTTCAAAGCCCTCACAACATCCAAGGACTTTGAGGTAAGGGAGGAGTCAGTAGCCACTGGCACCACAATAAGTTGGTTGATATGAAAAGCTGACACAACCTTTGGAAGAAACTGCTGACGCATACGGAGCTCATCTCTATCCTCATGGAAAATCAAAAAGGGGCTCTTACAAGACAGTGCCCCGAGTTCAGACACACGTCTAGCAGATGCCAATGCCAACAGCGTGACCGCCTTCCAAGTAAGAAACTTGACATCCACCTCCTGTTAAGGCTCAAACCAATCCGACTGCAGGAACTGCAGCACCACATTAAGATCCCAAGGTGCCGTAGGAGGCATAAAAGGTGGTTGGATGTGCAGAACCCCTTTCAAGAAAATCTGAACCTCCGGGAGAGCAGCCAATTGCTTCTGGAAGAAAATGGACAAGGCCGAAATCTGGACCTTGATGGAGCCCAAGCATAGCTCCACATCCACACCTGCTTGCAGAAAGAGGAGAAACCGTTCCAGTTGAAACTCCGCCGTAGGAAACCTCTTGGATTCACATAAAGACACATACTTTTTCCAAATTCGATGGTAATGCTTAGACGCTACTCCCTTCATAGCCTGTATCAGGGTAGGAATGACCTTCGTCGGAATACCCTTCCGAGCTAAGATCTGGCGTTCAACCTCCATGCCGTTAAACGTAGCTGTGGTAAGTCTTCATAGGCGTAAGGGCCCTGTTGAAGAAGGTCCTCGCGAAGAGGTCTTTGATCATCCAGCAATAATTCCAGAAGATCTGCATAGCAAGCCCTTCATGGCCAGTCCGGAGCAATGAGGATCGCCTGAACTCTTGTTCTTTTTATTAGCTTGAGAATCCTTGGGATGAGTGGAAGTGGAGGGAACACATACAATGACTGGAACACCCACGGAGATACTGCCACTGCTTGTGGGTCTCGTGACCTGGAAGAGTACCTCTGAAGCTTCTTGTTGAGGCGAGAAGCCATCATGTCTATCTGAGGGACACCCCATTGGCTTGACACTTCTGCGAACACCTCCGGGTGGAGGCCACATTCTCCTGGATGGAGATCGTGTCTGCCGAGGAAGTCCGCTTCCCAAGTTGTCCACTTCCGGAATGAAGATCGAAGACAACGCCACCGCGTGCTTTTCTGCCCAGAGGAGGATTCTTGTTACCTCCGACATTGCCGCTCTGCTCTTCGTTCTGCCCTGTCGGTTTATGTAGGACACTGCAGTTATATTGTCCAACTGAACCTGAATGGCATGATCCTGAAGAAGATGTGCCGCTTGTAGAAGGCCGTTGTATATGGCCCTTAGTTCCAGAATGTTTATCGGAAGCTTGGAAATTTTCTCCTTGGGTGACTGCACCCCAACCTCTGAGACTTGCATCCGTGGTTAGAAGGATCCAATACTGAATCCCGAACCTGTGGCCCTCGAGTAAGTGATACGTTTGCAGCCACCAGAGGAGTGAAATTCTGGCTTTCTGGGACGGGGGTATCCGCTGGTAAATGTTAAGATGAGAACCTGACCATTTGTCTAGGAGATCCAGTTGGAAGGACCTCGCATGGAATCTTCCATACTGTAGAGCCTCGTAGGAGGCTACCATCTTCTCCAGAAGGCGAATGCACTGATGAACTGATACCCAGGATGGCTTCAGGACGTCCCGTACCATTGATTGGATCACCAACGCTTTCTCCACCGGTAGAAACATCCTCTGCATCTCCGTGTCGAGTATGATCTCCAGGAAGGGCAGTCTCCTTGTTGGCTTCAAATGTGACTTTGGAAGGTTGAGGATCCACCCATGATCTTGGAGTAGTCGAGTTGAGAGAGCAATACTCAGCAACAACCTCTCCCTGGAAGATGCTTTTATCAGCAGATCATCCAGATATGGTATTATGTTCACTCCCTGCCTGCGGAGGAGTAGCATCATCTCTGCCATGACCTTGGTGAACACCCTCGGTGCCGTGGAGAGGCCAAATGGCAGTGCCAGGAACGGTGACAGTCCAGCAGCGCAAATCTGAGGTAAGCCTGGGGAGGTGGCCAGATCGGAACGTGAAGGTATGCATCCTTGATATCCAGGTATACCAGGAATTCTCCCTCCTCCAGAACTGAGATCACCGCTCTCAGAGACTCCATCTTGAATTTGAATTCCCTCAAGTAGGGGTTCAATGACTTTAGATTTAATATTGGCCTTACCGAACCGTCCGGTTTCGGTACCACAAACAGGTTTGAGTAATAACCCTTGTGTTGTAGGTGAGGTGGAACTGGAACAATGACATTTGTTTGAACCAATTTTTGAATGGCATTCTGTAGGATAGCACTTTCTGTCAGCGAAGCTGGTAAGTCTGATTTGAAGAATCTGTGAGGTGGGAGTTCTTGAAACTCCAGTCTGTACCCCTGGACAACAATATCTGTTACCCAGGGGTCTAGGCATGATGACGCCCAGATGTGACTGAAATCTTTTAGTCTCACTCCCACCTGCCTGATCTCCAGGCTGGGAGGTCCACCGTCATGCAGAAGATTTGAGGAAGCAGAACTTGGTTTCTGTTCCTGAGATCCTGTTCGTGCAGGTTTCCTGGATTTTCCCCGACCTCCCGTAAAGAAGGTGGAGGGGGGTTTGGATTTGTTACATTTTTCGGTCCAAAAGGACTGCAGTGTAGACGTAGGAAAAGATAACCTAGCCGGTGGTGCTGCTGAGGGAAGAAAGGTTGACTTACTCGCAGTTGCCGCGGAAATCCACGCATCCAATGCGTCCCCAAACAGAGCCTGACCTGTGAAGGGTAGGTTCTCCACACTCTTCTTGGATTCTGTATCCGCAGTCCATTGGCGTAGCCAGAGTCCTCTGCGTGCCGAGACCGCCATGGACGTAGCCCTCGCATTTAGCATGCCAATGTCCTTCACGGCCTCCACCATGAAACCTGCAAAATCCTGTATGTGACACAAAAACAAATCAATGTCACACCTATCCATAGTATCTAAGTCCTCAAGTAATGTGCCTGACCACTTTACTATGGCTTTAGAAATACACGCACAAGCAATGGTGGGCCTTAAAGCTACGCCATTAGCTGTGTATAGTGATTTGAGCGTAGTCTCAATCTTGCGGTCAGCCGATTCTTTCAAAGTCGTTGAACCAGGGACAGGTAAAACCACCTTTTTTGACAGCCTAGATACAGAAGCGTCTACTATAGGGGTGTTTTCCCACTTTTTTGTGTCCTCTTCAGGGAAAGGAAAATCAATAAGAACCCTTTTTGGAATCTGGAATTTTTTCTCTGGGTTTTCATAGGATTTTTCACTCCTTAGAAGCCGGGAAGGTAAGCGAGGATTTCTTACTTTCAGTAAAATAAGATTCCTCAACCTGCTCAGGTACCTTCTCAGTAATATGTAAAATATCCCTACTGGCTTCAATCATTAGTTGCACCCCCTTAGCAAGTGATGCATCCTGTCAGAGCTGCACTCCCATCCTTGTGCCACCATTCCCTGACAATGAGCGATCAGCACCTCAGGAGCTCAGTATCCTGTCAGCCGGGATTACAAACCATTAACCCTCAAGAGGTTGGTTCGGTCTCCCCTCTAAGTCCCACGAAGCAGGTAGTCTGTCTGCCAAGCAGAAAAATCTCTGGAGCTCCAGAGAAGTGCACCCGGCTCCTTGGGCACATTTTTCTAAACTGAGTCTGGTAGGAGGGGCATAGAGGGGAGCAGCCAGCACAAACATACACACACTACAAGTTTTAAAGTGCCAGGCTCCAGTGGACCCGATCTATACCCCATGGTACTAAAGTACAAGACCCCAGTATCCACTAGGACGTAAGAGAAATATGAAATATTGTTAAAAGATATAGAAGAAACAAAAATCCAGCAAAAACGCAAGCTCCCTTCCACTTAGAAGAAATAATTTATATTTAAATATGCAAATTTACATTAATGCACTGCCAATAAAGTATTTTAATGTGTGTGACAAAAACAGCTAGTTCTTCGACCACTAAATAGATTTTAATTTTCCCCCATTCCCCAAAAAGTCATCTTTCACAAACCTATCCTATCAGCACCAAAAGCTACTGGAACCAAATCACAGAGTTGCCTCTCTGAAACAACTGTCACAATATTTTTAAATTACTACATTTTGGTTGTAATATAATAGGAGTTTCTGGGCAGTGACCATGTAATCGCACTGAACTCTTTCATTTGTGGTAGTGTCAACTAACTTCCATGCTCATTGGCAGCATGCGGACAGAAATGGGATGTCTTCTCAGCTGCATCTATTGCACTCAGCTTAATACTAGCACACTAAGGATGATGGAAGCGGATGCATGGACTTTTATAATACAAAGGTGGATTCTCATACGTATTACCATAATGTAGTTAGCTCACATCCGTGGGCAAATGGAAGGCTTCCGACTAAATCAATCCCATAAACTTCAGGCAGCATTGAATGCTAGATACAACAAAATGTTTACAAACCTTTTCATACTCTCCCAATGTAGTATTACACGAGTAGAAGCTGCATGTCCCCAGCTTTCACCTATAAAAAAGAAATCAAAAAGTTGACTGCAAGATTGCTAAGAAGTATTGTTCACACCTGGCTGTGTGTACGAGCGGTCAGATCTCCTGTACACTTGCTGCGGGAACTGACACCAAATTTGTCCTCCCGGCTGTGACGTCAGTACAACATATCGTGCAGCCGATCGGTAAGGGTATATGGAAAGCAATTAGCTTGACGACGAACAGGATACCAGAAGCCGATATACAGACGCCGGGATCCCGAGGAAGGACACAATCCCGGTGTCGAAATACTGAAACCCTGCATCCCGATCGTCCTGACAGCGGGACGCGCTGCCGTCCTGCCGGGGGTGGAGTTTAGATTTAAGCACCAGAAGGGGGGTTAGGCTTTGGGTGCAGGCACGGGAAGGTTAAGGTTAGGGACCAGGGAGCAAGGGTTAGGGACATAGAAGGGGAGTTTAGGGTTAGGCACCAAGTGGGGAGGGTTAGGTTTAGGTAGCGAGGAAGGGAGGTTTAGGGTTAGGCACCAAGCGGGGAGGGTTGGGTTAGGCAGCATCGGGGAGGGTTAGGCACCCATAAGGGAGGGTTAGGAAAAGGTGAGGATTAGGGGGCTAAATGGTGGCCTGTCGGGATTCTGATGAACGGGATGCCACTGTTGGTATACTGACCGCCGGCATCCCATCTATCGGTAACTCATGCTGAACCTGGGTATATGCTTACCTGAGTTGGACGCTCTATCGACATAATGTTTGTGGCCTTCTCTGGTTCCAAATTAATACCCAGATTTTGTTTGCTGGACATGTCATGTCGTGATATGTTGCTACATGGGCAAGTATTAGATTGCTATTACAGGTGTCTGTCAGTCAGAACAGAAGTACCCCCACCCGGCTGCTGCATGGAGGAGCAGCTGCCCGGGAAATGTAAATCAACACCCATCTGCACCCCGGTGTACCTGTGGCTGCTCAGATTACTGAGCAGTTTTGGGGGGGAAAAATTGCCAGTTAAGTGGTTAAGTTTACCTGTTAACATCTTTCTAGTTATTTTGAAAAAACCCCCCAAAAGTTCTCCTGTTATTCAGTTGGAGCTTTAAAATATGAAAATTTAAGATATTGCTTCAACTTTCTCCCCTTTTTGCAGTGCAGATGATGGAGTTCACTATCAATGGCTGACGCTACTGCGGCCTCCATTGCGGTGGCAGCAGTGTACTCAAATATTTTAATGTCCCAAATAGTCAAGTGGTTTGATTGCTTTCTGTCTGCACTTGATCCTTTAATAGGTCAATTAACTGATTTTTTTTCTTCAGCTCATTTATATACTAATCTGTAATGTCTGTCCCATCTCTAAAGGGCCCTACACATTGGCCGATCCGCCGCCGAGCTGCCCGGCGGGCGACCCGGCGGCGGAGAGGCAGTGACGGGGGGAGTGAAGTTTCTTCACTGCCCCCGTCACCCGGCTGCATTGAAGTGCAGGCAAATATGGACGAGATCGTCCATATTGGCCTGCATGTACAGCCGACGGGGGACCAGCGGTGAACGAGCGCGGGGCCGCGCATCGTTCATCGCTGGTGCATCCACACTCAAAGATATGAACGGTATCTCGTTCATTTATGAACAAGATCGTTCATATCTTTGACTGATGTTGTCCAGTGTGTAGGGCCTATTACACTCATGTGCAGTAATAGCTGAGCCATGCACCCCAGTGGCTCCCACTGCTAACAAAATGGGACAGGTCTAGCCTAGGGCAGGATGGAAGGGGGGCTAGACAGTGCAGCAGAGACGGAGTTGAACGGCGGAAAGATAGATGGCAGAGCAGGGGATAGAATACAGACGGGGCAGTTTGCAACACAGAGCAACTAGCTTTGTAAGAACAGGTATATTGGCTGTGCCATCATGTGGCATACACCTTTAATTGCACCACAAGGAAAACATGTTTTTACTAAAAAGTATAGGCCCTTATTATCTCTGGGAATCTAACTACTGCAGGTTTTTTCTTTTTCATCCACTAGGGGTCACTGGAGTACTCTTGGGATATGGACGGGCTTCCGTAGGAACACAGCACTGAATATTTAAATTTAGTAACACTCCACCCCTCCATATCCCTGAGCACTTACTCAGTGTTTTTTCTGTGCTGAACGTGGCAACACATGCTTAGCTGAAGTCACGGTTTTGTTGAAGAAACTTTTATTTTTAATTTTTATTTTTTCTACTGTTTGACCACATCCCTGTCCCCCTTCCAAAAGGCAGGGTCAGGGATAGTGCAGCTGCTGATTGCAGCACGGGCGTGTCGGGCCTCTCTGAAAGAGCTCCCTCACAGCCCTCACATCCTCCTGCACTGGCTGGCCGGCGCTTACTGAAAAGCCCCGTCGGAGCCTCCGCACGTCTGCAGGAGTGAGGTATGTGAAACGGGGCGGTCAGCTCCCGCTGCCGCCCCGACGTGTGGAGACATAGTGCTGGGTGACGGCAAGGAGCGGCTCTCCCCTCTCAGCCTCCGGCATCTTCCCGCTCAGGCGCCCGCCCATTCCACCCCGCTCAGGCGGCCGCACGTTCGTCCACAGACCTCCGTGCAGGCACCGCGGCTCTCTCCACTCAGGCGCCCGCACGTTCGGCCACAGACCTCCGTGCAGGCGCAGCGGCTCTCTCCACTCAGGCGCCCGCACGTTCGGCCACAGACCTCCGTGCAGGCGCCGCGGCTCTCCCCGCTCAGGTACCCGCCCGTTAGGCCACAGCCTCCGGCCAGGCACCTCGGAACGACCCTCACTTCGCCGCAGCGCTACCTTGGTAGCTGACACGCTATTATACAGGAGCCCACCGCTGGGACACACGAGGCACATAGCGCTCTACGATACCCGCTGGGGGCCCACACGCTGCGCTGCCGCTGTAATAAGATAAACAGCCATTACAGGGGGGACATATCAGTGAAATACTGCAGCAGCAGAGGGATTATTACAGTATAATCAGTGAATGCAGCACTGTGATTATATGTATAAGTATAGCAGGGCAGCCATTTTTAACATGCTTCCTGTGTCTTCCTCTGTGATTCCAGAACGTTCCTGTCCTACATCTCTTCTCCACCGGAGGCGCAGGGGTGTTCGTGGGAATTTGGGATCAAAATTTATAGTACTGGCCACGTGTATTGCACTGGGCCAGATATATATACAGAGCCACCTTATTGCTATTTTACTGAGTCGTGCAGGTGTCTGTGTTTTGTGTATTGTATTGTCTGTCGCCATAATGAGTAAGGCACCAGCAAAAACTAAAAAGCATATTTGCAAAGTATGTGGCAGTGTGTTACCGGATGGATCTACCACATGTAACGTATGTTTTGTGGATTCCGTTCAGAATACCATTTCTGCTCCGGTTTTGCAACCAATTTCATCACCGGATCCTCCGTGGGGTATGTTAGTAAATGTACTGGAGAAATTTCAGACAGAAATGACCGCTGCTCGTCTGGAGCGAGAAACGCTAAGATCTGAGTCTAGGGTGAGACCGCCAGAACTACCGGAGGCGTCTCAGCCTTGCGTAGGGTCCAAATCCATTTTGGGCAAACGGGATAATTTTCATATGTCTTATGATTTTCCAGTGTCTGCTATGTTGCAGTCTGACGATTCCATCCCAGACCTCACGGAACACGATGAGGGGGAGGAGGGCGAAGTGGAGTCAGACGGCGAGGATGTTAACAGTTCCGGCATTGATGATCTCATCAGAGCGGTACGGCAGTCGCTAAGGTTTCCTGAAGCTGAGCAGCCTCTCACCAATGATCAGGTCATATTTACTAAACGACGGAAGACGCCAGTAAGTTTTCCTGTGTCGGATTCTCTAAATCAGATGTTAGTAGAATCCAGACAGAATCCAGATAAACGGTTTTCTATACCTCGCAGATTTAAGTCTAGTTATCCGTTTCCAGAATCGGTAACGGGTACATGGGAGAATCCACCAATAGTTGATTCTTCAGTGTCAAAGCTTACCAAGAAATTAACCATACCAGTGCCATCAGCTACTACGCTTAAAGATCCGTCAGATCGTAAGATAGAAACTATGCTTAAATCCATGTATGTAGCAGCAGGTGTGATGCTAAGACCTGGATTGGTTGGCATTTGGGTCACTAAGGCGCTCATAATATGGCTTACAGAACTCAAATCGGCTTTACATGACGAAAACCTGATAATTCAGGTGAATCAAATGATTGAGGCTGTAGAGTATCTCTGTACAGCGTCTACTGACGTCTGTCAGCTCACTTCTCGTATTTCATCTTCGCTAGTTACGGCACGAAGAGCACTCTACCTGCGTACTTATCAAGCGGAGGCAGAGGTCAAACGAAGTATAGAGGCGTTGCCTTACGATGGCAAGAAGTTGTTTGGTCCAGAATTGGACGCATGGATTAAGGAGGCTACGGGAGGTAAGTCTGTGTTCTTACCATTGCCTCCACCTGCGCCAAGAAGAAGGTACGCTGGACCTTCGTTCAAATCCTTTAGACCTCAGCCCTTTCGAGGACGTGGCAGAGGATCAGCCACGCCTGCTAGACGTGGTCGAGGACGTGGTTTCCATCAAACCAACACAACTCGCCAAGACGCTAAGGTTACCGACAAGCCAGTGGCATGACGGGTTACCAGCCCATCTCGGATCTCCAATTGTGGGAGCACGCCTTCACACGTTCCATGGGGCGTGGTTCCACACGTCCGCGGAGGGCTGGATTCGCAATTTAGTGTTAAAAGGTTACAAAATAGAGTTCGACTGTCTTCCGCCTCTGCGGTTTTTCAAGACAGGTTTGCCTCTGTCGGACGACAAGAGGACAGTTTTGCAAATTGCCATTCAGTCCTTACTGGATTCGGCAGGGTTGATTCCGGTCCCTGTACACCAACAGGGTCAGGGTTATTATTCAAGTCTATTTGTGGTCCCGAAGCCGGATGGCTCAGTCAGACCAATATTGAACTTAAAGGGCCTCAATCAGTACGTAACTTACTACAGATTCAAAATGGAGTCTCTACGGTCGGTGATTGCGGGGTTAGAGACCAAGGAATTTATGATTGCGCTAGACCTCAAGGATGCGTACTTACACATTCCAATTTGGCAGCCTCATCAGAAATTCTTACGATTTGCAATACGCCAAAACCATTACCAGTTTCAGGCTCTGCCGTTTGGCCTGTCATCAGCGCCTCGGGTATTCACCAAAGTAATGTCTGTGATGATAGCTCACCTCAGATCCCTGGGAGTGACGATAGTTCCGTATTTAGACGATCTGCTCATCAAAGCTCCGTCTCAACAGATACTTACCCAACATGCGCTGCTAACTTACAATGTACTGGTTCACCACGGTTGGATTGTCAATTTCAAGAAATCACATCTGATTCCGTCTCAACGCCTTCAGTTCCTAGGTATGATTCTCGATACGGTCAATCAAAGGATTTACCTACCACAACAGAAAGTACAAATGCTACGCCATCTAGTACAATTAGTACTCAAACCACGCACAGTGTCGGTACACTTGTGCATTCGCCTGTTAGGCACAATGGTGGCAGCTTTCGAGGCGCTTCAGTTCGGGAGATTTCACTCTCGTCCATTTCAGCTGAACGTGCTTGCCCAGTGGTCGGGCTCGCATCTGCAGATTCACCACAGAGTGAGGTTGTCACCAATAGCAAGAGTTTCTCTGCTATGGTGGCTCAAGGAACACAATTTAACCGCAGGAAGACGGTTCGGAGTTTGCAATTGGATAATTCTAACTACGGACGCCAGTCTCAGAGGTTGGGGAGCGGTAATTCAAAATTGTCAGCTCCAGGGTCTCTGGGCGGATCACGAAAAATTGCTGTCAATAAATGTTCTAGAACTCCGCGCGATTTTCAATGCGCTACGACAAGCGGTGCACATGGTTCGCTCTCAGCCTGTCCAAGTGCAGTCGGACAATGCGACAGCGGTCGCATACATCAACAAACAAGGAGGAACGAGAAGCCGCATGGCAATGCGGGAAGTAGCTCGAATCCTCAATTGGGCAGAATACCACCAGGTGATATTGTCGGCCGTGTTCATTCCGGGAGTGGACAACTGGGAAGCGGATTATCTCAGTCGTCGGGATCTTCACCCAGGCGAATGGTCATTAAATCCAGAAGTGTTTCACATGTTGGTTCAGCGATGGGGTTATCCTCAGGTGGACCTGATGGCATCTCGACACAATCATCAAACGCCCCAGTATGTGTCCAGAACAAGAGATCCAAAGGCAGTCGCGGTGGATGCTCTCACTGTCGCGTGGCCGTACAGTCTGGTGTATCTGTTTCCACCGTTTCCGCTGCTCCCTCTGGTGCTAAAACGGATCAAAAGAGAGTCGCTCACAGTCATACTAGTGGCGCCTCATTGGCCTCGGAGAGCTTGGTTCTCGGATCTTCGAGGATTACTCGCAGACGATCCGTGGCCACTCCCGATACGTCCAGACCTGTTACAACAGGGTCCTTTTCTTTACCCCGATTTAGCGCGGCTGCGTTTGACGGGGTGGCTGTTGAGACCGCCCTCTTAAAAAGAGAGGGCATTCCAGATTCAGTTATACCAACCATGTTACGGGCTAGAAAGCCGGTTACGGCAGCTCATTATTACAGAATATGGCGTGCCTATATAGGTTGGTGTGAAGCTCGGAAATTTCCGACATCAGCTTTCAAGTTATGCCGCCTTTTGTTGTTTCTACAATCAGGCTTAGATGGAGGATTGCGTTTATCTACACTAAAGGTGCAGGTATCTGCTTTGTCAATTTACTTTCAAAGACGATTGGCTCTATTGCCGTCTATACGCACCTTTCTCCAAGGTGTAATCAGGGTACAGCCTCCTTTCATTCCACCTACAGCGCCATGGGACTTGAATCTGGTTTTGGAGTTCTTACAGTCTTCATATTTTGAACCCTTACAACAAGTGGATATAAAGTTTCTCACTTGGAAAACAATTTTTCTCTTAGCCTTAGCTTCGGCAAGGCGTGTTTCGGATTTGGGTGCCTTGTCCTGCAAGCCACCGTATTTGGTGTTTCATGATGACAGAGCGGAACTTCGGACGAATCCCGCCTTCTTACCAAAGGTAGTGTCATCTTTTCACATCAATCAACCAATAGTAGTTCCTGTGTTGACAGCACATTCTGGAACTCTGGATGTGGTTCGTGCGTTACGCGTTTATGTAACCCGAACGTCTTCAGTTCGTAAGACGGATACGTTATTTGTTCTCTATGATGCTGCCAAGATGGGTTGGCCAGCATCTAAACAAACTTTATCCAGATGGATAAAACTGACCATACGCCAGGCTTACCTTCATGCTAGGTTACAACCGCCTACGTCAGTAACCGCTCATTCCACACGTTCTGTGGGAACTTCATGGGCAGCTGGTCGTGGGGCTTCTGCGACGCAGCTTTGCCGGGCGGCTACATGGTCTTCAGTGCACACGTTTGTGCGCTTTTACAAGTTTGATACTTTTGCGGCATCAGCATCTAGCTTTGGCCGCCTAGTGTTACAAGTGCCAAACTGCTCTCCCGCCCACGGGGGAAGCTTTGGTACGTCCCAAGAGTACTCCAGTGACCCCTAGTGGATGAAAAAGAAAATAGGATTTTGGTACTTACCAGGTAAATCCTTTTCTTTGAATCCATAGGGGTCACTGGACGCCCACCCAGAGCAGTTTACTTACTTGGGGTTAGTTCTGAGGATCTTATGGTAACACATTTTCACCGACTGGTTCACGTTACAAGTGCTGGTTAGGGTGTCAACTGTTAGTTGTCAGTAACGTTATGGGTTAACTTCGTTATTGTCAGTTATGTTATATGTAATACTCCATTATTAACCTCTCTTAATTCCTGTTCGGCTCAGTAAAAAACACTGAGTAAGTGCTCAGGGATATGGAGGGGTGGAGTGTTACTAAATTTAAATATTCAGTGCTGTGTTCCTACGGAAGCCCGTCCATATCCCAAGAGTACTCCAGTGACCCCTATGGATTCAAAGAAAAGGATTTACCTGGTAAGTACCAAAATCCTATTTTTTCTGAAGCCCTCACTGTGAAATAAAATGAATGCATTATACATAAAGCATTAGAACACTGCATTATCTATCAATTGTATAGACACGGAATAGCTACTAATATTTTCCCAAAGACATAAGGGTAAATTAAGTAAGTTGAAACAGGTGTGATCACACACAGGCTATGACAACATAATCTAACACAAGAATTTGCCTGATCATTTTAAAAAAATCTAAGGAAATATATTTTCCTTTTCTAAAACATCTAACTAGTCAGATTAAGGCAATCAATGCTTATATTATAATTAAATGATTTCCACTACAGGCAAATTAAATAGGAGAGTGAAAACTAATGGCTCCAGAGGGGATTTTATGTGTTGTACCCAGTCACTAAAGTGCCATTCGGATAGCAAGGAAGGAAAACCCTGAGGACAATGCAATTGTGAATACAAATACACTGAGTAAGTATAATCCAGAGACTGGTCTGTGAAGTTGAGTTACATGCACGGAAATTGGGCAGCTTGTTAAATAATGCACCCACTGCACTACATTATATACAAGTAGGGAAAATAAAAATACTAGTTTGTGGCTCCTCTCCCAGGAGGAAACGAAGACTCGTTTAAGCACCAGAGTACACTAAATCAGAGTTCAGCTAATTTATTCCCATTCAATGATGCAGTGACATACTTGCCTACCTGACCCTCTCCATGAGGGAGAACATGCTCTGTTCCTGGACTTTCCTGGAAATTTATGATTGCCATCACCTGTAGTGAGCTAGGTAATTGATAAGAAAGGTGTTTCACCACAGGTGATGGCAATCATACATTACCAGGAAAAGAGCATTTTCTCCCTCATGGAGAGGGTCAGGTAGGCAAGTATGATGCAGTCTGCCTTGATATAATACCAGAAACATTTATATAGGGGGTGTCCCAGTATCTATACTGCTACCAGCAGGCATAATTATATTAATCTTGCTGGCATCATACAGCCTGCGTTTATATATCTTTGGTATATTATATAATGTATTATGCTATCCTACTACACAGTTATCAAGGTACTTTGCAATAGTTGTACAAAAATGTATATTTAGTAACTACAAATTTATAACTTTAATGTTAATTAGTATATAGTCTAGAAACAACAATCTCTACTACTGAAAAAAACACAAAAACAAAAATAGGATTTTAATTACCTACCAGTAAATCCTTTTCTCATAGTCCGTAGAGGATACTGGGGTCCACATTAGTACCATGGGGTATAGACGGGTCCACTAGGAGCCTTGGGAACTTTAAGAAATCAATAGTGTGCGCTGGCTCCTCCCTCTATGCCCCTCATACCAGACTCAGTCTAGAAACTGTGGGCCGAGGAGACGACATAGTTTGAGAGAAGGATTTAAAAAACAGTGGTGAGATTTATACCAGCACACACAAACAAGAGGAAAGCCATGCTAACCAAACTTGAAAGGGGGAATTGAAATGTTTGAAAAGTCGGTTGGGTGTCTGTTTTTTTCTGTCTATTAGATAGGAAAAAACAGACACCCAACTGACTTTTCAAACAATTGAATTTCACCCGAACAGGAACAGCAACAGCTGAACCAACAACAATACTGAACCAAGTAACAGTGCAGGAAAACACGAAGCACTATGCGGGCGCCCAGTATCCTCTACGGACTACGAGAAAAGGATTTACCGGTAGGTAATTAAAATCCTATTTTCTCTTACGTCCTAGAGGATACTGGGGTCCACATTAGTACCATGGGGATGTACCAAAGCTCCCAAACCGGGTGGGAGTGTGCTGAGGTTCCTGCAGAACAGATTTACCAAACTGAAGGTGATCAGATGCCAAAGTATCGAACTTGTAGAACTTAGCAAACGTGTTCGAACCTGACCAAGTAGCTGCTTGGCAGAGCTGTAAAGCCGAGACACCCCGGGCAGCTGCCCAGGAAGACCCCACCGACCTAGTAGAGTGGGCCTGTACAGATCTTGGAACCGGCAAACCTGCCGTAGAATAAGCATGCTGGATAGTAAGCCTGATCCAGCGAGCAATAGACCGCTTTGAAGCAGGACATCCAATTTTATTGGAATCGTAGAGAACAAACAGCGAGTCCGATTTTCTGTGACGAGCTGTCCGCTTTACATAGATCTTCAAAGCCCTCACAGCATCCAGGGACTTTGAAGTAGCAGAGGTGTCGGTAACCACCGGATCCACAATAGGTTGGTTGATATGAAACGCAGACACCACCTTTGGAAGAGTTCTGAGTTCAGCTCTATCTTCATGAAAAAGTTCAGCTCTATCTTCATGAAAAAATCAAATGGGTGCTTTTGTGAGACAACGCCGCAGCTCCGACACACGTCTTGGTGAAGCCAAGGCAAACAGTGTGATGGCCTTCCAAGTAAGAAACTTGACGTCAACGTCCTGTAAAGGCTCAAACCATTCCGACTGCAGGAACTGCACCACCACGTTGAGATCCCAAGGTGCCATAGGAGGCACAAAGGGCGGTTGGATGTGCAGAACACCCTTCAAAAATGTCTGAACCTCCGAGAGAGAAGCCAATTGTTTCTGGAAGAAAATGGATAAGGCCGAAATCTGGACTTTCAAGGAGCCCAAACTTAGGCCCACATCCACTCCTGAATGCAGAAAAAAAAACGTCTCAGTTGAAATTCCACCCCAGGAAATTTCGTGTTCTCACACCAAGAGACGTATTTTTTCCAAATACAGTGGTAATGTTTAGACGTTACCCCCTTTCTGGCTTGGATCAAGGTTGGAATAACCCTGTCCGGGATCCCTTTCCAGGCTAGAATTTGACGCTCAACCTCCAAGCCGTCAAACATAGCCGCGGTAAGCCGTGATGAACGGCCCCTGTTGTAGAAGATCCTTGCGAAGAGGTAGAGGCCAAGGGTCCTCTAGGAGCATCTCCAGTAGATCCGCGTACCAGGCCCTTCGTGGCCAGTCCGGAGCAATGAGAATAGCTTGAACCTTTTCCCTTTTTATTATTTTGAGAATACTTGGGATCAATGGAAGTGGTGGAAACACGTACACCATCTGGTAGACCCATGGAGTCACCAGAGCGTCTACCGCCACTGCTTGTGGGTCTCTTGACCTGGAACAGTACCGCTTGAGCTTCTTGTTGAAACGAGAGGCCATCATGTCGATTTGTGGAATTCCCCACCGACGTGTCAAGCACCCAAACACCTCCGGGTGAAGGCCCCACTCTCCTGGGTGGAGGTCGTGTCTGTTGAGGAAGTCTGCTTCCCAGTTGTCCACTCCCGGAATGAACACTGCCGACAACGCCACAGCGTGCCATTCTGCCCAGAGGAGAATCCTTGTCCCCTCTGACATCGCTGCTCTGCTCTTCGTTTTTCCCTGCCGGTTTATGGTCGTTACCGCCGTCACATTGTCCAAGTGAACCTGAATGGCGTGATCCTGAAGAAGATGTGATGCCTGTAGAAGGGCGTTGTATATGGCCCTTAGTTCCAGAATGTTGATAGGAAGAATGGTTTCCTGACTTGACTATTTTCCTTGGAACTGTTCCCCTTCGGTGACTGCTCCCCAACCTCTGAGGCTTACGTCTGTGGTTAGCAGAATCCAATTTTGAATACCGAACCTTCGGCCCTCGGTCAGGTAAGAAGTCTGAAGCCACCACAGAAGATAAATCCTGGCTTTTGGCGACAGACGTATCCTCTGGTGCATGTGAAGATGCAATCCGGACCATTTGTCCAACAGGTCCAGCTGGAAGGGCCTTGCGTGAAACCTTCCGTACTGCAGTGCCTCGTAACACATCCCAGCATGCCCTGACACAGCTTTAGAATTCTTTGACAGCAACACTGTGTCAGGGCATGCTGGGATATGTAGTTTCGCAACAGCTGGAGGGCCGCAGTTTGGACATGCCTGGCATAGATGCACCGATATCTGGGTCGGTCTTAGAACGTCCTGCACCATCGATTGAATTACCAATGCCTTTTCCAATGGAAGGGATACCTTCTGTGCCTCCGTATCCAGTATCATCCCCAGGAAGCCTTCGTGTTGGTTCCAGGTGAGATTTTGGCAGGTTCAGAATGCACCCGTGATCCTGGAGTAGTCGTGTTGAGAGGGCAATGTTGTCTAACAACCTCTCCCTGGATGGTGCTTTTATCAGCTGATTGTCCAGGTACGGTATTATGTTCACTCAGTGCTTGCGGAGGAGAAACATCATCTGTGCCATTACCTTAGTGAACACACTTGGTGCCGTGGAGAGGCCAAATGGCAGGGCCTGGAACTGGTAGTGACAGTCCTGTAATGCAAACCTTAGATAAGCCTGATAAGGCGGCCAATTCGGGATATGAAGGTACGCATCCTTGATATCCAGAGACACCAGGAATTCCCCCTCCTTCAGAACTGAGATCATTGCTCTCAGAGACTCCAACTTGAATTTGAACACCCGTAAGTACGGGTTCAGTGACTTGAGGTTTAAAATGGGCCTTACCGAACTGTCTGGTTTCGGTACCACAAACAGGTTGGAATAATAACCCTTGTTTTGCAGGTGAAGTGGAACTGGAACAATGACCTGAGTCTGTACCAGTTTTTGAATTGCTGCCTGTAAAGTCATGCTTGCTTCTGGAGAAGCTGGTAGGCCTGATTTGAAGAATCTGTGAGGTGGGAGTTCCTGAAACTCCAGTCTGTAGCCCTTGGCGATAAGATCCTTGACCCATGGATCCAGGCATGATGTTGCCCATATGTGACTGAAATATCTTAATCAGGCTCCCACCTGCCTGTCTTCCAGGCAGTGTGGTCCACCGTCATGCTGAAGGCTTTGAGGAAGCAGAACAGGAGGTCTGTTCTTGTAAAACTGCAGTTGCAGGTTTTCTGGGTTTGCCTCTATTGCCTTTGGAGGCTGTAGAAGAACCTTTGGATTTACTTTTAAATTTCGCTGTCTGAAAGGACTGCAGAGTTGGAGCAGAGTAGGTTTTCCTAGCTGGGGGTGCTGCGGAAGGAAGGTATGTAAACTTACCCACCGTAGCCTTTGATATCCACGTATCCAGTTCATCTCCAAAAACGGCTTCACCTGTGAATGGTAGGCTTTCCACACCTTTCCTGGAATCCGCATCCACAGTCCACTGGCGTAGCCACAAGCCCCTGCGTGCTGACACTGCCATGGCAGTGGTGCATGCGTTGAGCAAACCAATTTCCTTTATGGCCTCCACCATAAAATTAGCAGAGTCCTGTATATGCTCTAGGAGCAAAATTATATCCCCCCTGGATAAGGAAACTAACCCGTCAATTAGATTACCTGACCATTTTGCAATGGCCCTAGTGATCTATACACCAGCAGCTGTGTACAGGGATTTGAGAGAGTGGTCTCAATTTTGCGGTCAGCCGTGTCCTTTAAGGAGGCTGCCCCAGGAACAGGTAAGACTATCTTAGGTGACAACCTAGATACCAATGCGTCAACAATCGGTGGATTTTCCCACTTTTTCCTATCATCCTGAGGAAACGGGAAGGATGTGAGTAACCTTTTAGGGATCTGAAACTTCTTGTCTGAATTAACCCAAGTTTCTTCAAACAGAGAATTTAACTCCTTTGAAGAAGGGAATGTAGCAGAGGATTTCTTTTTTACATTAAAATAAGATTCCTCATCCACCTCCGCCACCTTGTCAGGAATGTGCAGGACTTCTCTAATAGCTTCTATCAGAGCCTGTATTCCTTGTGACAGGGCTACATCCTCCCCCACACGAGTCCACTTCACCCTCCTCCGCGTCTGATACGTCATCATCAGTGTCAGCCTGCAGGATTTGGGCCAGAGTACGCTTTTGTGGACAAATGGCAGGGGTCTGAGACGCTGGTATGGGAACTGAATCTCTAGTCAACAGGTCCTCCACAAACTGTCTTAAGTATTGCGTCTCTTTCTCATTATGGGATAATTTATTAGAAATATGTGAGATAATCCCTTTAAGGGAATCTAACCATGCGGGTTCAGACCCACTAGCCTGAGAATGTGTACTATCTTGGGTACACTGTAGTGAATCCCCCGGGAAAGACTAACACTCTGCTGTGCAGGAAACACACTCCCTTGACATGGTAATGTGAAGAGAGACACACACACAGTAAAGGTGAAATCACAGTTAACCCACACAGAGCCCGCAGAGACACAGAGAAGATGGAGCCAGCCACACCGCGCTCTATATGCTAAAGCCAAACTCAGCTTGGGTCGCAAACTAGGCTCCTTAATAGGGCTTAGTATTCTAACACCGCTCCCCCCCCTTACTATGACTGCATGTTACCGCTGAGGAAACGTGGAGTCTTTGTGGAGGAGCTGCGCTTCACTGCAAATCCTGTCAGTGTGAGCTACAGAGGGAAAATGGCGCTGGTGAGCTGCTGGATCCGCTAATAGTGAAGCCCCGCCTCCGTAATGGCGCGCGGTCTTCCCGGTTTTATTATACTGGCTGAGGTGTCTAAGAAGCTTAACAGCGGGTTAGAATTCCTGTAAGCTGTTTGCCAGTGTAGGGTAATGTTAAAAAGCTCAGCTCGCCGATCACAGCGGAAACACACACACATACAGCATGCTATACTGAGCCTGGAGACGCAGCCTGCATGTCAGTGCTGCGCTCCATACCCTGATGCTGCCATTACAGCCAGCGACCCACTAACCCGGATGCCGGGACTGTACGCTCACCGTGGTGGTGCTTGCGAATAGGACCCTCAGGAGCTAGGTGTCCTCCATTAACCCTATAGGAGGTTGGGCTTCCCCCCCCCCATCTCTAAGTCTCACGAAGCAGACAGGCTGGTGCCAACCAGTCCTGTCTGAAAACAACGAACAGAAAATAAATGCAGAAAACTCTTCAGGAGCTTCCCTAAGCAGGACCGGCTCCTCCGGGCACATTTTCTAAACTGAGTCTGGTAGGAGGGGCATAGAGGGAGGAGTCAGCGCACACTATTGATTTCTTAAAGTGCCCAAGGCTCCTAGTGGTACTGTCTATACCCCATGGTACTGATGTGGACCCCAGTACCCTCTAGGACGTAAGAGAAACAACAGGTTTTATATAATGGCTATCACATGTATGCTACTGGAATTGGTGTGTCCATGTGACTATTATAGGAAGATTTCATCTGACTTCTCCTTCAAGACCAGATTTCAACAATGGGCTAAATATGTCAATTACAATATACTTAACAATGACAGTATCAGTTGTCAATGATATGCTGCAAACCCAGATACAAATACATTTTACTTATTTCTTAAATAATGTTGAAAACTGTTAAATACCTAAAGCTGGTACCAAAATGGCTTCACTAGGTCCAATTCTTGTAGTCATCTGATTTGTTAATATCACCTACAAAAACAAAAATGTTAGCATAGAACCACATATAAGGCATATGAAAAAGCTGTTTTTTTTAATCTGTCCTGGAGTATGGGGGTAATTCAGAGTTGATCGCAGCAGCAAATTTGTTAGCAGTTGGGTAAAACCATGTGCACTGCAGGTGTGGCAGATACAATATTTGCAGAGAGAGTTATGGGCCCTACTCACTTGGCGATGTGCCGCCGAGGTGCCCGACGGCCGACGAGCGACCCGGCGGCGGGGGGGCAGTGACGGGGGGAGTGAAGTTTCTTCACTCCCCCCGTCACCCGGCTGCATTGAAGTGCAGGCAAATATGGACGAGATCGTCCATATTGGCCTGCATGCACAGCCGACGGGAGACCAGCGATGAACGAGCGCGGGGACGCGCATCGTTTATCGCTTAAGTCTCCACACTGAAAGATATGAACGAGTTCTCGTTCATTTATGAACGAGATCGTTCATATCTTTCAGAATATCGCCAAGTGTGTAGGGCCCATTAGATTTGGGTGGGTTATACGGTTTCTGTGCAGGGTAAATACTGGCTGCTTTATTTATACACTGCAATTTAGAGTTCAGTTTGAACACACCCCACCCAAATCTAACTCTCTCTGCACATGTTATATCTGCCCTGAACCCCCCCCCCCCCCCTTCCCCGGCAGTGCACATGGTTTTGCCCAACTGCTAACAAATTTGTTGTTGCGATCAACTCTGGATTACCCCCTATAAGACAAATCAGTTAAAAGATCATTAGGGAGATACTCAATGGAGGGGTGGGAAGGGAGGTGTTACGTTCACTGTACTTGGTACTCCTGAAACTGGGCGGATGAGCCCCAAGTACAGGAACGTAATGCTGGAGTGGGAATTGAGTTCAGCAGCAAACCCCTATAGAAACTTGACTCTGTTGTTCCACCCGCGTGGTCAGTCTACGCCTGCGAGACTATGTTTGCTTGGGCCCACAGCAGCCGCGTTTGAAGGGCGGATTATGTCTGCCCAACTCCGATGCCCCCCGGTCTAAGTTGGAGACAAGGCGTAAACTGAGACGGGGCAAGAACAAGGGGAACCTCTAACTAAACAGAAACTCGAGTTTGGGGCAACTACAGAACTCAAACAACAGTATGTGCGGCACCGCCGCCAGGACAAACTACAACAAATGAAATGCTGTCCACATGCCGACACAATACTACTGTGTACCAGCAATGACCGCATACGCAGAACCCTCTGCAGAAAATCCAAAGCAAATATAACGGACAGATACGGCCAAGGCCGTAAGGTGCGGCAAAGCCGCTACTCACGACACCGGTGTGCACACAGGCGGATGGACGGGAACCCCAAAGCCGCAGTCACAGGCTCACATAACAAAAAAGCCGGACAGATATCTTTAACAGGCTCCGGACACCAGGACTCAGGACTCTGGGCTACTGGATCACAGGAACACACCAGGGCAGGAACAGCTCACAGGAAGCTCTGGACTCAGATGCAATACTAGACAAGACTCTATTCAGGAACATACAGGTATCTTAGCAGGACGTCTATCACCAGCTCAGAACTGCAAAGGTAGCTAGGTAATAAGGGAACACGCCCCAATCAGGATGGCTGGAAGCCAGGAACAAGATAATGACCAGAATAGCTGCAGGTGAGAGTAACAGACAAGAGCCAGATTGCAGTACAGAGACTCACCACATAATGATCAACTATCTGACAGGTGAGACTAAACACATAGAAACAGGCTGCAATTACACAGACTCACCACCGGCGGCCAACAAGAGTCTTCTAAACCAGAGTAATGGAAATCCTGGCATGCGAACAGAACTATAGTACAAAATACATAAACAGAAAGCAAACAGGAATGAACCACTACTTGTAGTTCATAACAGTACCCTCTCCTTAAGGGTGGACTCCGGACACCCCATATAAGCCAAGGGGAACAGAAACAGAAGAATAACATAAAGTACATAACCAAAATGCAAAATAGGAATGAGCCACTACCGTGGCTCATAACAGGAGGTTAGGGACACTTACACACAGCGATCAATTAATATTGAGAGGGATAAGGGACCTGCGGTTCAGTCCCTTTATATTCGGGACTGTATGCAAATTTATATCCCTTAATGATTTCTCTTAGCACCTCAGCAAGATAGTGGTCAGTCAAATTAAAGTGGAAAAACTAGTTTTTATGCTGAAGAGATTCTAGGTTAACACTTGATTCATCCAACACAAAAAGCCAAAGGTAATCATTTGTTTCACTCACATGCATGAGGACTACTTCACTTGAATAAATATATATATATATATATATATATATATATATATATACACACATATATATACAGTGGGGATTGAAAGTTTGGGCACCCCAGGCAAAAAATCATTTTAATGTGCAAAAAGAAGCCAGGGAAAGATGGAAAAATCTCCAAAAGGCATCAAATTACAGATTAGACATTCTTATAACATGTCGAAAAAAGTTTGATTTTATTTCCATCATTTACACTTTCAAAAGAACAGAAAAAAAAAATGGTGTCTGCAAAAGTTTGGGCACCCTGCAGAGTTAATACCTTGTACTGCCCCCTTTGGCAAGTATCACAGCTTGTAAATGCTTTTTGTAGCCAGCCAAGAGTCTTTCAATTCTTGTTTGAGGTATCTTCGCCCATTCTTCCTTACAAAAGTCTTCCAGTTCTTTGAGATTCCTGGGCTGTCTGTGACGCACTTTTCTTTTAAGGTCTATCCATAGATTTTCAATTATGTTGAGGTCAGGAGATTGTGAAGGCCATGACAAAACCTTCAGTTTACGCCTCTTGATGTAATCCACCGTGGATTTTGAGGTGTGTTTAGGATCATTATTCATTTGTAGAAGCCAGCCTCTCTTTAACTTCAGCTTTTTCACAGATGGCATCAAGTTAGCGTCCAAAATTTGCTGGAATCTTATTGAATCCATTTTTCCTTCTACTCGTGAAATGTTCCCTGTGCCACTGGCTGCAATACAACCCCAAAGCATGATTGATCCACCCCCATGCTTAACAGTTGGACAGAGGTTCTTTTCATTAAATTCTGTGCTCTTCCTTCTCCAAACGTACCTTTGCTCATTCCGGCCAAAAAGTTCTATTTTAACCTCATCTGTCCACAGAACTTTATTCCAAAATGCATCAGGCTTGTCTATATGTTCATTTGCAAACTTCAAACGCTGATTTTTGTGGTGAGGAAGTAGAAGAGGTTTTCTTCTGATGACTCTTCCATGAAGACCATATTTGTACAAGTATCTCTTTATAGTGGAATAGTGTACCACAACTCCAGTGTCTGCCAGATCTTCCTGGAGGGATCGTGCAGTCAAACGTGGATTTTGACTTGCTTTTCTCACAATCCTGCGAGCTGTTCTGTCTGATATTTTTCTTGGTCTTCCAGATCTTGCTTTAACTTCCACTGTTCCTGATGACTGCCATTTCTTAATTACATTCCGAACAGAGGATATGGGAATCTGATAACGCTTTGCTATCTTCTTATAGCCTTCTCCTGCTTTGTGAGCGTCAACTATTCTCAGTTTCAGTGTTCTACACAACTGCTTAGAGGAACCCATGGTGCTGATTGTTGGAGCAAGGTCAGATGAGTCTGGGCTTTTAAAACCTTTGAGACTGACATCACCTGGTCTTTCCAGATGATGATTGAGAACAATCCATGACACTGCCAGGTCTCAGCTGTCCAAAGGGGGCAGTACAAGGTATTAACTCTGCAGGGTGCCCAAACTTTTGCAGACGCCATTTTTTGTTTTCTGTTCTTTTGATAGTGTAAATGATGGAAATAAAATCTTTTTTTGACATGTTATAAGAATGCCTAATCTGTAATTTGATGCCTTTTGGAGATTTTTCAATCTTTCCTTGGCTTCTTTTTGCACATTAAAATGAATTTTAGCCTGGGGTGCCCAAACTTTCGATCCCCACTGTATATTTGGGTAAGTGGGAGTCTGAAGTCATTTATAATGACAACCCTTTTCAAAAAAATATTGTTCAATATAATAGGTTTATAGATGATATGTTGGTTGTTTGGAAGGGAACCCAGGATGATTTTAATTCTTTTATGCAATATATTAATGTGAATCAATATAATAAAAGAAAATTGAATATTTAGATCTTGTGTTAGATACTAGTGAATGGACTCCAGGGAAAAATATTAGCACATATACTCATATAAAAAAAGGTGGACAGTAATAATTACATCCATTACAATAGTTGTCACCTAAAAAATTGGGTTTTCTAATATTCCCTACTCTCAATTTTAGCGGATAAAGAGGAACTGTACGGATGCTGCTATGTATGAGGAACAAGCAGAACTGTACATGGAGCGTTTTAAGGAAAAGAAATACCCTCTAAAAGTAATTAATAAATGTAAAGAGAAAGCAGATAAATTGGTAAGGAGTGATTTGTTGATATATAAGGAGAGGGAAAAAATTGATAAACCATTCATACCATTTGTCACTGGTTATAATATCCAAAATAGACAAATAAAAGAAATTCTTAGTAAACACTGGGATGTTTTAGAGCTTGACCCGGTTTTTAAAGGAGTTCTCCCAAAAAAACCACAGGTAATATTTAAACGAGCAAGAACCCTTAAAAATATTTTGTCACCATGTAGTCTTCCAAATATTAAGGATGAATTGTGGTTGAAAAATACAAATGGGTGTTTCCCATGTAATCATTGCAAAGTGTGTCCTTTTGTAAGTAAAGAGAGAAAGAAAGTTTGGAATCATGATCGGACCAGATACTGGGATATTAAGGGGTTAATGAATTGCCAAACTACATTTGTTATATATCTACTTGAGTGTCAATGTGGGGCTAGGTATGTTGGCAAGACTAAACGCCAATTTAAAATAAGAATACTGGACTGTGAAGGCACTTTGCATTAGGATTGTTCAGTAGCGGATATTGCACCATAGCAGGATGCACTTGAACAGGGAACGCAGGGTTGCAGGATTGCACTGTGGTAGAGTATGTAACATACCAGGATAACACGATTGCACTGTAGCAGGATCACAGGATAGCACTGTGGTAGAGTATGCAACGTTGCAGGATAACAGGATTGCACTGTAGCAGGATCACAGGATAGCACCGTGGTAGAGTATGCACTGTAGCAGGATTACAGGATAGCACTGTGGTAGAGTATGCACTGTAGCAGGATAACAGGATTGCACTGTAGCTGGATCACAGGATAGCACTGTGGTAGAGTATGCACTGTAGCAGGATAACAGGATTGCACTGTAGCTGGATCACAGGATAGCACTGTGGTAGAGTATGCACTGTAGCAGGATAACAGGATTGCACTGTAGCTGGATCACAGGATAGCACTGTGGTAGAGTATACACTGTAGCTGGATAACAGGATTGCACTGTAGCTGGATCACAGGATAGCGCCGTGGTAGAGTATGCACTGTAACAGGATAACAAGATTGCACTGTAGCTGGATCACAGGATAGCACTGTGGTAGAGTATGCACTGTAGCAGGATAACAGGATTGCACTGTAGCTGGATCACAGGATAGCACTGTGGTAGAGTATGCACTGTAGCAGGATAACAGGATTGCACTGTAGCTGGATCACAGGATAGAACTGTGGTAGAGTATGCACTGTAGCAGGATAACAGGATTGCACTGTAGTTGGATCACAGGATAGCACTGTGGTAGAATAAGCACTGTAGCAGGATAACAGGATTGCACTGTAGCTGGATCACAGGATAGCACTGTGGTAGAGTATGCAACGTACCAGGATCACAGGATTGCACTGTAGCAGGATCACAGGATTGCACTGTAGCAGGATCACAGGATTGCACTATAGCAGGATCACAGGATTGCGCTGTAGCAGCATCACAGGATTGCACTGTAGCAGCATCACGGGATTGCGCTGTAGCAGCATCACGGGATTGCGCTGTAGCAGGATCACAGGATTGCGCTGTAGCAGGATCACAGGATTGCACTGTAGCAGGATCACAGGATTGCACTGTAGCAGGATCACAGGATTGCACTGTAGCTGGATCACAGGATAGCACTGTGGTAGAACCTGGCAGTTCTATGGATAATTTAGCAGTAGAGACCAGCATAACCAGGACCAGGAACTGAGACAACCTTGACACGATGAACTGGCAACAGGGAGCCTGTGTGGCTGGCCTAAGTAGTGAGTTCAGGTGCTGCTCACAGCTGTGGTAACAGCTAATTACCAAGCTGCAGATACAGAGCAGAAAGTGCTGAGCACCAGAGCAGAGAGCGCCACCCCAGGCATGGAGGAGAAACTGCATGGATCGTGACATATTCATAGTAACATACACTATAATACACCCATAGTATTATTCCTATGACCTGTAGTTTAATGTAATGACTTCACGTTATCACCAGTCCCCTCGTAAATGACCTCCTTTACATAAGGTTCTAAAAATGGCTTAACATAAAGACAAACACACCCTCCTTTTTTATTAGTCCTATCTCTCCTGAAGAGGGTGTACCTCTCCATGTTTGTTGCCCAGTCGTGAGAATCATCCCACCATGTCTCTGTAAGGCCTATGATATCATATTGGTCATTAAGTGCAATAATTTCTAATTCCCCCATTTTACTTGTTAGGCTTCTTGCATTTGCAAGCATACACTTAAGTTTAGTACTTCCCTGAACTGCAAGTTTAGTTGTAGACATTTCCTTAGGAAGTTGAGTTTTCCTAGATTATCCATCGCTGACTATTTTTCTCCTTTCCTCCTCTCCACCCCCATTATATTCTATGGGTGTGGTATGGAAGGTAGATAGTAACTAGGTCGACACTGTCTAGGTCGACCACTATTGGTCGACAGTAACTAGGTCGACAGGGTTTCTAGTTCAACAGGGTCTCTGGGTCGACATGAGTTTTTTTTTATTTTTTTGAGTTGTTTTCTTCGTACAGTGACTGGGAACCCCAATTAGTGCACCGTGTACCCTCGCATGGCTCGCTTCGTTCGCCATGCTTCGGGCAAGGTGCCTCGCTCAGCTACCGTTCCCAATTGTAGTCCACGTGGACCGTTAAGTATGAAAGGTTGAAAAAAAAAATTGTGAAAAACTCATAATCGACCTTTTGACCTGTCGACCTAGAGACCCTGTCGACCTAGTTACTGTCGACCAATAGTGGTCGACCTAGTTACTGTCGACCTAGAGACCGGATCCCATATTTTATACATTCCTGTGCATCCCCATATATTTTATACATCATTTTATACATTCTAATCCCTGCTTCTCAGTTAAGTACTTTGCATTTGTTTAAGTGTCTGCTTTTCAGCAAGGACCATACTTTACATTAAGTGCCTGTTCTCCTGCAAACACTCTGCTAAACTTAAGGCCAGTACTCACCGGCAGATCAGGGGAGAGATGTGTGCTGAGCGAACCGCTCAGCACACATCTCTCCCCCCGCTCAGCACAGCACGATGTGTGCTGAACGTGCGGGACACACACGCTCATTTCACCCAGCGGGTGAAATGAGTGACCTGCTAGATTGGCCTGCATGCAGGCTCAATCTAGCAGCAGCGATAGCGACGTGCGGGGGCGCGCATCGCTATTGCTGTGGGGGGTACACACGGAGAGATGTTGCTGAAAATCTAAGCAATCTAGTCAGATTGCTTAGATTATCGCTCCGTGAGTACTCCCCTTTAGAGCTTGTCTATCTACAGTGACTCTGCACAACACCCAGTGGTCTGCATTCATCAGAGGCCATTATCGTATCTATTGCTCCATTGTGTTATCTACAGTAGCTGCTTCAGCAATTGTCCTATTAATGCAAATTGCCTTGTTATCAACAGTACTCTGCTAGTTCACATCAGCTGCAGGTGGTCTCTCATGTCTGGGTTACTGATAGCGAGGGCTAAAGCAGAGTTTAGGTTCCAGTTCTGTCTTCACTGTGTAGGTTCCAGGCCTGTGCATCTGTATGTCACTGCACTGACCTGAGTCCCTTATTCCTGGTTTCAGCGCTGAGTCCTCAGTTCTTACTTCCAACTGTAGCTTATCAATTCCTGTGTTTCCTAAGGCCCTGTGTCCCTGTGTTTACAGTAGTGAGTTCCAGCACCACATTCCTGGAATCAGGTTCTGGAGTTGAGTTCACCATGATCAGCTCTAGGTCACTATACTCCGGATCCCAGTTCTGTGGTGTATATCCTACTGTGCCCCTGTGGATTGTACATGGGCAAAACCACCTATTGATTCAAGGAAAGGATGGCAAATCAGCGTTCCTTCATCAGGGTTGCTTTTAAAAATGGAGAAAGTGACCAAAAAGTAGCAGGATACATCATGCACCAGCAACTGCAGGTAACAGCATCAGAGTATTTACTGATAAATTGTGTGCAACACCTGTTTGGGGTAGGGACAGTAGCCGTATAATACGTCAAAAAGAAGTACGCTGGATATCCAGATTGGACACTATACACCAATATGGTCTAAATCAGAGATTTTCAACCTTTTACAACTCGCGGCACACTGAACAAGATTTAAATATTGCCAAGGCACACTGAAATATAATGGTGATGCATGGTGCAGTTGCAGAAGGGATTTTTTCAAAAGTCCACCCCCTAAGAGGTGAAAAGAGCCAAATACCACTGAATGACTAACTGGCTCATCACAAAATCTCTGGAGCCATGAGTACTAGGAACTTGAAATTTGGACAGTAGCTTTGTTTTGTGACGCAGGCACCCACTAAGAAGAAAATGTGTTTTTAATAAATTCTTCATGATCTCTTAATCCAGATAAGCTTTCGATTTGGTTTTTGCATACAAACGTTACCAAATAAAGTGCCTAAGCAGGTGTATACATTTTTAGAAGCATGTTAATCTAGGTTTAAAAACAATCTTTTTTAACGATTCTTTTACCGACAATCTGTCGATTTTTGTTTCATTTTAAATTGGAGGATTGTTAGGTGCTTCTTTAGCATCCACCCGAAACGGTCTCCATTCCGAGAATTCCTCTGATCCCATTAGACTACCATTTCAAGTTCAAACGGCTGCAGTTGCCGGTAAAGTTCTGCTACACCATGACCATTAATGAAGCTCAGGAATAGAGTCTGAAAGTGGCTGGTGTGGATCTGAGGAGTGACTGCTTCTCCAATGACCTGTTGTATGTTGCCTGTTCCAGAGTTAGCTCCTCTGACAGCCTGGCCATTCTCTAGCCTGAAGAAAAGACTAAAAATGTAGTTTACCAGGAAGTCCTTCAAAATGAAAGTTACACACACGGAAATATTTGAAATTCTGTAGCGAAGCATGGGTATTCAGCTAGTTTTATATATACAGTATATACCCCAAGAAATATTGAAAAGTTGAAAGCTATTTCTGGCTGACGATTTATTCTGTTTGTGTTTAGAGTGCCGCAAGTACTTGCTCTCTTTATATATCACATATATAAAGTCACGCAACGGACTCTTAACTACCCTTTACAGGACCCGGCACTGTCGCTACACCTGCTGGGGTGCTTCTATTGGCCACTACTGTAAACATAAACATACTGAGTCTGGTTAGCGGCTTGTAATTTGGTGCCTATTCCTGTCTTCTGCACTGCATTGGTGCTGATATGTTGGATTGATCAGTTGACTTCCACCTGACAAGAGGCACCAATGACTGATTAGTGCGCTCTATTTAAATCCCTCAGTTGCATCTGCTCATTGTCAGTACAACTTGTATTTTACCATTCCTGCTTCCGGTATAAGAAGCTCTGCTTCCTGATTCCTGGTTTGATTGCTGAATTTATTGTCAGGTGCACATCCCATTGTGAACGCTCTAGTTCTGAGCTCATCAGACCTGTTTCCTGCTCCAGTTTCTCCTAAATTGCTTCAGCCTGCCAGCCTGTACAATTAACATTTCCTAACCTGTGCAGTTCTTCACTGCTAACTATATCCAGACCGCAAGCCTGTGCAAACATCCATCTCACAGCAAAATCTACCCTTCACCTGCGTACATTATTATTCTGTCTGCAAGTGCACAACCTAAATCAGTGTGTGAATACCATTCATCACCATCAGGGTTACGACCCTCACCAGTGTACAGTTACTTCAAGAGCCTACTCCTGCACACTTGATTGCAAAGTCTTCTATCAAGTGCCATCTTCCACTGCAGGGCAAGATATTAGTTGCTCTCAGTTTAGTGCATCATTCTGACTTCCATATCAGTTCAAATCATATCCAGTAGATTGCTGATACTCCTGTATGTTTTCTATCAATATGTATGTATGTATGTATGTATGTATGTATCTATCTATCTACTGTATATACGTGTGTGTGTATAATACACACCTACAATGCTAAACATACTTTAATGAGCCACCAGCTTGTGCTTTCCTTCTGTGATTATACTGCTGTTCTAACAGTAACACTCTGTAAGCAAGAGTCTCCAAGAATCATGTCAATCATATAAACCTTTTCTTTTGTGTACATAGCATATGAAATGTTCAGGCAAAGAGCGTGTGGTTTCTCTCAGGAGATGGCATTATGAGTATGCAGTTTTGCATTATGCCTTTGATCTAAAGCTAAAAAGCTCAGACCACAGCACTATTCATTTGAAAACTTGCCAAGTTATTATGTTTGGAACAATAAATACATTATACAAATAAAATAGAATCTGAATGTCAAAGAGTAAGGGAATAATGCAGGCATCTGCTGAATTCAAAAAGCCCAATCAGGCAAGGCGACTTGCATGTTGATTCCAGTTAAAATATATTTGAACTGGCGCAATGACAGAAACTATGCATAAGCATGGACCTTTTTATAACTTCCACATTAGCAAGCTAATCAGGCATATCATGCTGTTAACTCCTCAAGCACTGAAGCCATTACATTGCCTGCTGGTAGAGCTTAGCTATATTTAGACAGGCTGTTAGAGCAGCAATTCAGTGTGGAGCAGCCTAGGAGTCCTGGACAAAAGTACATTCTATAATACTGCAGCAACCATATACAGGAGCGCTTTATTTGATAAATTGTGGAATTTATAACAGGAGCGCTTTATTTGATAAATTGTGGAATTTATAACTTATGGCATGTTGAAAGCAACATCACTACAACAATGAAAATAGGATTTTGGTTACCTACCGGGAAATCCTTTTCTCATAGTACGTAGAGCAGTGGTTCTCAAACTCGGTCCTCAGGATCCCACACAGTGCATGTTTTGCAGGTAACCCAGCAGGTGCACAGGTGTATTCAATAATCACTGACACATTTTAAAAGGTCCACAGGTGGAGCTAATTATTTCACTTGTGATTTTGTGAGGAGACCAGGAAAACATGCACCGTGTGGGGTCCTGAGGACCGAGTTTGAGAACCTGTGACGTAGAGGATGCTGGGGTCCACATTAGTACCATGGGGTAAAGATGGGTCCACCAGGAGCCATTAGCACTTTAAGAGTTTGAGAGTGTGGTCTGGCTCCTCCCTCTATGCCCCTCCTACCAGACTCAGTCTAGAAACTGTGCCTGAGGAGACGGACATCTTCGAGAGAAGGATTTAACACAGATAGTGGCGATTCACACCAGTTCACACATACAAGGAACATCAGGCTAACTTAGATTGAAAACTCAGCAACCGCTGAAACATTACTTACCAAGTAACAATGCAGTACATAACTAAAACGAAGTTGTACTGAACCAAATAACGATAGCAGGAAAACAAAGCGCTGGGCGGGCGCCCAGCATCCTCTACGGACTACGAGAAAAGGATTTACCGGTAGGTACCAAAATCCTATCTTCTCTTACGTCCTAGAGCAGGGATGGGGAAGCTTCGGCCCTCCAGCTGCTGTTGAACTACACATACCAGCATGCCTTGCTACAGTTTTGCTATTTGGCCATGCTAAAACGGTTGCAGGGCATGCTGGGATGTGTAGTTCAACAACAGCTGGAGGGCCGAAGGTTCCCCATCCCTGTCCTAGAGGATGCTGGTGTCCACATTAGTACCATGGGGATGTACCAAAGCTCCCAGAACGGGAGGGAGAGCGCGGAGGCTCCTGCAGAACTGATTGACTGAACTTCAGATCATCAGAGACCAAAGTATCGAACTTGTAGAACTTTGCAAACGTGATCGACCCAGACCAAGTTGCAGCTCGGCAAAGACCCCACCTTACGAGTAGAGTGGGCCTTGACAGTCGTAGGACACGGCAATCCTGCAGTAGAATACGCATGCTGGATAGTGAACCTGATCCAGCGAGAGATCGTCTGCTTTTAAGCAGGACAACCAATTTTCTTGGAATCATACAGGACAAACAGAGAGTCCGATTTTCTGTGACGAGCAGTCCTCTTCACATAGATTTTCAGAGCACTTACCACATCCAAGGACTTTGATGAAATTGAGGAGTCAGTAGCCACTGGCACCACAATAGGTTGGTTGATATGAAATGCCGACACAACCTTCAGAAGAAACTGCTGACGTGTCCGGAGCTCAGCTCTATCTTCGTGGAAGATCAAGTATGGGCTTTTACAGGACAAAGCCCCCAACTCTGACACACGTCTAGCAGAAGCTAAGGCCAACAAAGTTACAGCCTTCCACGTAAGAAACTTGACCTCTACCTCTTGCAGAGGCTCAAACCAGTCAGACTGGAGAAACTGCAACACCACGTTAAGATGCCATAGCGCCGTAGGCGGTACAAAGGGAGGTTGGATGTGCAGAACTCCCTTCAAAAAGGTCTGAACCTCAGTGCCGAAATCTGGACCTTTACAGATCCCAACATCAGGAACATATCCACTCCTGCCTGCAGGAAGAGGAGAAACCATCCCAGTTGAAACTCCACCGTAGGAAACCTCTTGGACTCACACCAAGACACATATTTTTTCCAATACGATGGTAATGATTAGACGTTACTCCTTTCCTAGCCTGTATCAAGGTAGTAATAACTTTGTTCGGAATGCGCTTCTGAGCTAGTATCAGGCGTTCAACCTCCATGCCGTCAAACGTAGCGGTGGTAAGTCCTGATAGGCAAACGGCCCCTGCTGCAGCAGGTCCTCTCGAAGAGGAAGGGGCCTTGGCTTGTAGTAGATCAAAAAAGTCCGCGTACCAAGCCCTTCTCGGCCAGTCTGGAGCAATGAGAATCGCTTGAACCCTTGTTCTCCTTATGAGCTTTAGGATTTCTGGGATGAGTGAGAGTGGTGGAAACACGTATACCGACTGGAACACCCACAGAGACGCCAGGGCGTCCACTGCCACGGCCTGTGGGTCCCGCGACCTGGAACAAAAACGCTGAAGCTTCTTGTTGAGACGAGAGGCCATCATGTTTATTTGGGGTAATCCCCAAAGGTCTGTTATGCCTTTGAACACCTCCGGATGGAGACCCCACTCCCCCGGATGGAGATCGTGTCTGCTGAGGAAGTCTGCTTCCCAGTTGTCTACTCCCGGAATGAAGAATGCTGACAGCGCCAACACGTGTTTTTCTGCCCAAAGGAGGATCCTTGTTACCTCCGCCATGGTAGCTCTGCTCTTCGTTCCGCCCTGTCGGTTTATGTAAGCCACTGCTGTTACGTTGTCCAACTGCACTTGAATGGCCCGATTTCTTAGAAGATGGGACGCCTGAAGAAGACCGTTGTATACGGCTCTTAGTTCCAGAATGTTGATTGGAAGGCCAACTTTCAGTATTAACCACCTTCCTTGGAAGGCTTCCCCTTGAGTGACTGCGCCCCAGTGGAAGAAATACTCTCTGCAGGCAGGAAAATGGCGCTGAACGCTGCTTGGTCCGCTCTGAGGAGAAGCTCCGCCCCCAAAATGGCGCTGTCTACCCGCTCTTCGTAGGATTATACTGGCCTGAGGATTGATGCTAGCTGAGATCCTGGGACCCCGACAGGCTGAGTGACCAGTGTAGGGTGCAGGCGCTGGCTCAGGGCGCCCCTCACAGCACCGCACAATGTACCACTGAGCCTCCCGGAGCGCAGATAATACTGCGCTCCTACCCTGATGCCGCCATCTTCACACCGGCCCCCCGCTTGCTAGGGGGGGGTCGGTGTCTCACTCGCCACAATCTTCAGCTTTGCAAGGGGGTGGCGGCATGCTGCTGGGGTGAGCGATCCCCTGTGGCGGGGAACGATCTATCCCCTCTGGAGCTCTGTGTCCAGTCAGCGGAGACAGTGGCTCAGACCCCGCAGGGCGGACACTGCTCCCCCCCTAAGTCCCTCACTGCAGGGAGGCTGTTGCCAGCAGCCTCCCTGTAAAAATAAGATTTTACTCACCGGTAAATCTATTTCTCGTAGTCCGTAGTGGATGCTGGGGACTCCGTAAGGACCATGGGGAATAGACGGGCTCCGCAGGAGACTGGGCACTCTAAGAAAGATTTAGTACTACTGGTGTGCACTGGCTCCTCCCTCTATGCCCCTCCTCCAGACCTCAGTTAAGGAAACGGTGCCCGGAAGAGCTGACATTACAAGGAAAGGATTTTGGAATCCAGGGTAAGACTCATACCAGCCACACCAATCACACCGTATAACTTGTGATAACATACCAAGTTAACAGTATGAACAATCAACCAAGCACCAACCACGGATGCCAACATAACATAACCCTTTATTAAGCAATAACTATATACACGTATTGCAGAAAGTCCGCACTTGGGACGGGCGCCCAGCATCCACTACGGACTACGAGAAATAGATTTACCGGTGAGTAAAATCTTATTTTCTCTAACGTCCTAGTGGATGCTGGGGACTCCGTAAGGACCATGGGGATTATACCAAAGCTCCCAAACGGGCGGGAGAGTGCGGATGACTCTGCAGCACCGAATGGGCAAACACAAGGTCCTCCTCAGCCAGGGTATCAAACTTGTATAATTTTGCAAAAGTGTTTGAACCCGACCAAGTAGCTGCTCGGCAAAGCTTTAATGCCGAGACCCCTCGGGCAGCCGCCCAAGAAGAGCCCACTTTCCTTGTGGAATGGGCTTTTATCGATTTTGGATGCGGCAATCCAGCCGCAGAATGAGCCTGCTGAATCGTGTTACAGATCGAGCGAGCAATAGTTTGCTTTGAAGCAGGAGCACCCAGCTTGTTGGATGCATACAGGATAAACAGCGAGTCAGTTTTCCTGACTCCAGCCGTTCTGGCCACATAAATCTTCAAAGCCCTGACTACATCAAGCAACTTGGAATCCTCCAAGTCACGAGTAGCCGTAGGCACCACAATAGGTTGGTTCAAATGAAAAGATGACACCACCTTCGGCAGAAATTGTGGACGAGTCCGCAATTCTGCCCTGTCCACATGGAAAACCAGAAAGGGGCTTTTACATGACAAAGCCGTCAATTCTGACACACGCCTAGCCGAAGCTAAGGCCAATAGCATGACCACCTTCCACGTGAGATACTTTAGCTCCACGGTCTTAAGTGGCTCAAACCAGTGGGATTTCAGGAAACCCAACACCACGTTGAGATCCCAAGGTGCCACTGGTGGCACAAAAGGGGGCTGAATATGCAGCACTCCCTTAACAAACGTCTGAACCTCAGGAAGAGAAGCCAGTTCTTTTTGAAAGAAAATGGATAGGGCCGAAATCTGGACCTTTATGGACCCTAACTTCAAGCCCATAGTCACTCCAGACTGTAGGAAGTGCAGGAACCGGCCCAGCTGGAATTCCTCTGTAGGGGCCTTCCTGGCCTCACACCAGGCAACGTATTTTCGCCATATACAGTGATAGTGTTTTGCTGTCACGTCCTTCCTAGCCTTTATTAGCGTAGGAATAACTTCATCCGGAATGCCTTTTTCAGCTAGGATCCGGCGTTCAACCGCCATGCCGTCAAACGCAGCCGCGGTAAGTCTTGGAACAGACAGGGCCCCTGTTGCAACAGGTCCTGTCTGAGAGGCAGATGCCATGGGTCTTCTGTGAGCATTTCTTGCAGTTCCGGGTACCAAGTCCTTCTTGGCCAATCCGGAACAATGAGTATTGTTCTCACTCCTCTTTTTCTTACGATTCTCAGCACCTTGGGTATGAGAGGAAGAGGAGGAAATACATAGACCGACTGGAACACCCACGGTGTCACTAGTGCGTCCACAGCTATCGCCTGAGGGTCCCTTGACCTGGCGCAATATCTTTTTAGCTTTTTGTTGAGGCAGGATGCCATCATGTCCACCTGTGGCAGTTCCCATCGATTTGTAATCTGCGTGAAGACTTCTTGATGAAGTCCCCACTCTCCTGGGTGGAGGTCGTGCCTGCTGAGGAAGTCTGCTTCCCAGTTGTCCACTCCCGGAATGAACACTGCTGACAGTGCTTGCACGTGATTCTCCGCCCAACGAAGAATCCTGGTGGCTTCCGCCATCGCCACTCTGCTTCTTGTGCCGCCCTGGTGGTTTACATGAGCCACTGCGGTGATGTTGTCTGACTGAATCAGCACCGGTTGGTTGCGAAGCAGAGGCTCCGCTTGACTCAGGGCGTTGTATATGGCCCTTAGTTCCAGGATATTTATGTGCAGACAAGCCTCCTGACTTGACCACAACCCTTGGAAGTTTCTTCCCTGAGTTACTGCCCCCCATCCTCGGAGGCTCGCATCCGTGGTCATCAGGACCCAGTCCTGTATGCCGAACCTGCGGCCCTCGAGAAGGTGAGCACTCTGCAGCCACCACAGAAGAGACACCCTGGCCCTGGGGGACAGGGTGATCAGCCGATGCATCTGAAGATGCGATCCGGACCACTTGTCCATCAGATCCCACTGAGAGATCCTCGCATGGAACCTGCCAAAGGGAATGGCTTCGTACGATGCCACCATCTTTCCCAGGACTCGCGTGCAGTGATGCACCGACACCTGTTTCGGTTTTAAGAGGTCTCTGACTAGAGTCACGAGCTCCTGAGCCTTCTCCGCCGGGAGAAACACCTTCTTCAGGTCTGTGTCCAGAATCATGCCCAGAAAGGGCAGACGCGTCGTAGGAATCAGCTGCGATTTTGGGATATTCAGAATCCAGCCGTGCTGTTGCAACACTTCCTGAGAGTGTGCTACGCTGATCAGCAACTGCTATCTGGACCTCGCCTTTATGAGGAGATCGTCCAAGTATGGGATAATTGTGACTCCTTGCTTTCTCAGGAGCACCATCATTTCCGCCATTACCTTGGTAAATATTCTCGGTGCCGTGGAGAGCCCAAACGGCAACGTCTGGAATTGGTAATGACAGTCCTGTACCACAAATCTGAGGTACTCCTGATGAGGTGGATAAATGGGGACATGCAAGTAAGCATCCTTGATGTCCAGAGACACCATAAAATCCCCCTCTTCCAGGCTTGCAATGACCGCTCTCAGCGATTCCATTTTGAACTTGAATCTTTTCAGATAAATGTTCAGGGACTTTAAATTCAATATGGGTCTGACCGAACCGTCCGGTTTCGTTACCACAAACATTGTGGAATAGTATCCCCTTCCCTGTTGAAGGAGGGGAACCTTTACCACCACCTGCTGGAGATATAACTTGTGAATTGCCACTAACACTACCTCCCTTTCCATGGGGGAAGCTGGCAGGGCCGATTTGAGGTAACGGTGAGGGGGCATCACTTCAAATTCCAGCTTGTATCCCTGAGACAAAATCTGTATAGACCAGGGATCCACCTGTGAGCGAACCCACTGGTGGCTGAAATTTCGGAGACGCGCCCCCACCGCTCCTGGCTCCACCTGTGGAGCCCCAGCATCATACGGTGGATTTAGTGGAAGCCGGGGAGGACTTCTGTTCCTGGGAAGTAGCTGTATGGTGCAGCTTCTTTCCTCTACCCCTGCCTCTGGCAAGAAAGGATGCACCTCTGACTTTCTTGCTTTTTTGTGATCGAAAGGACTGCATTTGGTAATACGGTGCTTTCTTAGGCTGTGGGGGAATATATATATGGCAAAAAATTTGACTTCCCAGTCGTAGCTGTGGAAACTAGGTCCGAGAGACCGTCCCCAAACAATTCCTCACCCTTGTAAGGTAAAACCTCCATGTGCGTTTTGGAGTCGGCATCACCTGTCCATTGCCGAGTCCACAGGACCCTACTGGCAGAAATCGACATTGCATTTATTCTAGAGCCCAGTAGGCAAATGTCCCTCTGGGCATCCCTCATATATAGGACAGCGTCTTTTATATGCCCCAGGGTCAGTAAAATAGTATCCTTGTCCAAGGTATCCAGTTCCTCAGACAGATTATCTGTCCATGCTGCTACAGCACTACACATCCAGGCCGACGCAATTGCCGGCCTCAGTAGAGTACCTGAATGCGTATAAACAGACTTCAGGATACTTTCCTGCTTCCTATCCGCAGGATCCTTTAGGGAGGCCGTATCCTGTGACGGCAGGGCCACCTTTTTAGATAAGCGTGTCAGAGCTTTGTCTACCCTAGGGGAGGATTCCCAGCGCATCCTTTCCGTTGGCGGGAAAGGGTACGCCATAAGTAACCTTTTGGAAATCAGCACTTTCCTATCGGGGGAATCCCACGCTTTTTCACATAACTCATTTAACTCATGTGAAGGGGGAAAAATCACCTCTTGCTTTTTCTCCCCATACATATAAACCCTCTTGTCAGGGACAGGGTTTACCTCTGATATGTGCAATACATCCTTCATTGCTATAATCATGTAGCGGATGGCTTTAGCCATTTTAGGCTGCAATTTTGCATCATCGCCATCGACACTGGAGTCAGAATCCGTGTCGATATCTGTGTCAACAATTTGGGATAGTGGGCGCTTCTGAGACCCTGACGGCCTCTGCACTGTAGGATCAGGCATGGGCTGAGACCCCGACTGTCCCAAGGTTTCAGCTTTATCCAACCTTTTATGCAAGGAGTTTACATTATCATTTAACACCTTCCACATATCCATCCAATCAGGTGTCGGCGCCGTCGGCGGAGACACGTCATTCATCTGCACCTGCTCTGCCTCCACATAGCCCTCCTCGTCAAACATGTCGACACAAGCGTACCGACACACCACACACACAGGGGATGCTCTATATGAGGACCCCCACAAGGCCTTTTGGAGAGACAGAGAGTATGCCAGCACACACCCCAGCGCTATATAACCCAGGAATCACACAGTAACTTAGTGTTTACCCAGTAGCTGCTGTATATATGATTAATGCGCTAAATTTATGTGCCCCCCCTCTCTTTTTACCCTCTTTCTATCGTGAGTCTGCAGGGGAGAGCCTGGGGAGCTTCCTCTCAGCGGAGCTGTGGAGAGAAAATGGCGCTGGTGAGTGCTGAGGAATAAGCCCCGCCCCCTCAGCGGCGGGCTTCTGTCCCGCGATTTTGTGTAAAAATAATGGCGGGGGCTCATGCATATTACAGTGCCCAGCTGTATATATGCTGCTTTTTGCCAGGAGGTACTCAATTGCTGCCCAGGGCGCCCCCCCCTGCGCCCTGCACCCTACAGTGACCGGAGTGTGTGGGTTAGTGTGGGAGCAATGGCGCTACCTCATATGAAGACCGGAGTCTTCTGCCGCCGATTTTGACGTCTTCTTGTTTCAACCCGCCGGCTTCTGTCTTCTGGCTCTGCGAGGGGGACGGCGGCGCGGCTCCGGGAACGGACGACCAAGGTTAAGTTCCTGTGTTCGATCCCTCTGGAGCTAATGGTGTCCAGTAGCCTAAGAAGCGCAACCTAGCCGTAGTTAGTAGGTTTGCTTCTCTCCCCTCAGTCCCACGTAGCAGAGAGTCTGTTGCCAGCAGAAGCTCTCTGAAAATAAAAAAACCTAACTAAAATACTTTCTTAATAGCAAGCTCAGGAGAGCTCACTAAAATGCACCCAGCTCCTTCCGGGCACAGATTCTAACTGGGGTCTGGAGGAGGGGCATAGAGGGAGGAGCCAGTGCACACCAGTAGTACTAAATCTTTCTTAGAGTGCCCAGTCTCCTGCGGAGCCCGTCTATTCCCCATGGTCCTTACGGAGTCCCCAGCATCCACTAGGACGTTAGAGAAATAATAAACTAAAAAATAACTTTTACTAAGGAAACTCTGGAGAGCTCCACTAGCTGTGACCGGCTCCTCCTGGCACATTTTCTAAACTGAGTCTGGTAGGAGAGGCATAGAGGGAGGAGCCAGCCCACACTCTCAAACTCTTAAAGTGCCAATGGCTCCTGGTGGACCCATCTATACCCCATGTACTAATGTGGACCCCAGCATCCTCCAGGACGTAAGAGAAATAACATTATACTTGTACTGCATAGAACGTCTAACATACATTCCCCTATGTTACGCAAAAAACAAGTGACATTTTTAGATTACAGTCTTTTTAATAAATTAAATATTCATAAAGGATGCGTGGAAAGCAAAATGATCTTTCATTCCTATTACTGTAATATACTGTAATTGCAACCATATAGTATAATTACATTACTGGTGAAAACAAAAATTACACTAAAATTGTACTCTGTTTATGGGGTATCCAATTACCCGCGGTCAATAACCATGGGTAATTGTATCGCCGGAGGCTATCCAATTAGCTCCGATGCTGCGGGCTCCTCCCCACCATGCCAGAATTTATTGTGGATTAAGTTTTGGGTGCCTCAGGCACCCGAAGCATAATCCACGATAAGTGGCCTGCGAGAGCAGTGGGATTGAGCACTTATCCCCGATCCCATGTGTTTTGCGCTATTAGAGGGTCCAATTTTGGCTGATGAAAACGAATTCTAATTGGATAGCGCGATAATGATCATTGGTCATCAATCGCGATATCCGTCCGTTTTTATCTGCCGAGACGCCATAGGGGCTAACTGGATACCCCACTATGTGTCTGTTTAGTTTTCTTTGTTGTTGGCAAAGTTGTATTTATTTATAGTTTCTTATATAGCTCAGCATATTCCATTGTGCTTTAGAATTGGAAAGAGTGATAAGACAAACAGAGGTAGGAAGGTTGTGACTACCACCATTCAAAAGTTGTCCTAGTACTTCATTGTCAGCTTCAGAGATTGTAGGTTGTATTGTATTGGTCCACCTGGTCATACCTAGTTTAGTTTTCTGTATGGTGATCTACTGTATACTGTACTTCCTTGTTTTCATGCCCACCATACATTTACTTTCCTTTTTTGTAAGTTTGAAATGCTTAAATACAAATCTTACATATACAGTATGTACTTACTGCTAATTTGTGACAATAAGCAATGCTGATCAACTGTTGTGCCAAAGTATTTAGCAGGCGCGTACGTAATGAGAGGTCTTCAAAGTCATGTCGGAAAGGAAATGCAATGCTGTCAATAATAACCAATTTTATCTAGAGTGAAAACAAATATAAAAATAACATTTATTTTTATAGCACCAACATACTCTTCATTGTTTTACAAATGCTCTACAAAACAAAGTTGGGTAGTAGCAAAGCGGAAAGCACAGAATAATACCCCTTTCACACCACCAGCACATAACATGGGTTATTGCACATGAGCGTGCATAACCCATGTTGGTGTGCGGTGTAAAAGGGGCCAGTTGGAATAATCCGGGTTGAGTGACCCAACCCGGCAATATGCCAGGTTGGAGACTTCAGTGGGAAAAGGGGCTGACGAGGCTCTCAGCCGGGTAGCACCCGTGTCAGGCTCCCGACTGCGAACCGCGATATAAGTATAAAAGTATTGAACACCGCAGCATAGATTGCTATGCATCTGGTTACTGATTACCATGGCAAAGAATTCCCAGTCAAGAACTTTTTTTTCCCATTGGTTAACTAACAAACCCTTTTAAATCAATATTGAAAACAATATATACTGTAAACTGGTAGTTTGGACTCATCATACGCCGAATCACTAGATTTCCCTGGCGTTGCAGGGCTAACAGGGGCTATTCCCACTCGTGGGTATCCACAACACCCACAGAGAATAGAACCTGTGGCGAGCGCAGCGAGCCACCGAGCCTGCAAGAGGCTTCATTGCACTCACACCCCTGCTGGAATTCTGGCAGCAGAGATCCCATACCCAACACATATGGGGCATTTGTTATAGGCTCCTTTTACACCATTTTCCACTACAGGATCTTTAACAGTGATTTATTAATTTATGTATTTCATTTGCTGTTGTTTTTATTTGTTTATGTGAGTGGTTATAATGAAATAACTTTTTTAGCTAAATTTTGCAAGTATTACATTAAAAGAGTATACACGTTCCATTTGATGACAGGGATGTCACCTATCCCCAGCATTATTTGCCATAGCTGTTGAACCTTTAGCCTGTTTGAAACGGAACCATCCTGGCATTTGGGGCTTTGAATAGATAAACTAGCGTTTTGCGATGATGATATACTAGTATTTGTTAATGAATATCATACTTCTATGCCAGTAGTTCTCAATCTCACTAACCGCTTTGGCAGCTTCTTCAATTTTTCTACTAACTGTGATAATGTTGATTATCTTTACAGGAATAAAAGCTATACCTTAAACACACCGTAAATACACTTTAAACCTTTAGCCGCTGCGGCCGCTATACTTAATTCACACTCTACGCACCTTTTACGCTATTAGCGTACAGAGTCCCGTACAGTGTACGGACTTTGAGTACACACGCCGCGCTGACGGTACAAAGTACTCACAGCGCGTACACACCCAGAGATACACTTTAGACCTTGTACAGCAATGAAATGCAATAATAATAATACACTTTAAACCTTAGCAGGGCAATGAGCACACAACACCAATTGTGATTTTACCGCTGGGTTCCGACACCACAGTGGATTATTTCTGAAAGCGGGTTTACAATACAAATTATACACTACAATTCAAGACAATATATATAACAGAATAATGGCTACAGGTCAATGTACATACGTGAGTATATTCGCGTGCGCTTCCCGGTCCGGTCCTCCGTCATCAAATAGATAACGTTGTGAGTCTTGTGTCTGGCCGGGCTGCAGCAGGCTTTATTTATACAAGTCTTCCAAAAGCAATACAATGGATACTGTAATCCCTTTGTCCATTGGACACAGGAATGCACTTTTACAGTACAGGAGAGGTCATAGGTTGATTTGAAAAGGTAGGCGATGTCTTTCTCAACTGCTCTTGTGGGTGGTCTCCTCTGGATTCCCGCCGCATACATAATATACAGTTTATATCTATATTCTGCTTCTGCACATAACTATCCGCAGGAACATGCGATCTTCCGCAGACCAACACCGGAATGTTACCCTTAAAATACCCTACAGCTGGATACCAAATACCACCTTATAACCTTAGTCTGTCCCCTCCTATCCTGTAAAGGCGAATCCCTTTGTTCTGCAACCATTTAAACAGCTATAACTTTCTGATGTAGTGCAAGGAGACTATGTGTACATTGTGCACTATTTGGATTAAATATGTAATGTGTTTTGATGGCTCTCCATGCGTACACAAACTCTGCCGTAAATACCCATACCACGCGCCGATGCGCAGGTCCGCGGGAGCGACCATACGCAAATTGCGGATATGTGCACGCACGGCAGAACAAGTGCACGCGCAGTGGGCATGTGTGTGCAGTTTGTACGTGATGTTTGTTCTGCAATATTTTTCGACTTTGACAGTCCACCCTTTGGCAGTCACCAATAACTGCCACTATCTAATCACTAAACAGAAAAATATCAATACAATATCTACAGACGATTGAATGGTCGGAGGAGAGTTGTAGGCGGGAAATGTATGACCTAGTGGGATAGTAAAAAGCATGTATGTATGAATCCATGTCTGAGGGGCATGTTTCATCGTGCCGTATATGTTTTAGATAAGCTTCGAGGTATTGCGAAGTATACATTAAATCCTTCTTATCCCGTATTAAGGGTCTGTAAGTGGGCTGACAAACACTACCGAGCTCTTTTCGGCTTCTTGTTCCAACAAATGGGGTGCACATTTAGTTGATGATACATGGAGGGGGAACATATGTGAGTGCTAGTATATGTGGATATCACCTGTCGACTATATGTGTCATTAACTGGAGGTTGTAGAGATGAAGATAAGACACATATCTAAAATACATTCACATAACATTTACATAAACATTCTTGGATAGGGCTGATGTCTTTTCTGGATGGGTGTATCTGGGCAGAGGGGGAGACAAAGGAAAAACGGGTGAAAGAAACAGGCCATGGAATTCATTTGCAATCCTTATCATAACACTGTCTCTATGGATGGGTTGTAAATTAAATCTGCTGCTATGTCAATGCCCTCGCTCCTTAAACTCATCAAATTTGTGCAGTGCTTGCGCCGCATCAGAATTCGAACACACCTAAATATCAAGCCAATAATTATGACGACTCCCAGGATACAAAGGAGAAGCTTTCCTACACTCATAATAATATTTTGAGCCCACTCTCCTAATCCTGAGAACCAATTTCGTGGGTTCAACCATGAGACCCAGCCGGTCAGCTCATTACCCACAGCCGTCAGGGTATGGTTGTGTCTCTTCCGGAACTCCCACTTCAACTGCAAGATATCGTCCACCTTTTGATCGATGATCTCCGTGTGGTCGTCAGTGCTGTTTGTAATATACGTACAGCACTTCACACCATACTGAGTTGCCAAAGTGACACAGTACTCACCCGTCACGGCTGTGATATAATTAAGGACCATCCTGTGCTGGATCAGTTCCGTCTTGTAAGCTTGTAACTCCCTACCCGTATACCTGAAGGTGTCGTCATACATCTCAGTGATATTATCTATCAAGTTCGCTAGCGCATGGATATACCTATAATTTATAATTCCTCTGGCAGTACGGGTGATGTCTAATGCGAGAAGGAATTGAATCCCGGTGGATTCGTGGATCAAATCAGAGGCTATGTGCTCTGTCATCTCTATGAAGTGTCTCTTGACGATGTGTTCATAGTGAGTATGAGTATAATGAGCCTGAGCACTGCGGTGAACATCTTTCATCTTATCATGGGTTATGGTCATGACCTCTGGCAACACTCTTCCAACATAACACAATCCCTCTGAGTTCGGGGCAAGCCACTTATACGCCTTATTCCCACATATGAAATAGGCATCATCGGGGAGAACATAGGGGACAGAATATGACATTACCATATTACAAACTTTCCAAGTGAAAAACCCAATCCCTAGTTCTCCCATCTGCTCAGTACAAGTATCAGGCTGGATGATATGAGCACAGTACCCTGGTGATACTTCTCCAACCCACATGGTCTTGCTTCCTCGAGTATACCTATACCGAAAATACCTTCCACTGTTGGCTATTTGGCGTACAAGTTCAGAGTCTATGGGTATCCTATCAGCTCTGTGCGAAAAGGCCATTGTCTGGTTATTCCACGTCACTTCCCAATTTCCCGGTTTTCGGTAATTGGAAATATTGAAACATAATAAGGATCTATCTACATGATACTGGTGGAGCTTCAAACTAGGGGGCCTAGAAATATTGAATTTCTTGTCCACCGGTCTACCCACCCCGTAATTCGAGTACCTCATCTATTGCTAAAGGGTACGGTACTAATCCTGACTTGCTCTGACCTTGAGGTACTTGTGAGCACACCCAGCATTCTGTCTGGTTTAAGACCTTACCCACTAGTGAGTGGTAATCACTCAATGGATGACGGTCCATGTTGATATTAAGGCTGGACTGACATCTCTGGATGCACCCATCCTCGACTATGTTCTCACTATTCCTACAAATGCAATTTTCCTCAGCCAATACCCTTTACAGTGCCTCCGAGCTCCCTGACTACCAGATCGCTTTCTGATACTCGCCTTTGCTCGAGTGATGTGTTGCTCTTGAGATTCTACAAATTCATCCTCGCCATCAGAACCCATTCCAGATCCTTTCTCGACCTCTCTGGGACCCTCACCGAAACAGACTGTCCTGGTCAACAACAGGATTAACAGGAAAACCCGGAACGCAGTCTCTTGGGGTAAGTCCATCTTGTTAAGGGAAGAGAAGGGAAACAAGAAGGGGGAGAAAAAGAAGGAGAGAAGGAGGGTAGTGGGGGATGGAGAAAATAAAAAACTGGTGCGTCAACCGCCTCTGGTCTTGTTGTTCTCCGCGCTCAGGTGCCGTCTCAACAGTACTGCCTCTCAACCTTCCCGGAACAGACACTCAAGTGATACGATGTTCTCTACACTCTGCTCTTTGTCCCGGGTTTTCTCTGGGTCAGCGACCTTCTTACAGTGGGACGAGTGGACCCAAGTCTCTCTTTCGGCAACCTTTAATGCTATCGTGCTGGTCAGCAAGACTTGGTACGGTCCTTCCCACCTGTCAATGAGGCAACCTGAGCGTAGAAAATTTTGAATCATTACATAATCCCCAGGTTCAATGTCATGACAATTACTGTTCGGTAGGTCAGGAATCACCAGCTTTAGATTTTTATTTTGATTCCTCAGCTGCTGGCTCATCCTAACCAAATATTTTACAGTCACTTCGTTATTGCATTTCAAATCATCCTGGGGGTCTATCATTACATGAGGTTGTCGTCCAAAAAGAATCTCAAAGGGTGATAGGTTAAGGGGGGACCTGGGAGTGGTTCTGATGCTGTACAATACTAGTGGCAAAGCTTCTGGCCACAACAATCCAGTCTCAGCCATCACTTTGCTCAGCTTGTTCTTAATAGTGCTGTTCATTCTCTCCACCTTCGCACTCGCCTGTGGTCGGTACGGGGTATGCAACTTGCTATTAATTCCCATCAGTTTGCACATTACCTGAAAAACTTCACCTGTAAAATGGGTACCCCTATCGCTTTCAATTATTCTAGGGATACCATATCTACGCACAAATTCCCGCACAATTTTCTTTGCAGTGAACGCAGCAGTATTTGTGGCAGCAGGGAACGCTTCTACCCAATTGGAAAATACATCAATACAGACTAACACATTTTAAATTCCTACAAGGTGGTAACTGTATGAAATCAATTTGTATTACCTGAAAAGGGCCGTCTGTCGGAGGGATATGGGATGGTTCTGTTGGTATTGACTTTCCAATATTCTTCTTCAAGCAAGTAAGACATGTCATTGCTCTCTTACCCGCATGAGAAGAGAATCCTGGCGCACACCAGTAGGCTCTCACCAGCTTACACATACCATCTTTACCCAGATGAGTCAGACCGTGTGCCGCCTCAGCTAAGCTTGGAAGATATGCTCTGGGGGCCACTGGCTTACCGTGTCCACCTGTCCAGAGTCCTGAGGACTCCTGGCCATACCCCTTTGACCTCCAGACCGCCTTTTCCTGGAGAGAACACAAATTTTGCATTTCAATTAATTTTTGTGTGTTGATTGTGTTGAATGTCATCAGTGATGTGATATTCGTTTGTATGGGGGTGCTGGCTGCTGATTTAGCAGCTTCGTCTGCCCGGCTGTTACCAAGTGAGATTGGGTCTTGGTTGTAAGTGTGTGCTTTGCACTTGATAACAGCCACTCTGTCTGGTTCTTGTATCGGTTAGAAGCCTTTTTATGTGGGATGCATGCGCTACAGGTGTGCCAGCTGCCGTCATAAAATTTCTGAGGCGCCATAGGGCCCCGAAATCATGCACTACTCCAAAGGCATACCTAGAATCTGTGTATATATTGGCTGACTTGCCCTTGGCCAATTCACACGCTCTGTTTAGGGCGACCAGCTCAGCAACTTGTGCTGAGTGCGGTGGGCCCAGGGGTTCAGTTTCTATGATACCTCTGTCGTATACAACTGCGTATCCAGTACACAAGTCTCCCGAGTCCGTCTGTCTGTGACAACTACCGTCAGTGTAAAAGGTAAAGTCTACGCCTTCCAGTGGGTTGTCACTGATGTCAGGTCTCGCAGTGAAAGTCTGATTCAGGTATTCCATACAATCATGCGTATCAGTATCTGTACTAAATCCTCCTTCACCATCATTCTCATCCTCCACCCTTTGTGCCTGTCCAGGCACACTTGGCAGATAAGTTGCAGGATTTAGTGCGCTGCACCTCTTTATGGTGATGTTTACAGGGGCCATCAGTGCTAATTCCCACTTTGTAAACCGTGCCGATGAGACATGTCTGGTTTGGGCGGAGTTCAGTAAGGCTGATACTGCATGAGGTGTATGGATGGTCAGGTTGTGTCCTAACACTATTTCTTCGCTTTTACATACTAGCAAAGCTATCGCTGCAACACTTCGCAAGCATGTGGGGAGAGACCGTGCTACGGTGTCCAACTGTGCACTGTAGTAAGCTACTGGCCTGCTGGCATCCCCATGTCTCTGGGTTAAGACTCCTGCTGCGCACCATGCACTTTCTGTACCGTATAATTCAAAAGGCTTCCCATAATCTGGCATACCTAATGCAGGTGCCTGTGATAGGCACTGTTTGAGTCTCTCAAAAGCCAATTCGGACTCACCTGTGTGCGAGATCCGATCTGGTTTGTTCGAGGAGACCATTTCTTGCAAAGGTAAAGCCAGTATGGAGAATCCTGGGATCCAGTTTCGGCAGTACCCACACATTCCAAGGAAAGTGCGGATCTGTTGCTGGGTTTGTGGCAGGGTCATGTCGCGAATCACCTGTATTCTATCAGCGGTGAGATGTCTAAGTCCTTGAGTCAAGCAATGTCCCAAATATTTTACCCTGGTCTGGCACAGCTGCAACTTATCCTTTGAAACCTTGTGTCCCGTATTAGAAAGGTGAAACAGGAGCTGTTTCGTGTCTTTCAAGGACGATTCGAGTGAATCAGAACACAGCAATAAGTCATCGACATACTGTATTAATACTGACCCGATCTCAGGTTGAAAGGATTGTAAACAGTCATGCAAAGCCTGGGAGAAAATACTTGGGCTGTCAATGAAACCTTGGGGAAGGCGAGTCCAGGTGTACTGTACTCCCCTGTATGTAAATGCGAAGAGGTATTGGCTGTCAGGGTGCAGAGGGACAGAAAAGAAGGCAGAACAGAGGTCAATGACAGTGAAAAATTTTGCAGTAGGGGGAATTTGCATGAGGATGACAGCTGGATTGGGCACTACGGGGAATTGGCTCTCAACTATCTTGTTTATCCCCTTTAGATCCTGCACTAGCCTGTAACCCCTCCCCCCACTCTTTTTCACAGGGAAGATGGGACTATTGGCAGTGCTGGACGTCCTGACTAGTATGCCCTGTTGTAGCAATCGCTCTATGACGGGGTACACTCCTAATTCTACCTCTGGCTTCAGAGGATACTGAGGGATTTTTGGAGCTATCCTACCGTCTTTTACTTGCACTACTACCGGAGCTACATTCGCCATAAATCCAGTGTCTTGTCCATCTTTAGTCCAAAGGGAACCCGGTATTTGTGAGATCATTTCCTCTACCTTTGATGGACACTTATCTATAACAGCAGAATGCGACATTAGCCTTTGAGGGGTGTCTAATATATCTTGCACTTCCTGAACGTGATTCTCAGGTATATCCAAGAAGACACCCTCAGGAGTACAGTATATGATACACCGCATTTTACACAAGAAATCTCTTCCAAGCAGGTTAGTCGGAGCCGCTGCAGCCAGCAAAAAAGAATGCTTGGTTTGCAAGGGCCCTATCGTAATCTCGGCAGGTCTACTCAAAGGGTAGTGTTGCACTATTCCTGTTACTCCCATTGCCGAAATTGTTTTACCCGTGGTTTTCATACCTACAGTTGAATTTAACAATGACCTGGCTGCCCCTGTGTCTACAAGAAAAGGTAATGGTACACCAGCTACATCAACCGTGACCTCAGGTTCACTACCAAGGCTAGCAATCAACTTCACTGGCTGCAGACTACAGGTGTGGCCCAACACTATTGTGTGGCGAGACCCTCCCGCAGCGCGTTGGCAGCTATGATATGTGGGGGAGGTAGCTGAGAATTTCCGGAGGTCTGCTCATCTCTCCTTGGGGGGTACCTCCTTGTTTCCCCTGCATGTGGCTCGTAACTTCTCCTATGTGGTCCCTGATCCCAATTATGTGAGTAGTAGTGTGGTTCGTATTCTCTGTCTAGGGTTCTATCTTGGCTATGCGCTCTACTACTCCTACAGTCTTTGGCAAAATGCCCTTCCTTCCTACAAATGTAGCATGTTCTAGGTCTGTCCTAAACAACAGGGGTCCGGGTTTTCGGCTGATGGGGTTTTGCCGTAAGGGCCTGTATACTTACCGTCATCAGTTTTTCCCCCTGTGACTCCCTGTGTTTAATGATGTTCCTATCATGCTCGACAGCGGACTCTCTCAATGCAGCCACTAAGATACCTCTCCAGTTTGGTAGAGAGGTCTGTACTCTTGTTCTGAGTGCCTCCTTCAACCCGTCCATTAATACTGAAACAGCTACCTCCCTATGATGTGCATGGTCTCTAATGTCCTCGATCCCAGTGTAGTGCTCAATGGAAATATTCGGATGCCGTTTCACCTTCCTTTTGTCTTATGGAAAAGATTTTATTCCATTTGACAACAGTAGGGAAATATATTCCTAATTGCAGATTGATTTGTCGTACCTTCTCCTGAGTGTACTCATCAGTGATCAGTACTTCTTTGTCTAAATTGCAATCAGTTATGAACTTCGCGGGGTCAATATTGGAGGGTAAACATACCCGTAGCACTGTTCGCCAATCTTTGTTTGTGGGTTCGGTGGCGTTACCTAACTCTTTAATGAACCTCTGGCATGCGACTAGATCCTTTCTGGGATCAGGAAATTCTGACATAATTGACCTCAATTCTGTCCGTGATCAGGAACAATGCATGGCAATGTTCCTGATGGGAGTGACTCCCTGAGCGTCAGTCTTCCCATTGGGGACTGCAATCACCCTGACAGGATTTAATTCAATTACATCCTTCTGGTTTGATTCTACAATGTGGGGTGCTATGGTTTCTGCATAATGTACGGTACAGTACTTACCTGTGGACATGACCTCACTTATCCCTACGCTAGGGGGCCTGACTACTGCTCTTGTTGGTTGGGCCGTGCCCACCTGAGTGTCTTGTATGGTGGCTGCTAGAGAGAGTGCCGATATCGTGCTGGGCTCATCTTCTTGTTCGCAATCCTGGGGGAAATTTAAAACAGGGTACAACTGGCAAGGGTTAGGGTTAGTACATTTTGCAATTACACTCTTATTCTGTACCAATGTATCATTGCCTGTAGCCATTTTCTCCCCAACAATATATGGTGGTGGTGCCGTCGCCATTGTTTTCCTGCTAGGTTTGGAACCTGCTGCGCGAGCTAATTCCTTTTGCATATCCCCCTCCTGTTGCCATAAATTTAAACAGTCTGTATGTTTAATCCTTTGTTTCTTGGATTTTATCAGACATATCCTTAACCTTAAGTTCTGTAATACCTCTGGTTCAAAGCTGCCCACTCTAGGGAATGGTACCCTATCATTGTTGGTCATACATATCCACTCATTGCATAAACCTTCTGTGTGTGAACCATATTTTTCACACATGATAAACCTTGCTGAGCCTTTTGGCCACAATTCTGCCTGAACCCTGTCTAAACGTCTCTTACTTGAGCAACTGGCTCCCATATTTGTGGGTCTCTTCTAATACCTTTTAAAAAATTCCCACAAACACCAAAATACTCAATATAAGTAGACGCTGGAAGTATACCTGAGCGCCTTCCACTCGCTCGCGCCCACGCTGGCCAATACAACGATACACTGTTGATAGCGGATCGCAATGTACCCAACTTAGGGCTCCTATCAGACCTTACACCGTAATTTCTTTCAGTGGAAGTTCTGTTTGGAATATTTTCCTGAGAGAGGCAGTGAAAATTTCCTTTTCGGTATCTTTCAACTGGAATTGTTAGTAGGGTGAAAAACAGAGAAATTAGAAAACTATCCTTCACCCTTTCCAGTGAAGCCCACCAGGGAGATTTCCCGAAGTTATCAAAGAAAAACCCCTTTGTCTATACAATCACGTCTGCGTATACTGTTCCACAGCAAATGTGACACAATAATATCAAGTTGCGCTATGCAGAACAAACGGACATGTGATGCAATAGCACAGCCTATAGATACTAGTTATCTATATGCCCTACGATTGTTGTAGACCACCTAGAGTTGTATGGGATACCACTCAGTCCACCAAGACCACCTAGTCCACTTTTTTTTTTTAATAACGCAGGGTTGCGAACCCTACACCACCGGGTCTCTACTAACCCAGTGTGTACACCTAGACAAGCAGCTTTACTCCCAGAGGCAATACAGTAAATAAGGGTTTTATACTAAACTTTAGAAGCTGGGCAATCTTGTGTTATTGTAGCGTGGCTACTATCCCACCTTTAAACTATACGAACTATCATGTGGTTTTATTATGCGCACACAACGCTACGCAAGCTTGCGTAATTACGCAACCGTGCGTACCTTAATGCCACGTTTGCGGCCTTGCGCTACGTGCACGTTTTGTGTACGCTGTCCTCACGTTCCGTACCACGTGTACCAATGTGCGGACGCAATAAAACAACTCACACAATTTCTATAAATGTGAGCAATATTAACTATAATCGCTCACTTAACACGCCACACAGTTTCTTTTCTGTACAAACCTTTATAACTAGGCCAGACTGCGTTTGTGTTTTACACTTACTTCCTTAATATTTATATTATGAATCTAGTAATCTGAGTGTTATGGCAACAATGTGGGAGAGTATGCACAGGGTATGGGTGTACGCTTTTGTTGTGTACGCATTTGGCGCCAAAAATAAATTCACCGATTTTAAATGGCTTTTTCCTGCTTACCTTACGAGTTCTTACCAGCATCCCTACAAACCATACAGAGTAGACACCATCTAATCAGCAATTAAGTAGGGTTTCAGTGTATCCACCGACCAAGAAAAGGATACGTAGGATCCCTGTCCACCCTTATGCTGATAGATTATGTCTGCTTGTGACCTGTTAAGCAGTAAAAATGTGGAAAATCGGACGATGCCCCCAATTGATAATGTTGATTATCTTTACAGGAATAAAAGCTATACCTTAAACACACCGTAAATACACTTTAAACCTTTAGCCGCTGCGGCCGCTATACTTAATTCACACTCTACACACCTTTTACGCTATTAGCGTACAGAGTCCCGTACAGTGTACGGACTTTGCGTACACAGCCGCGCTGACGGTACAAAGTACTCACAGCGCGTACACACCCAGAGATACACTTTAAACCTTCTACAGCAATGCAATGCAATAATAATAATACACTTTAAACCTTAGCAGGGCAATGAGCACACAACACCAATTGTGATTTTACCGCTGGGTTCCGACACCACAGTGGATTATTTCTGAAAGCGGGTTTACAATACAAATTATACACTACAATTCAAGACAATATATATAACAGAATAATGGCTACAGGTCAATGTACATACGTGAGTATATTCGCGTGCGCTTCCCGGTCCGGTCCTCCGTCATCAAATAGATAACGTTGTGAGTCTTGTGTCTGGCCGGGCTGCAGCAGGCTTTATTTATACAAGTCTTCCAAAAGCAATACAATGGATACTGTTATCCCTTTGTCAATTGGACACAGGAATGCACTTTTACAGTACAGGAGAGGTTATAGGTTGATTTGAAAAGGTAGGCAATGTCTTTCTCAACTGCTCTTGTGGGTGGTCTCCTCTGGATTCCCGCCGCATACATAATATACAGTAAATACAGTTTATATCTATATTCTGCTTCTGCACAGAACTATCCGCAGGAACATGCGATCTTCCGCAGACCAACACCGGAATGTTACCCTTAAAATACCCTACAGCTGGATACCAAATACCACCTTATAACTTAGTCTGTCCCCTCCTATCCTGTAAAGGTGAATCCGTTTGCTCTGCAACCATTTAAACAGCTATAACTTTCTGATGTGGTGCAAGGAGACTATGTGTACATTGTGCACTATTTGGATTAAATATGTAATGTGTTTTGATGGCTCTCCATGCGTACACAAACTCTGCCATAAATACCCATACCACGTGCCGATGCGCAGGTCCGCAGGAGCTACCATACGCAAATTGCGGATATGTGCACGCATGGCAGAACAAGTGCACGCGCAGTGGGCATGTGTGTGCAGTTTGTACGTGATGCGTGTTCTGCAATATTTTTCGACTTTGACAACTGGGATAAATCATTTATTCTTCCCCTTAGAAGCACACGCCTGGAACACGGCTCAGGATTTAATTCCCCTATATATATCACACCCCAAGTGAAGTGAGAGTTTGGTGTAAGCACCCTGTATCATGGACGTGTCGTGTTAACTTAATTAAAATGGTGGTACTCCCTAAATTATTATATTTTCCATAATTGCTCGGCTCCTCTCTCCTGTATGATTTTTCAGCAGATAGTCTCCTTTCTTCTAAGGTCTAGGCAGATTGCCAAACCAGAATACAATTGAATGGGGAATATCCAATTAGCATCTGTAATTTACCGTGGTTTATGGAATCCCGTTAGCCCCGATGCTGGGGAGTATCACAAGTTGGTTTTGTCTGCCTCAGGCATGTGAAACCAAATCCGTGATAAGTGCCCATTTCTTCGGGCGAAAAGTCCAGTGAAAAAATACATACTGTAGGTCCGCGGCCTTTCTGGGATCTTATGTATTTTCGGGGGACAAGAGAAATTTTTTCGGCAGCACAAAAACAGGAGACTATTTTGATACGCAAACAAATATAAAAAAAAATAAGAATTTACTCACCGGTAATTCTATTTCTCGTAGTCCGTAGTGGATGCTGGGACTCCGTAAGGACCATGGGGAATAGCGGCTCCGCAGGAGACTGGGCACAACTAAAAGAAAGCTTTAGACTAACTGGTGTGCACTGGCTCCTCCCACTATGACCCTCCTCCAGACTTCAGTTAGGATACTGTGCCCGGAAGAGCTGACACAATAAGGAAGGATTTTGAATCCCGGGTAAGACTCATACCAGCCACACCAATCACACCGTATAACTCGTGATACAATACCTAGTTAACAGTATGATAACAACTGAGCCTCTCAACAGATGGCTCAACAATAACCCTTCAGTTAAACAATAACTATATACAAGTATTGCAGACAATCCGCACTTGGGATGGGCGCGCAGCATCCACTACGGACTACGAGAAATAGAATTACCGGTGAGTAAATTCTTATTTTCTCTGACGTCCTAAGTGGATGCTGGGACTCCGTAAGGACCATGGGGATTATACCAAAGCTCCCAAACGGGCGGGAGAGTGCGGATGACTCTGCAGCACCGAATGGGCAAACTCTGGGTCCTCCTCAGCCAGGGTGTCAAACTTGTAGAATTTAGCAAATGTGTTTGACCCCGACCAAGTAGCTGCTCGGCAAAGTTGTAGAGCCGAGACCCCTCGGGCAGCCGCCCAAGAAGAGCCCACCTTCCTCGTGGAATGGGCTTTCACTGATTTAGGATGCGGCAGTCCAGCCGCAGAATGTGCAAGCTGAATCGTACTACAGATCCAGCGAGCAATAGTCTGCTTTGAAGCAGGTGCACCCAACTTGTTGGGCGCATACAGGATAAATAGCGAGTCAGTCTTTCTGACTCCAGCTGTCCTGGAAACATAAATTTTCAGGGCCCTGACTACGTCCAACAACTTGGAAGCCTCCAAGTCTTTAGTAGCCGCAGGCACCACGATAGGTTGGTTCAGATGAAAGGCTGATACCACCTTAGGGAGAAATTGGGGACGAGTCCTCAATTCTGCCCTATCCATATGGAAAATCAGATAAGGGCTTTTACATGACAAAGCCGCCAATTCTGATACACGCCTGGCCGAAGCCAAGGCCAACAACATGACCACTTTCCACGTGAGATACTTCAATTCCACGGATTTAAGTGGCTCAAACCAATGTGACTTTAGGAAATCCAACACCACGTTGAGATCCCAAGGTGCCACTGGAGACACAAAAGGGGGCTGAATATGAAGCACTCCCTTAACAAAAGTCTGAACTTCAGGTAGTGAAGCCAGTTCTCTCTGGAAGAAAATCGATAGAGCCGAAATCTGGACCTTAATGGAACCCAATTTTAGGCCCATAGTCACCCCTGACTGTAGGAAGTGCAGGAAACGGCCCAGCTGAAATTCCTCCGTTGGGGCCTTCCTGGCCTCACACCACGCAACATATTTTCGCCATATGCGGTGATAATGGTTTGCGGTTACTTATTTCCTAGCTTTAATCAGCGTAGGAATGACTTCCTCCGGAATGCCCTTTTCCTTCAGGATCCGGTGTTCAACCGCCATGCCGTCAAACGCAGCCGCGGTAAGTCTTGGAACAGACAGGCCCCTGCTGCAGCAGGTCCTGTCTGAGCGGCAGAGGCCATGGGTCCTCTGAAATCATTTCTTGAAGTTCCGAGTACCAAGCTCTTCTTGGCCAATCTGGAACAATGAGAATAGTTCTTACTCCTCTTCTCCTTATTATCCTCAGTACCTTTGGTATGAGAGGAAGAGGAGGGAACACATAAACCGACCGGTACACCCACGGTGTCACTAGAGCGTCCACAGCTATCGCCTGCGGGTCTCTTGACCTGGCGCAATATCTTTCTAGCTTTTTGTTTAGGTGGGACGCCATCATGTCCACCTGTGGCCTTTCCCAACGGTTTACAATCAGTTGGAAGACTTTTGGATGAAGTCCCCACTCTCCCGGGTGGAGGTCGTGCCTGCTGAGGAAGTCTGCTTCCCAGTTGTCCACTCCCGGAATGAACACTGCTGACAGTGCTAACACGTGATTTTCCGCCCATCGGAGAATCCTTGTGGCTTCTGCCATCGCCGTCCTGCTTCTCGTGCCGCCCTGTCGGTTTACATGGGCGACCGCCGTGATGTTGTCTGACTGGATCAGTACCGGCTGGTTTTGAAGCAGGGGTTTTGCCTGACTTAGGGCATTGTAAATGGCCCTCAGTTCCAGAATATTTATGTGTAGGGAAGTCTCCTGACTTGACCATAGTCCTTGGAAGTTTCTTCCCTGTGTGACTGCCCCCCAGCCTCGAAGGCTGGCATCCGTGGTCACCAGGACCCAGTCCTGTATGCCGAATCTGCGGCCCTCTTGAAGATGAGCACTTTGCAGCCACCACAGCAGAGACACCCTGGTCCTTGGAGACAGGGTTATCAGCCGATGCATCTGAAGATGCAATCCGGACCACTTGTCCAACAGGTCCCACTGAAAGGTTCTTGCATGGAACCTGCCGAAAGGAATTGCTTCGTAGGAAGCTACCATCTTTCCCAGGATCCGCGTGCAGTGATGCACCGACACCTGTTTTGGTTTTAGGAGGCCTCTGACTAGAGATGACAGCTCCTTGGCCTTCTCCTCCTGGAGAAACACTTTTTTCTGTTCTGTGTCCAGAACCATCCCCAGGAACAGTAGACGTGTCGTAGGGACCAGCTGTGACTTTGGAATATTTAGAATCCAGCCGTGCTGTTGTAGCACCTCCCGAGATAGTGCTACCCCGACTAATAACTGCTCCCTGGACCTCGCCTTTATCAGGAGATCGTCCAAGTACGGGATAATTAAAACTCCCTTCTTTCGAAGGAGTATCATCATTTCGGCCATTACCTTGGTAAAGACCCTCGGAGCCGTGGAGAGACCGAACGGCAACGTCTGGAATTGGTAATGACAATCCTGTACCACAAATCTGAGGTACTCCTGGTGAGGATGGTAAATGGGGACATGCAGGTAAGCATCCTTGATGTCCAGTGATACCATGTAATCCCCCTCGTCCAGGCTTGCAATAACCGCCCTGAGCGATTCCATCTTGAACTTGAATTTTTTTATATATGTGTTCAAGGATTTCAAATTTAAAATGGGTCTCACCGAACCGTCCGGTTTCGGTACCACAAACATTGTGGAATAGTAACCCTGTCCTTGTTGAAGTAGGGCACCTTTACTATCACCTGCTGGGAATACAGCTTGTGAATTGCCTCTATCACTGCCTCCCTGCCTGAGGGAGTTGTTGGCAAGGCAGATTTGAGGAAACGGCGGGGGGGAGACGTCTCGAATTCCAGCTTGTACCCCTGAAATACTACTTGAAAGATCCAGGGATCCACCCGTGAGCGAGCCCACTGATCACTGAAATTTTTGAGACGGGCCCCCACCGTACCTGGCTCCGCCTGTGGAGCCCCAGCGTCATGCGGTGGACTTAGAGGAAGCGGGGGAGGACTTTTGCTCCTGGGAACTGGCTGTATGCTGCAGCTTTTTCCCTCTACCTCTGCCTCTGGGCAGAAAGGACGCGCCTCTAACCCGCTTGCCCTTATGGGGCCGAAAGGACTGTACCTGATAATACGGTGCTTTCTTTGGCTGTGAGGGAACATAGGGTAAAAATGCAGACTTCCCAGCTGTTGCTGTGGAAACTAGGTCCGAGAGACCATCCCCGAACAACTCCTCACCTTTATAAGGCAAAACTTCCATGTGCCTTTTAGAGTCTGCATCACCTGTCCACTGCCGAGTCCATAACCCTCTCCTGGCAGAAAATAAGAATTTACTTACCGATAATTCTATTTCTCATAGTCCGTAGTGGATGCTGGGACTTCCGTAAGGACCATGGGGAATAGCGGCTCCGCAGGAGACTGGGCACAAAAAGTAAAAGCTTTAGACTAGCTGGTGTGCACTGGCTCCTCCCCCTATGACCCTCCTCCAAGCCTCAGTTAGGATACTGTGCCCGGACGAGCGAACATAATAAGGAAGGATTTTGAATCCCGGGAAAGACTCATACCAGCCACACCAATCACACTGTACAACCTGTGATCTGAACCCAGTTAACAGTATGATAAACGTAGGAGCCTCTGAAAAGATGGCTCACAACAATAAACAACCCGATTTTTTTGTAACAATAACTATATACAAGTATTGCAGACAATCCGCACTTGGGATGGGCGCCCAGAATCCACTACGGACTATGAGAAATAGAATTATCGGTAAGTAAATTCTTATTTTCTCTGACGTCCTAGTGGATGCTGGGACTTCCGTAAGGACCATGGGGATTATACCAAAGCTCCCAAACGGGCGGGAGAGTGCGGATGACTCTGCAGCACCGAATGAGAGAACTCCAGGTCCTCCTCAGCCAGGGTATCGAATTTGTAAAATTTTGCAAACGTGTTTGCCCCTGACCAAGTAGCTGCTCGGCAAAGTTGTAAAGCCGAGACCCCTCGGGCAGCCGCCCAAGATGAGCCCACTTTTCTTGTGGAATGGGCTTTAACAGATTTTGGCTGTGGCAGTCCTGCCACAGAATGTGCAAGCTGAATTGTACTACAAATCCAACGAGCAATCGTCTGCTTAACGTGATTTTAGGAACCCTAAAACTACATTGAGATCCCAAGGTGCCACTGGTGGCACAAAAGGAGGTTTGAACTTTTACTTCTAAGCAGCTCAGGAGAGCCACCTAGCATGCACCCTTCTCGTTCGGGCACAAAAATCTAACTGAGGCTTGGAGGAGGGTCATAGGGGGAGGAGCCAGTGCACACCAGCTAGTCTAAAGCTTTTACTTTTTGTGCCCAGTCTCCTGCGGAGCCGCTATTCCCCATGGTCCTTACGGAAGTCCCAGCATCCACTAGGACGTCAGAGAAATGGACATTGCACTTATTTTAGATGCCAGCCGGCAAATATCCCTCTGTGCATCTCTCATGTATAAGACTGCGTCTTTAATATGCTCTAAGGTTAGCAATATAGTGTCCCTGTCTAGGGTATCAATATTTTCCGACAGGGAATATGACCACGCAGCTGCAGCACTGCACATCCATGCTGAAGCAATAGCTGGTCTCAGTATAATACCTGTGTGTGTATATACAGACTTCAGGATAGCCTCCTGCTTTCTATCAGCAGGTTCCTTTAGGGCGGCCGTATCCGGAGACGGTAGTGCCACCTTCTTTGACAAGCGTGTGAGCGCTTTATCCACCCTAGGGGATGTTTCCCAACGTGACCTATCCTCTGGCGGGAAAGGGTACGTCATTAGTAATCTTTTAGAAATTACTAGTTTCTTATCGGGGGAAGCCCACGCTTCTTCACACACTTCATTTAACTCCTCAGATGGAGGAAAAACTACTGGTAGTTTTTTCTCTCCAAACATAATACCCTTTTTTGTGGTACCTGGGGTAACATCAGAAATGTGCAACACATTTTTCATAGCCTCAATCATGTAACGTGTGGCCCTATTGGAAGTTGCATTAGTCTCATCGTCGTCGACACTGGAGTCAGTATCCGTGTCGACATCTGTGTCTGCCATCTGAGGTAGCGGGCGTTTTAGAGCCCCTGATGGCTTTTGAGACACCTGGGCAGGCACAGGCTGAGAAGCCGGCTGTCCCATATTCGGTATGTCGTCAAACCTTTTATGTAAGGAGTCGACACTGTCACGTAATTCCTTCCACATAACCATCCACTCAGGTGTCGGCCCCGCAGGGGGTGACATCACATTTATAGGCATCTGCACCGCCTCCACATAAGCCTCCTCATCAAACATGTCGACACAGCCGTACCGACACACCGCACACACACCGGGAATGCTCTGACAGAGGACAGGACCCCACAAAGCCCTTTGTGGAGACAGAGAGAGAGTATGCCAGCACACACCAGAGCGCTATAATAATACAGGGATTAACTGAATTATTTCCCCTTATAGCTGCTATATAAATTATACTGCGCCTAAATTTAGTGCCCCCCCTCTATTTTTTACCCTTTGTAGCTTGATACTGCAGGGGAGAGCCAGGGAGCGATCCTTCCAGCGGAGCTGTGAGGGAAAAATGGCGCCAGTGTGCTGAGGGAGTTAGCCCCGCCCCTTTTTCGGCGGACTTTTCTCCCGCTTTTTTCAGGAATTCTGGCAGGGGTAATTTATCACATATATAGCCCTGGGACTATATATTGTGATGATTTGCCAGCCAAGGTGTTTATATTGCTGCTCAGGGCGCCCCCCCCCCCAGCGCCCTGCACCCATCAGTGACCGGAGTGTGAGGTGTGCATGAGGAGCAATGGCGCACAGCTGCAGTGCTGTGCGCTACCTTGTTGAAGACCGAGGTCTTCTGCCGCCGATTTTCCGGACCACTTCTTGCTTCTGGCTCTGTAAGGGGGGCGGCGGCGCGGCTCCGGGACCGAACGATCGAGCTCGGGTCCTGTGTTCGATCCCTCTGGAGCTAATGGTGTCCAGTAGCCTAAGAAGCCCAAACTATCTCCAGTCAGGTAGGTTCGCTTCTTCTCCCCTTAGTCCCTCGCTGCAGTGAGTCTGTTGCCAGCAGATCTCACTGTAAAATAAAAAACCTAAAATATACTTTCTTTCTAGGAGCTCAGGAGAGCCCCTAGTGTGCATCCAGCTCAGCCGGGCACAAGATTCTAACTGAAGTCTGGAGGAGGGTCATAGTGGGAGGAGCCAGTGCACACCAGTTAGTCTAAAGCTTTCTTTTAGTTGTGCCCAGTCTCCTGCGGAGCCGCTATTCCCCATGGTCCTTACGGAGTCCCAGCATCCACTTAGGACGTCAGAGAAAAATTGTGAAAACCCCGCCCTTCCCGTTTTTCACTGACAGAAATTTTTCAGGACTAATTGGATACCCCCCAATGTTCTTACGAAAACGAGGGTGATGGGAGGACTTATGCTCCCACATTTCCAGCTGTATTACTAAACATCTCAACTGGCCCATTTATGGTGGTGACTTAGGGATCCAGATCCTATGGCACTTCTTATATTACTAGTTGCTCACCTGGGTCTCTCCTATACCCCTCTACAGACTTTGCTATGTGGTCAGGTCACTAATACTAATATCCCCTTAATAGTTCAGGCAACACACATATGGGACTATGGGGTATATGTATGAAGCAGTGATAAGAGTGGAGAAGTCTGTCAGTGAAGAATTGTGTCATAGCAACCAATCAGGTGCTACGTATAAATATATAGAATGTACTTTATAACTGTTCCGTCAAAGCTGATTGGTTACCATGGCACACTTCTCCACTCTTATCACTGCTTCATACATCTACCCCATGTGTTTCAAAGCTGTTGGGAGCTAAGGGTCTTGACCTGGATACTCCCCTGTGATATTCTCGAGCTTTACCTGAGCTTTTTGCTCTGCAGGATCGTGAGGTTCAGGGCAAGTGGGGAGTGGGTTAATTATACACTTCGGTGGTTCTCTAGTAATTTATTTCCGAGGCTCCCCTGCTCGACACTTACCTCTCTGCTACTTCCCGTCTCTTGCGGGGGATCCCCGCGGCCCTCCCTGTCCTTTGACTGCTGTTTGCTACTCCCAGTCTGCTGGTCACTCCTCTCTGTACACCAGGGCCATCACTAATGGCAAACCAACTCTGGATCAGCTGACTCAGTCCACCAATCAGGAACCAGCAGCACTTAAAAAAGTTCTTATTGGAGGACTGGTTGGTTGCCAGTTTAACGCCTTTTATAACCAGCATCTATCAGCAGTGTTCTTCTCTGTGTTTCTGCACTGCTCCACTTCCGCACCTCAACATTGCTGGTCTGGTCAGCAGCATCACCAGTTACAGTCCAGTCACCAGCATCACTGGTCCAAGCCTGGTTTCTAGCATTACTGTTCCTAGTTCAGTTTCCAGCATTATTGGTCTCAGCCTGGCCTTTTTTTTTACCAGTCTCCTTTGTTAACGCCATGGTGGCACATGAAAAATACACCTACATAGCTAGAAACGCGGAGTCCAAGTTTAATAATATTTGAGCTAAGTGGCTTGATTCTGAATACTCCAAACTTCATTCAGAGGCAGATCTTGCCGTGATCATTATGTCGTCATTTGCTTTCTAGCGGTCCCTGATGTATCGTAATATTATTGTTCATTGTGATTACTACTAACTTCTTGTATACTGATGTGTATCCATGTCCTCTTTTGACAACTTGTTGGTGATCAAGTACAACACACTCTCTAGTAATTATGACATTTATGCTAAAGAATGCAACTGTTTCTTCCTTATTTATCCCCCACTTTTGTTTTCCCTTTATTTTGTGCTGTTTATTTTAAATTGTTTCTATATTCTGCAAAAATAAATCTTCAATAATCTCTACTTAATTAAAAAAGGGGTCTCAAACTGTTTTTGCATCATTTGGTTATACTTCCTCACACTTAATTGACTTTATTATATATACTTTATACATTTAAATTGGATCAGACAAATTACCTTTGGATGTTGTGCAAGCAAGTCCGGAAGGACATACATTTGTGCAAGAAGTTCAATGTAATCATGGCAACAGAAGTAATAAATGTGCGACAGAATGTTGTCAAGTGTGAATCTCTGCATAGCTATTTTGTGATCTGAAAATCAAGAAAAAAAACAACAGGAATTATACTCACTGACAATGGTTAGTGGTCCATTGTACATAGTTAGAGACAGATTTTCTATTTTAAACCTTTATAGTGAAAGGTATAGAATGGAGCTCCATTTCTTCAACAGTATCTTCAAGTGACTTCCCAAGCAGACTATGAAAAATGAAATATACTAAAACAGCATGGCTGAGAAACCTGGGCTGTTGTGGAGCACATGTCATATGTGAGAGATGATGCTTTACATCAATGTGAATATTTCTGTGAAACCTGGTTGGAAGGGACTTTCTGAACCCAAATAGGAATCACAAACAGTTTTTCTGTATTCCGAAGATCTTCTGTTATGGATAGTAAAAAAATGCAGTCTCTTTAGATTTAAATGATGGTACAGATGTGTCCTCATACATCTAGCCTCAATAAGCCATGCAGCGCAAGATGCCCAGTGTGAGTGCGTCGGCAGTTCCCACGCAACTCTACTAACGTTGGGAACCTTTATTTGCCGAAAATGCTTCTTATTCGTATCGCAGGTTAAAGATCTTGATTCGCCGAACCAAAAGTTGTCGGGATGGGCAAATCGGGGATTTTAAACATTAATTTCCTCGATGGATCACCAATCATCGATAGCCACCATTCACCGATTTTGGTTGAGATATCGGGAAAATGGCGGAATGATGTATGGGGACCTTATCTCATAAGAAAATGTAATCTATTGTGAAGGTATGAGCTTTCTGATTTACAATCTACTGTACCCATGTTTCGGCAGAATGGTATCACTTGTGTCCCAAAACGGCTTGATTGTGAATTAGTTTATATTAGCTTTCTTAATTACACTATCCATGTTACAAGAACCTTTATAAAGGTTTTTGCAGATGTTGCAAGAATGAAAGGCAGGCAGGTGAACGGGAAGTGTTGCCCCAAAATCAAGATCCACAGGATTTTTCTGTGTTGAGCAGCTGCAGGAATATGAGAAAATGCATCCAGAACATATTATATGGATGTAAGAAAGGACACTTCACTGACAGATGTGAGGATACTGTTCACTGTTTCCATATGAATGAAATTTGTTACTGACAAATCTGTGAAGTCACTGAGGATACAGAATAGTGCAATAGGCATCAGAGAATTTTTTAACAAGAAAAAGTTTAACATAAAGAACAAGAATTTGACTTTCTGATGTCTGGGATGTGGCATGCTGCAAGGCACACACGGTAATTATCTCAGTTTAGATCTTTTTGAAACCACTGCTGTGAGGGGGATGGCTGAAACATAGGATTTATAGTCTTACCTTGCTAAATCCTTTTCTTTGACTCCATAGGGAGCACACGGAGGATGATAGGTATAGTTTGGCAGGAGTGACTGGACACCAGGCAGTTAAATTACCCAGCAGTCCAGGGCTCCCTCTCCCCTGTACCCCGCCCCCCCATGCCCAGCCAGTTAAGCCCAAGGCAAGGAGCAAATACAAGAAAGACCAACACACACACAGAGGTCAGGTGAGTTGAGAACCAGTATTGTGGAAACTAACCCCCACAAGCCAGGCGAGTCAGGGTGGGCGCCCTATGCCCCCTATGGAGTTAAAGAAAAAGATTTAATAAGTTAAGACCATAAACCCTACTTTCTTCTCCCTCCACTATGGGGCACAAGGATAATGATAGGGCATCCTAAAGCTGTCACCCTATGGGAGGGGACGCTCCTGAGCTGTGCAAAGAACCCATCGCCCAAAGACTACATCTGTGTAGGCGAAGGTATCAAAGGCATAGAAACATAATTGTATGAGCAGAAGACCACATGGCAGCCTTACAAAGCTGCTTTGCAGAGGCGCCCAAGATGCTGACTCTGACCTTGTGGAATGAGCAGTTACCACGGCAGGGACAGGAAGATCTACTGAGTAGCTGGCAGCCAGCCCCGCTTGTGAAAATCATACAGGACAAACAGGGAATCAGATCTGCGGGGATCTCTGGTCCTGTCTACATAAATGTGGACATCCAAGAAGGTTTCTTCCGGAGAAGAACCCGGAACACTGAAAGAAGATACCACAATCTCCTGGTTGATGTGGAACCGAGATACAACCTTAGGTAGGAAACCAAAACGAGTTCTCAAGACAGAGCACGTCTGGATACAGAGCCCACTCATCCGAAGGTGACACTCTGTCACGTGGAGGATATGACTGACCACCTTCATTGTGCCAAAACTGCGAGTGCTGCCCTGGTGGTTTATGTAGGCGACAGCTGTTGCATTATCCAACCACACCTTGATCAGATGTCCCTGGAGGAAAGGCTGAGCCAAGCAAAGAGCTCTACAACGCCCTGAGTTTCAGGACATTGATGAATAGTCGGCTCTTGTGAGCCATCCACTGTCCCTAGAACGTTTACTGACAAGACACCACCCACACAAAGACTTGTATCAGTAGTGAGCAGTACCCAAACCTGGAACCAAAAGGGACAAACCCTGTTCAGGTGGGACTGATGTAGCCACCACCAGTGGAAGTGACAAACCTTCCATGAATGATTGTTTGTGCCCTGAGGTGAAGATGGGACCTGTTCCACCTGGCCAGCACCTCAAGTTGAAGAGAATGGGGGTGAAACTAGGCAAAATGCCACCATGTCAAATATGGAGACCAAGGAACCCATGATCTACATGCAAGAGTGTAGCGACACACAACGATGACTGAGGAAATATGTAAACCTTGGTTTGCAGGGCCTGAATCTTGTCTGCCGGGAGGAACACCTGCTGAAACCTTGAATCCAGCCAAGCTCCCAAATGCAGCATCTCCTGAGAAGGCGACAACATAGATTTTCGCGAACTGATCATCCACCCGTGTGACTCTAGAAGATCCTCTGTTGGACGTATGCGGCCAGGAGAAGAAGGCTGAGAAGATAAGGCAAGATCCTGACACCACTTTGACGAAGGTGCGCTGTCATGACCACTATGACCCTCATGAGAATACGTGGAGCCAAGGACAGTTCTAATAGTAATGTCTGAAACTGGTGGCTATCTGACCGCACCGCAGACCTGAGTAAGTGCTGGTGGCTGACTCGCATGGGGATGTGTAAATAGGCATCCAGGATGTCCAAAGATGCCATAAAATCCCCCTGTTCCATGACCAGAATGATGTTGCAAAGAGACTCCATGCAGAATCTGGGAATCTGCAGATACCTGTTTAGCTCTTTGAAACCGAGGATGAGCCGAAATAAGCCAACCAGCTTTTGGACCATGAAGAGGTTGGCATAGAAACCCATACCTCTTTGAGATGGGGGGACTGGTTTGATGAACCCGGAGACCAGAAGAGAGCAAACGGACTCCCTGAGAGCTCTTGCTTTTCCTGGATCTTATAGAAATCCTGTGGAAAAGAAATGATCCAGAGAACGCTTCTGAAAGGTCAGTGCATATCCATGACAGACTACACTTCTGATCCAAGCATCTGTCGTGGTTCCCATCCGGGATCCGGTCTGAAGATCGACACTGTCTAGGTTGACAATGTTTAGGTCGACCACTATAGGTCGACAGGGTTGGAAGGTCGACATGGTTTCTAGGTCGACAGGTCATAAGGTCGACATGAGGTTTTTTTTTTTAAATCTTTTTTTTTTTTTTACTTTTTCATACTTAACGATCCACGTGGACTACTATTGGAATGGTAATCTGTGCCGAGCAAAGCGGTAGCAGAGTAAGGCACCTTGCCTTGAATGCGAGGGGACACGGGCCACTAATTGGGGTTCCTGGTCACTCTACGAAGAAAACGACACCAAAAAAACCTCATGTCGACCTTTTGACCTACCACATGTCAACCTAGAAACCCTGTCGACCTTCCAACCCTGTCGACCTAGTGACTGTCAACCCATAGTGGTTGACCTAAACATTGTCGACCCAGACAGTGTTGATCTATTGATCCACACCCTCCCATCCACACTTTGACAGAAGAAAAAAAGCCAGCCTCACACACTGGGGTGCCTCAGGTGGAGGCCTGTCCCGTCATGCGGCAGGCCTGTCAGCTTGCTTGGGAGCTGGTTTCCTGGGGGACCAAGGCTACTTACCTCGTGGCTTAGATCTCCTGGAGGACAAACTCTGGAATTTAGATGACACCTGACCTCTAGCCTTTCCCTGTGGATGAAAGGAACTAAATGTAGACGTTTAAGCCCTTGGAGGTCCACCGAAGGAAGGCCGTTCTGGATACTGCCACTGTACCAACGATTCTGTCCAACTCCTGCCCAAAGAGGATGCCAGAGCTGAGAACAGCCTCCAATGACCTCTGCCTAGCTGATAACGGCCTTAGCCACCCAGGCAAAAACCAGAGTGGGGCTTGAAATAGGGTCATTTTATGCTAAGTGGACCAGGGGACCCCAGTTGACCATCTCAGATTTTGATGAAATGTGCATAAAAGTTGGTATAAATGTAGAACTAACTTTAGTAAAGTTTCAGTTCACAGTATGCAATATTAGTGAAGTTGTGGCCCTGGTAGTAGAGGTGTGTGAAACTGTAACCGACCCCGCTGTGCACGGCAATGTTCAAGTAATTGCAGTAGCAGATCTATGAGAGCAAAAGTTGTGACAGTGCACATGCTTATACAACTTTTGATGCCGATTTCAAAAATTGCTGCGTCAAGGTTTACAAAAACGAGATATATGGTAAGAACTTACCGTTGTTAAATATCTTTCTGCGAGGTACACTGGGCTCCACAAGGATTCACATGGGGTGTAGAGTAGGATCTTGATCCGAGGCACCAACAGGCTCAAAGCTTTTGACTGTTCCCAAGATGCTCCGCCGCCTCCTCTATAACCCCGCCTCCATGCACAGGGAGCTCAGTTTCGTTAACCAGCCCAATGCAGTAGCAGGTACCAGAGACGACAACCGCTCGTAGCCAAGTACACCACACACTCACCACAGGAGAGGGTGTCAGTGGCTATGCCAATACCAACCCAAAGAAGCTAAGTGCGTCAGGGTGGGCACCTTGTGGAGCCTAGTGTACCTCGCAGAAATAGATTTAACAACGGTAAGTTCTTACCAGAAATCTCGTTTTCTGCTGCGGGGTACACTGGGCTCCGCAAGGATTCACATCGGGGATGTCCCAAAGCAGTTCCTCATGGGAGGTGTCAAAGTCGAAAAATATTCTAGTACATACACCACGTACTAACAACACACACATGCCCGCTGCGCGTGCACTTGTTCCGCCGTGCGTGCACATATCCGCAATTTGCGTATGATCGCTCCCGCGGCCCTGCGTGTGGTATGGGTATTTACGGCGGAGTTTGTGAGCGCATAGAGGGTTATCAGAACATTACATATTTAATCCAAATAGTGCACATTGTACACATAGCCCCCCTGCACCACATCAGCAAGTATCAACAGTTTAAATGATTCCAGGACTAAGGGATTCGCCTTTGCATGATAGGAAGGGACAGACTAAGGTTATAAGGTGATGTCTAGTATCCAGCTGTAGGGTATTTTAAGGGTAACATTCCGGTGTTGGTCTGCGGAAGATCGCATGTTCCTGCGGATAGTTCTGTGCAGAAGTAGAATATAGATATAAACTGTATTTACTGTATATTATGTATGTGGCGGGAATCCAGAGGAGACCACCCACAAGAGCAGTTGAGAAACACATCACCCACCTTTTCAAATCAACCTATGACCTCTCCTGTAATGTAAAGATGCATCTCTGTGTCCAATGGACAAAGAGATTACAGTATCCATTGTATTGCTTTTGGTAGTGTATAAAAAGCCTGTTGCTGTCTGGCCGGTCAGAAGACTCTTAACGCTATCTACCTGATTAGCGGAGGACTGGACCAGGAAGCGCTTGCGAATATTCTCACGTATGTACATTGACTGTAGCCATTTACTCTGTTGTATATTGTAGTGTATAAATTGTATTGTTATCCCCTTCCAGATATATACGCTGAGGTGTTGGAGCCCAGTGTTTAACTACAAATCGGTGTTGTGTCCTCTTTTCCCTGCTAGGGTTTAAAGCGTATTACATTACCTAACTGTATAAAGTTTAAAAGTGTATTGATAAGGTGTGTACGCGCTGCGGGTACTTTGTACCGTCAGCGCTGCATAAGGTTTAAGATGTAACATCATTGCAGTGCTTTGCTGCATAAGGTTTAGAGTGTAATAATATCATTGCATTGCTGATAATGTTTAAAGTATTTCAAGAGTGTGTGCGCGCTGTGTGTACTTCGTACCCCCAGCGCGGCGTTTGTACGCTAAGACCGTACAAGGTTCGGGACTCTGTACGCAAATAGCGTACAAAGTACGTGGCGTGTGTATTAAGTCTAGTGGCCGCAGCGGCTCCATGATAAAAGTGTGTTTAAAGGTATAGCTTTATGGTTTAAGATAATATCGACATTATCAATTGGGGGCATCGTCCGGTTTTTCCTCATACCCGCAGCCTAGCAGGTTAAAGCAGACTTTATCTATCAGTAAAGGGCGGAAGGGTATCCTACGTGAACCTTTTCCTGGCCCCAGAATACACTGGAAACCCTAAGTTATTGCTGATTAGATGGCGTCTGCTCTGCATGGTTTGTAGGGATGCTGGTGGGATCCGTAAGGTAAATATACAAAGCTATTTTAAAAGTCTGTGAATTTCTGTTTGGCGCCAAATGCGCACACAACACAAGCATACACCTGTATTTTGTATACCTGCTCGCATTGTTGCCATAAGTAGTGATTATTAGATTCATTTTGACCTGTGCTGAGAAATTTGTTGCTATTTAGTTAAAACATAGACTAAATATTAAGGAAGTAAACGTAAAACACAAACACAGTCTGACCTAGTTAAACAGGTTTATACAGAAAGATACTGTGTTGTGTTAAGTAAACGATTATAGGTAATATCGCTTACATTTATAGAAGTGTGGGATTTGTACTATTGCGGACGTACGGTCTTTGTACACGTGTCTCGGACAAAGTACGGGACTGCGTACGTAACGTAAAGACATACACACGGTCGTGTGTTTATGCAACGTGCGTAAGGGTACGACCGCTAAGTACAAATTACACAATAGCATTGTTTAGTTTAGGGGCGGAACAGTAGCCACGCTACAATAGCACAAATTGCTCGGTTTTCCAAAAATTTAGTTTAAATAAAAAGTTTTCTACTGTATTACCTCTGGGGAAAGCTATCAGTTAACAGGAAAGGATATTTTTCTGATCAGAAAACTATAGAGTGTTAGTGTGGGCTGAAAAAGGTGTGAATGTATTGAACTCCGGCTGTTTTGGAGCACAGTGTGAAGACTCCAGTGATCCTACAACTTATAGATAGCAAGTGTCTATAAGCGGTACGATTGGACCGTACGGTTGTGTGAGCAATACGTGGCGCAACGTGATACGAAGTTTTGCATATTTGTGCGTAAATCTCGTCATCATACGCGTTGTGTAAAGCACATGCAAGCGTGATTTGTGTAAACATTGTCTTTAAGGCAGATATTCACTGGGTACGGTAAGTTACTCCTCAAGGCCCAGGGGATATAGGCCTAAGTAGGGCCTGCAACGGCTACACGTGTCTGCTAAAAAGGGCGGATCTGGGGTACTCGGAGCAGAAGAAGTTAGTGGAAGAACTTTGAGGACTTCCACCGTTAGACTACTGTGTTTGGAGCATTTTAGGAAATTTTCCCGTGTTAAAAGGGTCCGCAATGGGAGCCAAATGCACAATACAGGGACGTTCCTCAGTCAGGGTTCAGACAGCAGAATTGAGACCCAGGGAGTCAGCTCGGTTGGTAATGTGGGGGAAGTATGGCCCCCACACTGAGACCTTTTGTGATGAATGGACACGAATGACTGTGAGGGATAAAACATCATTTCCTGGGATAGGTAGTTTTGAACCAGAGGTAATGCAGAATTTAAGGAGTAGGATATGTCTAATAAAATCCAGAAAACAAAGGATTAGACATACAGATTGTTTAAATTTATGGCAGCAAGAGGGCGATATGCAAAGAGAACTAGCTCACGCAGCCGGTTCCAAACCTAGCAGGAAAATGATGGCAACCGAGCCACCACCACCATATATTGTAGGGGAGAAAGTGGCTACAGACAATGGCATATTGGTATCTGATAAGAGTATAGCTGATAAATGTACTAATGCTAACCCGTGCAAGTTGTATCCCATTTTAAACTTTCCTCAGGACTGCGAGCAAGAAGATGAGCCCAGCACGATATCGGCACTCTCTTTAGCAGCCACCATACAGAATACTCAGGTGGGCACGGCCCAACCAGTAAGATCAGTAGTAAGGCCCCCTAGCGGAGGGATAGGTGAGGTCGTGTCCACAGGTAAGTACGGTACCATACACTATGCAGAGACAATAGCACCTCAGATTGTGGAGTCAACTCAGAATGATGTAATTGAATTAAATCCTGTCAGGGTGATCGCAGTCCCCAATGGGAAGACTGACGCTCAGGGAATCACTCCCATCAGGAACATTGCTATGCATTGTCCTTGGTCCCGGACATAATTGAGGACAATTATGTCTGAATTTCCCGATCACAGAAAGGATCTAGTCGCATGCCAGAGGATTATTAAAGAATTAGGTAACGCCACCGAACCCACAAACAAAGATTGGCGAACAGTGCTACGAGTATGTTTACCTTCCAATACTGACCCTGCGAAATTCATTACTGATTGTAAATTAGACGCAGAAGTACCTCTCACTGATGAGTACACTCAGGAGAATATACGACAAATCAATCTGCAATTAGGAGTATAGTTCCCTACTGTTGTCAAATGGAATAAAATCTTTTCCATAAGACAAAAAGAAGGTGAAACGGCATCTGAATATTTCCATCGAGCACTGCAGGAAATGGCTAGATACACTGGGGTCGAAGACATTAAGGAAAAATAAGATTTTACTCACCGGTTAATCTATTTCTCGTAGTCCGTAGTGGATGCTGGGAACTCCGAAAGGACCATGGGGAATAGTGGCTCCGCAGGAGACTGGGCACAACTAAAGAAAGCTTTTAGGTCACCTGGTGTGCACTGGCTCCTCCCACTATGACCCTCCTCCAAGCCTCAGTTAGGACACTGTGCCCGGACGAGCTGACATAATAAGGAAGGATTTTGAATCCCGGGTAAGACTCTTACCAGCCACACCAATCACACCGTATAACTCGTGATACTATACCCAGTTTAACAGTATGAAAACAACTGAGCCTCTCAACAGATGGCTCAACAATAACCCTTTAGTTAACAATAACTATGTACAAGTATTGCAGACAATCCGCACTTGGGACGGGCGCCCAGCATCCACTACGGACTACGAGAAATAGATTTACCGGTGAGTAAAATCTTATTTTCTCTGACGTCCTAGTGGATGCTGGGAACTCCGAAAGGACCATGGGGATTATACCAAAGCTCCCAAACGGTCGGGAGAGTGCGGATGACTCTGCAGCACCGAATGAGAGAACTCAAGGACCTCCTCAGCCAGGGTATCAAATTTGTAGAATTTTGCAAACGTGTTTGCCCCTGACCAAGTAGCAGCTCGGCAAAGTTGTAAAGCCGAGACCCCTCGGGCAGCCGCCCAAGATGAGCCCGCCTTCCTTGTGGAATGGGCTTTTACTGATTTAGGATGCAGCAGTCCAGCCGCAGAATGCGCCAGCTGAATTGTGCTACAAATCCAGCGAGCAATAGTCTGCTTAGAAGCAGGAGCACCCAGCTTGTTGGGTGCATACAGGATAAATAGCGAGTCAGTTTTCCTGACTCTAGCCGTCCTGGAAACATAAATTTTCAAGGCCCTGACTACGTCCAGTAACTTGGAATCCTCCAAGTCGCTAGTAGCCGCAGGCACCACAATAGGTTGGTTCAAGTGAAAAGCTGATACCACCTTAGGGAGAAACTGGGGACGAGTCCTCAATTCCGCCCTATCCATATGGAAAATCAGATAAGGGCTTTTACATGACAAAGCAGCCAATTCTGACACACGCCTGGCTGAAGCCAAGGCCAGTAACATGACCACTTTCCACGTGAGATATTTTAGATCCACGGTTTTAAGTGGCTCAAACCAATGTGATTTCAAGAAACTCAACACCACGTTGAGATCCCAAGGTGCCACTGGAGGCACAAACGGGGGCTGAATATGCAGCACTCCTTTCACAAACGTCTGAACTTCAGGTAGTGAAGTTAGTTCTTTCTGGAAGAAAATCGACAGAGCCGAGATCTGTACCTTAATGGAGCCTAATTTCAGGCCCATAGTCACTCCTGCTTGTAGGAAATGCAGAAATCGACCTAGTTGAAATTCCTCTGTTGGGGCCTTTTTGGCCTCACGCCAAGCAACATATTTCCGCCATATGCGGTGATAATGCTTTACAGTCACATCTTTCCTGGCTTTAATCAGCGTAGGAATGACTTCCTCCGGAATGCCCTTTTCCTTCAGGATCCGGCGTTCAACCGCCATGCCGTCAAACGCAGCCGCGGTAAGTCTTGGAACAGACAGGGCCCATGCTGCAGCAGGTCCTGTCTGAGCGGCAGAGGCCATGGGTCCTCTGAGATCATCTCTTGAAGTTCCGGGTACCACGCTCGTCTTGGCCAATCCGGAACCACGAGTATTGTTCTTACTCCTCGTTTTCTTATTATTCTCTGTACCCTTGGTATGAGAGGCAGAGGAGGGAACACATAAACTGACTGGTACACCCACGGTGTCACTAGAGCGTCCACAGCTATCGCCTGAGGGTCCCTTGACCTGGCGCAATATCTCTCTAGTTTTTTGTTTAGGCGGGACGCCATCATGTCCACCTGTGGCCGTTCCCATCGATTTACAATCAGCATGAAGACTTCTGGATGAAGTCCCCACTCTCCCGGGTGGAGGTCGTGCCTGCTGAGAAAGTCTGCTTCCCAGTTGTCCACTCCCGGAATGAACACTGCTGACAGTGCTAGTACGTGATTTTCCGCCCATCGGAGAATCCTTGTGGCTTCTGCCATTGCCATCCTGCTTCTTGTGCCGCCCTGTCGATTTACATGGGCGACTGCCGTGATGTTGTCTGACTGGATCAGTACCGGCTGGTGTAGAAGCAGGGATTTTGCCTGACTTAGGGCATTGTAAATGGCCCTTAGTTCCAGAATATTTATGTGTAGGGAAGTCTCCTGACTCGACCATAGTCCTTGGAAGTTTCTTCCCTGTGTGACTGCCCCCCAGCCTCGAAGGCTGGCATCCGTGGTCACCAGGACCCAGTCCTGTATGCCGAATCTGCGGCCCTCTAGAAGATGAGCACTCTGCAGCCACCACAGCAGAGACACCCTGGTTCTTGGAGACAGGGTTATTAGGCGATGCATCTGAAGATGCGATCCGGACCATTGGTCCAACAGGTCCCACTGAAAGATTCTGGCATGGAACCTGCCGAAAGGAATTGCTTCGTAAGAAGCCACCATCTTTCCCAGGACCCGCGTGCAGTGATGCACCGATACCTGTTTCGGTTTCAGGAGGTCTCTGACTAGAGATGACAGCTCCTTGGCTTTCTCCTCCGGGAGAAACACTTTTTTCTGGACTGTATCCAGAATCATACCCAGGAACAGTAGACGTGTCGTCTGAACCAGCTGTGATTTTGGAATATTCAGAATCCAACCGTGCTGGTGTAGCACCTCCTGAGATAGTGCTACTCCCACCAACAACTGCTCCTTGGACCTCGCCTTTATTAGGAGATCGTCCAAGTACGGGATAATTAAAACTCCCTTTCTTCGAAGAAGTATCATCATTTCCGCCATTACCTTGGTAAACACCCTCGGTGCCGTGGAGAGTCCAAACGGCAGCGTCTGGAATTGGTAATGGCAATCCTGTACCACAAATCTGAGGTACTCCTGGTGAGGATAGTAAATGGGGACATGCAGGTAAGCATCCTTGATGTCCAGGGATACCATGTAATCCCCCTCGTCCAGGCTTGCAATAACCGCCCTGAGCGATTCCATCTTGAACTTGAATTTTTTTATGTATGTGTTCAAGGATTTCAAATTTAAAATGGGTCTCACCGAACCGTCCGGTTTCGGTACCACAAACAGTGTGGAATAGTAACCCCGTCCTTGTTGAAGTAGGGGCACCTTGACTATCACCTGCTGGGAATACAGCTTGTGAATTGCCTCTAGCACAGCCTCCCTGCCTGAGGGAGTTGTCGGCAAGGCAGATTTTAGGAACCGGTGGGGTGGAGACGCCTCGAATTCCAGTTTGTACCCTTGAGATACTATTTGCAGGATCCAGGGATCCACCTGTGAGCGAGCCCACTGATCGCTGAAATTTTTGAGGCGGCCCCCCACCGTACCTGGCTCCGCCTGTGGAGCCCCACCGTCATGCGGCGGACTTGGAAGAAGCGGGGGAGGACTTTTGCTCCTGGGAACCTGCTGTTTGTTGCAGCCTTTTTCCCCTACCTCTGCCTCTGGACAGAAAGGACCCGCCTTTTCCACGCCTGTTTTTCTGAGTCCGAAAGGACTGTACCTGATAAAACGGCGCCTTTTTAGGCTGTGAGGGAACATGGGGTAAAAATGCTGACTTCCCAGCAGTTGCTGTGGAAACTAGGTCCGAGAGACCATCCCCGAATAACTCCTCACCCTTATAAGGCAAAACTTCCATGTGCCTTTTTGAATCTGCATCCCCTGTCCACTGGCGAGTCCATAAGCCTCTCCTAGCAGAAATGGACAATGCACTTATTTTAGATGCCAGCCGGCAGATCTCCCTCTGTGCATCTCTCATGTATAAGACTGAGTCTTTTATATGCTCTATGGTTAGCAGAATAGTGTCCCTGTCTAGGGTGTCAATATTTTCTGACAGGGAATCTGACCACGCAGCGGCAGCACTGCACATCCATGCTGACGCAATAGCTGGTCTAAGTATAATGCCTGAGTGTGTATATACAGACTTCAGGATCGCCTCCTGCTTTCTATCAGCAGGTTCCTTGAGGGCGGCCGTATCCGGAGACGGTAGTGCCACCTTTTTAGACAAACTTTGTCCACCCTAGGGGGTGTCTCCCAACGTGACCTATCCTCTGGCGGGAAAGGGAACGCCATTAGTAACTTCTTAGAGATTACCAATCTTTTATCAGGGAAAGCCCACGCTTCTTCACACACTTCATTTAATTCTTCTGATGGGGGAAAAACTACGGGTAGTTTTTTCTCCCCAAACATAATACCCTTTTTAGTGGTACCTGGGTTTATATCAGAAATTTGTAACACCTCTTTCATTGCTTCAATCATGCAACGAATGGCCTTAGTGGACATTAGACTAGACTCATCGTCGTCGACACTGGTGTCAGTATCCGTGTCGACATCTGCGTCTGCCATCTGAGGTAGCGGGCGTTTTAGAGCCCCCGATGGCCTTTGAGACGCCTGGACAGGCACGAGCTGAGAAGCCGGCTGTCCCGCATTTGGCATGTCGTCAAATTTTTTGTGTAAGGAGTCGACACGTGCACGCAATTCCTTCCATAAGTCCATCCACTCAGGTGTCTGCCCCGCAGGGGGTGACATCCCTTCTATAGGCATCTGCTCCGCCTCCACATCATTATCCTCATCAAACATGTCGACACAGCCGTACCGACACACCGCACACACACAGGGAATGCTCTAACAGAGGACACCCACCAAAGCCCTTTGGGGAGACAGAGTGAGAGTATGCCAGCACACACCAGAGCGCTATATAATGCAGGGACTAACTGAATTATGTCCCCTATAGCTGCTGTTATATATATATACTGCGCCTAAATTTAGTGCCCCCCCTCTCTTTTTTACCCTTTTCTGTAGTGTAGACTGCAGGGGAGAGCCAGGGAGCTTCCTTCCAGCGGAGCTGTGAGGGAGAAATGGCGCCAGTGTGCTGAAGGAGATAGCTCCGCCCCTTTTTCGCGGACTATTCTCCCGCTTTTTTATGGATTCTGGCAGGGGTAATTATCACATATATAGCCTCTAGGGCTATATATTGTGGTATTTTTGCCAGCCAAGGTGTTTTTATTGCTGCTCAGGGCGCCCCCCCCTAGCGCCCTGCACCCTCAGTGACCGGAGTGTGAAGTGTGTATGAGGAGCAATGGCGCACAGCTGCAGTGCTGTGCGCTACCTTGGTGAAGACTGATGTCTTCTGCCGCCGATTTTCCGGACCTCTTCTTGCTTCTGGCTCTGTAAGGGGGACGGCAGCGCGGCTCCGGGACCGAACACCAAGGCCAGTTCCATGCGGTCGATCCCTCTGGAGCTAATGGTGTCCAGTAGCCTAAGAAGCCCAAGCTAGCTGCAAGCAGGTAGGTTCGCTTCTTCTCCCCTTAGTCCCTCGCTGCAGTGAGCCTGTTGCCAGCAGGTCTCACTGTAAAATAAAAAACCTAATTATATACTTTCTTTTTAGAAGCTCAGGAGAGCCCCTAGTGTGCATCCAACCTCGACCGGGCACAAAATCTAACTGAGGCTTGGAGGAGGGTCATAGTGGGAGGAGCCAGTGCACACCAGCTGACCTAAAAGCTTTCTTTAGTTGTGCCCAGTCTCCTGCGGAGCCGCTATGGTCCTTTCGGAGTTCCCAGCATCCACTAGGACGTCAGAGAAATGTACATCACAGGGAGGTTGCTGTGTCAGTATTAATGGACGGGTTAAAAGAGACATTAAGAACAAGGGTACAAACCTCTCTACCTAACTGGAGAGGTATCTCGGTGGCTGCATTAAGAGAGTCCGCTATCGAGCACGATCGGAACATCATTAAGCACAGGGAGTCACAGGGGGATAAGCTGATGACAGTAAGTATAAATGCCCTTACATCCAAACCGCATCAGCCAAAACCCCAGACCCCTGATGGTAAGTCGCATGTAGTAGTATGCTATAACTGCCGGAAGAAAGGACATTTTGCACGGAACTGCAGTTATAAAGGCACACATAAGGTATATCGACGCCCTAGACCAGGATATGAACCACATTATAATACACGATAGGTATCAGGGATCGCATAGGAGAAGTTATGAGCCGCATGCAGGGGAAACAAGGAGGTACCCACCCAGGAGGGACTGGCAGACCTCTGAAAATTCTCAGCTACCCCCCTCACATATTGTAGCTGCTAGCGCGCTGCGGGAGGGTCACAATATACAATAGGGGTTGGGCCATATCTGTAGTCTGCAGCCAGTGAAGTTGATTGCTAGCTTTGGTAGTGAACCTGAGGTCACAGTTGATGTAGCTGGTATACCATTACCTTTTCTTGTAGATACAGGGGTGGCCAGGTCAGTGTTAAATTCAACGGTAGGTATAAAAACCACGGGTAAAACAATTTCGGCAATGGGAGTAACAGGAGTAGTACAACACTACCCTTTGAGTAGACCTGCGGAGATTACGATAGGGCCTTTGCAGACCAAGCATTCCTTTTTGTTAGCTGCATCGGCTCCGACTAATCTACTGGGGAGAGATCTATTGTGTAAAATGGGGTATGTCATATACTGTACTCCTGAGGGTGTCTTCTTGGATATACCCGAGAATCACGTTCAGGAAGTGCAGGATATGTTAGACACCCCACAAAGGCTAATGTCACACTATGCTGGTATAGACAGGTGTCCATCCAAGGTAGAGGAAATGATCTCACAAATACCGGGATCCCTCTGGACCAAAGATGGTCAAGACACTGGACTGATGGCGAATGTAGCTCCCGTAGTGGTGCAAATAAAAGATGGTAGGATAGCTCCAAAAATCCCACAGTATCCTCTGAAGCCAGAGGTGGAATTAGGAGTGTACCCAGTCATAGATCGCTTGCTACAACAGGGCATCCTAGTTAGGACGTCCAGCACTGCCAATAGTCCCATCTTCCCTGTGAAAAAGAGTGGGGGGAGGAGTTACAGGTTAGTGCAGGATCTAAGAGGGATAAACAAGATAGTTGAGAGCCAATTCCCAGTAGTGCCAAATCCAGCTGTCATCCTCATGCAAATTCCCCCTACTGCAAAATTTTTCACTGTCATTGACCTCTGTTCTGCTTTCTTTTCTGTCCCTCTGCACCCTGACAGCCAATACCTGTTTGCATTCACATACAGGGGAGTACAGTACACCTGGACTCGCTTACCCCAAGGTTTCATTGACAGCCCAAGTATTTTCTCCCAGGCTTTGCATGACTGTTTACAATCCTTTCAACCTGAGAGCGGATCAATATTAATACAGTATGTAGATGACTTACTGCTATGTTCTGATTCACTCGAATCGTCCTTGAAAGACACGAAACAGCTTCTGTTTCCCCTTTCTAATACGGGACACAAGGTTTCAAAGGATAAGTTGCAGTTGTGCCAGACCAGGGTAAAATATTTGGGACATTGCTTGATGCAAGGCCTTAGACACCTCACCGCTGATAGAATACAGGCGATTCGCGACATGACTCTCCAACAAACCCAGCAGCAGATCCGCACTTTTCTTGGAATGTGTGGGTACTGCCGAAACTGGATCCCAGGGTTCTCCATACTGGCTTTACCTTTGCAAGAAATGGTCTCTTCAAACAAACCAGATCGGATCTCGCACACAGGTGAGTCCGAGCTGGCATTTGAGAGACTCAAACAGTGCCTATTACAGGCACCTGCATTAGGCATGCCAGATTATGGGAAACCCTTTGAATTGTAAGGTACGGAAAGTGCTGGGTGTGCGGCAGGTGTCCTAACCCAGAGACATGGTGATGCCAGCAGGCCGGTAGCTTACTACAGTGCACAGTTGGACACCGTAGCGCGGTCTATCCCCACATGCTTGCGAAGTGTTGCAGCGATAGCTTTGCTAGTGAGTAAAAGCGAAGACGTAGTATTAGGACACAACATGACAGTCCATACGCCTCATGCAGTGTCAGCCTTACTGAACTCCGCCCAAACGAGACATGTCTCATCAGCGCGGTTTACAAGGTGGGAATTAGCACTAATGGCCCCTGTAAACATCACCATAAAGAGATGCAGCGCACTAAATCCTGCAACTTATCTGCCAGGTGTGCCTGGACAGGCACAAAGGGTGGAGGATGAGAATGATGGTGAAGGAGGATTTAGTGCAGATACTGACACGCATGATTGTATGGAATATCTGAACCAGACTTTCACTGCAAGACCTGACATTAGTGACAACCCACTGGAAGGCGCAGATTTTACTTTTTACACTGACGGTAGTTGCCACAGACAGACGGACTCGGGAGACCTGTGTACTGGATACGCAGTCGTAGATGACAGAGGTATCATAGAAGCTGAACCCCTGGGCCCACTGCATTCAGCACAAGTTGCTGAGCTGGTCGCCCTAACCAGAGCGTGTGAATTGGCCAAGGGTAAGTCAGCCAATATATATACAGATTCTAGGTATGCCTTTGGAGTAGTGCATGATTTCAGGGCCCTATGGCGCCTCAGAAATTTTATGACGGCAGCTGGCACACCTGTAGCGCATGCATCCCACATAAAAAGGCTTCTAACAGCGATACAAGAACCAGACAGAGTGGCTGTTATCAAGTGCAAAGCACATACTTACAACCAAGATCCAATCTCACTTGGTAACAGCCGGGCAGACGAAGCTGCTAAATCAGCAGCCAGCACCCCCATACAAACAGATATCACATCACTGATGATATTCAACACCATCAACACACAAAAATTAAGTGAAATGCAAAATTTGTGTTCCCCACAGGAAAAGGCGGTCTGGAGGTCAAAGGGATATGGCCAGGAGTCCTCAGGACTCTGGACAGGTGGACAGGGTAAGCCAGTGGCCCCCAGAGCATATCTTCCAAGCTTAGCTGAGGCGGCACACGGGTTGACTCATCTGGGTAAAGAGGGTATGTGCAAGCTGGTGAGAGCCTACTGTGTGCGCCAGGATTCTCTTCTCATGCGGGTAAGAGAGCAATGACATGTCTTATTTGCTTGAGGAAGAATATTGGAAAGTCAATACCAACAGAACCATCCCATATCCCGCCGACAGACGGCCCTTTTCAGGTAATACAGATTGATTTCATACAGTTACCACCCTGTAGGAATTTAAAATATGTGTTAGTCTGTATTGATGTGTTTTCCAATTGGGTAGAAGCGTTCCCTGCTGCCACAAATACTGCTTCGTTCACTGCAAAGAAAATTGTGCAGGAATTTGTGCGTAGATATGGTATCCCTAGAATAATTGAAAGCGATAGGGGTACCCATTTTACAGGTGAAATCTTTCAGGTTATGTGCAAACTGATGGGAATCAATAGCAAGCTGCAGAGAGAGTAAACAGCACTATTAAGAACAAGCTGAGCAAAGTGATGGCTGAAACTGGATTGTTGTGGCCAGAAGCTTTGCCACTAGTATTGTACAGCATCAGAACCACTTCCAGGTCCCCCCTTAACCTATCACCCTTTGATTCTTTTTTGGTCGACAGCCCCATGTAATGATAGACCCCCAGGATGATTTGAAATGCAATCACGAAGTGATTGTAAAATATTTGGTTAAGATGAGCCAGCAGCTGAGGAATCAAAACAAAAATCTAAAGCTGGTGATTCCTGACCTACCGAACAGTAATTGTCATGACATTGAACCTGGGGATTATGTAATGATTCGAAATTTTCTACGCTCAGGTTGCCTCATTGACAGGTGGGAAGGACCGTACCAAGTCTTACTAACCAGCACGACAGCATTAAAGGTTGCCGAAAGAGAGACTTGGGTCCACTCGTCCCACTGTAATAAGGTCGCTGACCCAGAGAGAACCTGTGACAAAGAACAGAGTGTAGAGAACATCGTATCACTGGAGTGTCTGTTCCGGGAAGGCTGAGAGGCAGTACTGTTGAGACGGCACCTGAGCGCGGAGAACAACAAGACCAGAGGCGGTTGTCGCACCAGTTTTTCTTTTTTATTATTTTCTCCATATCCCACTACCCTCCTTCTCTCCTTCCCTTTCCTCCCCCTTCTTGTTTCCTTTCTCTCCCCTTAACAAGATGGACTTACCCCAAGAGACTGCGTTCCGGGTTTTCCTGTTAATCCTGTTGTTGACCAGAACAATCTGTTTCGGTGAGAGTCCCAGAGAGGTCGAGAAAGGATCTGGAATGGGTTCTGATGGCGAGGACGGATTTGTAGAATCTCAAGAGCAACACATCACTCGAGTAATGGCGAGTATCAGAAAACGATCTGGTAGTCAGGGAACTAGGAGGCACTGTGAAGGATTATTGCCTGAGGAAAATTGCATTTGTAAAAACTGTGAGAACATAGTTGAGGATGGGTGCATCCAGAGATGTCAGTCCAGCCTTAATATCAACATGGACCGTCATCCATTGAGTGATTACCACTCACTAGTGGGTAAGGTCTTAAACCAGACAGAATGCTGGGTGTGTTCACAAGTACCTCAAGGTCAGAGCAAGTCAGGATTAGTACCGTACCCTTTAGCAATAGATGAGGTACTCGAATTACGGGGTGGGAGACCGGTGGACAAGAAATTTAATATTTCTAGGCCCCCTAGTTTGAAGCTCCACCAGTATCATGTAGATAGATCCTTAATGTGTTTCAACATTTCCAATTCCCGAAAACCAGGAAATTGGAAGGTGACATGGAATAATCAAACCATGGCATTTTCGCACAGAGCTGATAGGATACCTGTAGACTCTGAACTTATACGCCAAATAGCCAACAGTGGAAGGTACTTCCGGTATAGGTATACTCAAGGAAGCCAGACCATGCGGGTTGGAGAAGTATCACCAGGGTACTGTGCGCATATCATACAGCCTGATACTTGTACTGAACAGATGAGAGAACTAGGGATTGGGTTTTTCACTTGGAAAGTTTGCAATATGGTAATGTCATATTCTGTCCCATATGTTCTCCCCGATGATGCCTATTTCATATGTGGGAGGAAGGCGTATAAGTGGCTTGCCCCAAACTCAGAGGGATTGTGTTATGTTGGAAGAGTGTTGCCAGAGGTCATGACCATAACCCATGATAAGATGAAAGACATTCACCGCAGTGCTCAGGCTCCTTATACTCATACTCACTATGAACACATTGTTAAGAGACACCTCATAGATAGGACAGAGCACGTAGCCTCTGATTTGATCCACGAATCCACCGGGATTCAATTCCTTCTCGCATTAGACATCACCCGTACTGCCAGAGGAATTATAATTTGCGTATGATCGCTCCCGCGGTCCTGCGCGTGGTATGGGTATTTACGGCGGAGTTTGTGAGCGCATAGAGGGTTATCAGAACATTACATATTTAATCCAAATAGTGCACATTGTACACATAGCCCCCCTGCACCACATCAGCAAGTATCAACAGTTTAAATGATTCCAGGACTAAGGGATTCGCCTTTGCATGATAGGAAGGGACAGACTAAGGTTATAAGGTGATGTCTATTATCCAGCTGTAGGGTATTTTAAGGGTAACATTCCGGTGTTGGGTAGAGGAAGATCGCATGTTCCTGCGTATAGTTATGTGCAGAAGTAGAATATAGATATAAACTGTATTTACTGTATATTATGTATGCGGCGGGAATCCAGAGGAGACCACCCACAAGAGCAGTTGAGAAAGACATCGCCCACCTTTTCAAATCAACCTATGACCTCTCCTGTAATGTAAAGATGCATCTCTGTGTCCAATGGACAAAGAGATTACAGTATCCATTGTATTGCTTTTGGAAGTAGTGTATAGAAAACCTGTTGCTGCCTGGCCGGTCAGAAGACTCTTAACGCTATCTACCTGATTAGCGGAGGACTGGACCAGGAAGTGCTTGCGAATATACTCACGTATGTACATTGACTGTAGTCATTTACTCTGTTGTATATTGTAGTGTATAAATTGTATTGTTATCATCTTCCAGATATATACGCTGAGGTGTCGGAGCCCAGTGTTTAACTACAAATCGGTGTTGTGTCCTCTTTTCCCTGCTAGGGTTTAAAGCGTATTACATTACCTAACTGTATAAGGTTTAAAAGTGTATTGATAAGGTGTGTACGCGCTGCGGGTACTTTGTACCGTCAGCGCTGCATAAGGTTAAAGGTGTAACATCATTGCAGTGCTTTGCTGCATAAGGTTTAGAGTGTAATAATATCATTGCATTGCATTACTAATAAGGTTTAAAGTATATCAAGAGTGTGTGCGCGCTGTGTGTACTTCGTACCCCCAGTGCGGCGTTTGTACGCTAAGACCGTACAAGGTACGGGACTCTGTACGCAAATAGCGTACAAAGTACGTGGCGTGAGTATTAAGTCTAGTGGCCGCAGCGGCTCCATGATAAAAGTGTGTTTAAAAGTATAGCTTTATGGTTTAAGATAATATCGACATTATCAGAGGGTGGCACTGTAGCGGGCACAAGAACTCGGTGTACAAAGGAAGCATCCTGGGAAGCGGCGGTATAAAAGGCATAGAACCTTATAAACGTGTTCCCGGAGGACTACGCAGCCGCCTTGCACAATTGTTCAAGGGTCGCACCACAGTGGGCCGCCAAAGAAGGTCCAACCGACCGAGTAGAATGGGCCTTAATGGTAGCAGGAGCTGGACGACCAGCCTGTACATAAGCATGTGCAATCACCATTCTAATCCATCTGAGTACAAAAAGAGAATCAGATTTCCTAACGGAGGAAGTTCTCTTCACATAGATACGGAGATCCCGCACCACATCCAAAGACCGTTCTTTGGGAGACAACTCAGGAGAATTAAAGGCCGGAACCATAATCTCCTGGTTAAGGTGGAAAGAAGACACCACCTTAGGTAAATAACCTGGCCATGTTCTAAGAACCGCCCGGTCACGGTGAAAAATCAAATAGGGAGACTTGCAGGATAATGCACCCAAGTCCGAGACCTTACTAGCTGAAGCAATAGCCAGCAAGACTAGGACCTTAAGAGAAAGTCACTTAAGGTCAGCAGAGGCAAGAGGCTCAAAAGGAGACACTTGCAAGGCCTCCAAAACCACCGACAAGTCCCAAGGGGCCACATGCGGCACATAACGATGCTGAATCCTCAATACACCCTGAGTGAATGTATGGACATCAGGTAGGGTGGCAATCTTTCTCTGAAACCAAACCGCAAGGCAGAGATGTGAACCTTGAGGGAGGCCAGACGCAAGCCTAAGTCTAGGCCCTGTTGTAGAAAGGCCAATAGTTTGGCCGTACTAAACTTGAAAATGTCATGATTGTGAGACGCACAGCAAGTAAAGTAAGCATTCCAGACCCTATGGTAGAACCGAGCAGAAGCCGGCTTACGGGCCTTTAACATAGTTTGAACGACCGCCTCAGAAAACCCTTGGCCCGCAGGACGGAAGCCTCAAGGGCCATGTCGTCAAAGTCAGACGGGCTAAATCCTGGTTAACACAAGGGCCCAGAACGAGGAGGTCTGGTCGTTGTGGAAGTAGAAGGGGACGATCCCACGACAGACCCAGTAGATCGGAGAACCAGTGCCGTCTGGGCCACACTGGAGCGACCAGAAGCAGGTTTCCTCCTTCTAGATTGAACTTCTGTATTACAGGGGCAGGAGTGACGCTGGAGGGAACACGTACAGTAGCTGAAAGTTCCATAGAATTGCCAGAGCGTCCACGAACGCAGCTTGAGGATCCCTTGTCCTTGCTTCAAAGAACGGAACCTTGTGATTGTGTCGAGACGCCATCAGATACACATCTGGGAGGCCCCACGTGTCCACGAGAAGTTGAAACACCTCCGGATGGAGGCTCCACTATCCTGCGTGTATGTCCTGACGACTGAGATAGTCTGTTTCCCAGTTCAGGACGCCCAGAATGAACACTGCGGGTATGGCCGGCAGATGGCGTTCTGCCCACTGAAGAATCCGTGATACTTCCCTCATTGCCATGTGGCTTCGAGTGCCGCCCTGATGATTGATGTACGCCACCGTGGTGGAGTTGTCCGATTGTACTTGAACAGGTCTGTTCTGTATGAGATGCTGGGCCATTGTCAACGCATTGAACACTGCCCGCAGTTCCAGAATATTTATTGGGAGTAGAGACTCCTCTTTGGTCCACCGACCCTGAAGAGAGTGTTGTTCCAACACCGCACCCCAACCTCTCAGACTGGCATCCGTAGTCAGAAGGACCCAGTCGGATATCCAGAAGGGACGGCCCCTGCTCAATTGTTGGTCCTGCAGCCACAAGCTCAATGACAGGCGGACCTCCGGAGACAATGAGATCATGTGAGATCTGATCCGGTGAGGCAGGCCGTTCCACTTGGTCAGAATTAACTTCTGCAGAGGGCGAGAGTGGAACTGAGCATACTCCACCACGTTGAAAGCCGACACCATGAGACCCAGCACTTGCATTGCCGAATGTATTGACACTTGCGGACGAGATAGGAAGCATCGAATCCTGTCCTGAAGCTTCAGGACTTTCTCCCGAGACAGGGACAACCATTGGTTGTGAGTGTCTAATAACGCTCCCAGGTGTAACATGCTCCGAGCAGGAACCAAGGAGGATTTCCTCCAGTTGATCAGCCACCCGTGGGCTGTCATGCACTGGACCGTCAGATCGAGATGACACAGAAGCTCTGGGGAATTTGCCAGGATCAACAAATCGTCCAAGTACGGTAGGATCCTGACCCCTTGACGGCGGAGTATAGCCGTCATGACTGCCATTACTTTGGTGAAAACTCGGGGAGCCGTTGTCAAACCAAAGGGTAACGCCCGAAATTGGTAATGAAGGTTGCCCACCGCAAACCGCAGGTAGTGTTGATGAGATACCACAATAGGAATATGCAGGTAGGCATCCTGTATGTTCAGGGAGACCATATAGTCCCCAGGCTCCATGGCCAGAACAATAGAGCGCAGAGTTTCCATACGAAACTTGGAGACCCGCACATGCTTGCTCAAGGACTTCAGATTGAGAATGGGCCGCGAGGACCCGTTCGGTTTCGGGACTAGAAACAGCGGTGAATAGTATCCCTTGCCTCTCTGAGCCAGAGGCACCTGTACCACCACTCCTGTGGTCAGAGGGAATGTACCACCGAGTGCAACGTGTTTGCTTTTGTTGGATCCAGAGGCACATCTGTCAAGCAAAACCGCTGCCGGGGACGATTCTTGAAGGGTATGGCGTAACCTCGAGCGACGACTTCCCCCGCTCAGGTATCTGAAGTGGTCTTCAACCATTCCTGGGCAAAACCTAGAAGTCGGCCTCCCACCTTGGGATCCCCCAGAGGGAGGCGCGCCCTGTCATGCGGCAGGCTTGTCCTTTTTGGAAGCTGGCTGACGCTTCGGTCTGGGCTTGGCAGGTCTGGAAGAACAAGCTTCTTTGGATACGCCTGACCTTTTGCTTTTTCTGGAGGACGAAAGGGCCGAGGGAAAGTACTTTTAGCCTTCTGCGTTGAAGGAGCCATACTAGGTAGGCAAGCTGTTTTAGCTGTAGCCAGATCAGCCACAATCTTATTGAGGTCTTCTTCAAAGAGAATATCTCCCTTGAAAGGAAGCACCTCCAGGGTTTTCTTGGAATCCATATCCACCGACCAGGATCTCAACCAAAGGATACGTCTGGCCAAGACGGACGTAGTAGCAGCCTTGGCCGCGAGCACCCCGGCATTGGAGACCGCCTCCTTAAGGTACAGAGAAGCCGTGGCAATATACGACAGACATTGTAGAGCATGCTCAGAAGCATTGGAAGGCAGTTCCGCCTCAAGTTCCTGAGCCCACGCCTCAACAGCTTCAGCAGCCCAAGTCGCTGCAATTGTTGGCCTATGCACAGCCCCTGTTAGGGTATAAAAACAGCCCTCCAAACGTCGATCCGTCGGTTCCTTCAGAGAGGTGACGGTAGTTACTGGCAGAGCAGAGGAAACAACCATACGCACCACATGAGAATCTACAGGCGGAGAGGTTTCCCAATCTTTACATATCTCCGCAGAGAGAGGATAGCGAGCCAACAGTCTCTTATTCGGTGTAAATTTTGTCCCCGGATTTTCCCAGGATTACTGACGTATGTCAACCAGGTGTTCAGAATGAGGTAAAACTTGTTTAACCACCTTCTTACGTTTAAACCTATCCGGTTTCTTGGAGACAGTCTGAGGCTCAGGATCATCAGCCACCTGAAGAATGAGTATGATTGCCTCAATCAAATCTGGGACATCCAGCGACTTCCCTTCCCCATCAGAAACATCAGTGTCTGTGGGATCAGTATATACGCCGTCCTCGTCAGAGGATGTGTCTGGAATAGCAGTGGATTGGGAGGAGGTAATGGCCCGTTTAGAAGACGACTTAGTCTTAGGCGGGCGAGAGTGACACTTCGATTTAGTCATAGATCGGTTCAAATGCTGTAACTGAGTGGAAAGCTGATCCGCCCATGGCGGGTTTACTGCAGGGACCATAAACTGTTGCAGTGACATAGGTGATCCTACAGGGGGCGTCAATTTAGTCACAAGCGTGTTTAACAATTTGGAAAATGTAGCCCAAGGTGGGTCTTGTGATGCCCCATGTGCTACCGACCCACTGGGGGGTAAGGAACCCCCTGAACCTGAACTCTCAGCTGCCATATTATCCTCCGTTACGTCCGCGGCCTCACTACCACGCAGTGTGGGAGAAGCCCCAGCGTCGTTGCCACGTGTAGCAGACATAACTATGTGCACAATATTTGGCAACCAGGTACAAAGTGTAGCAGCACTATACCTATCAAGAACTCTCAGTAAAGCGTGCCTATGATAGCACAAATCAGGAGTTCAATAGATATAGATTAAATGGTGACTATAAATCATAAGTAAAAATACACCGTCAGTATATCTTGTGATACAATCCTATATTAAACAGAAAGAAAAACCTGAAACACTTGGCCCCCTCAGGTATAGCAATATAGGAATAGCCCACTAAGTGAAAATAAGATTTTACTCACCGGTAAATCTATTTCTCGTAGTCCGTAGTGGATGCTGGGGACTCCGTAAGGACCATGGGGAATAGACGGGCTCCGCAGGAGACTGGGCACTCTAAGAAAGAATTAGGACTACTGGTGTGCACTGGCTCCTCCCTCTATGCCCCTCCTCCAGACCTCAGTTAAGGAAACTGTGCCCGGAAGAGCTGACATTACAAGGAAAAGGATTTTGGAATCCAGGGTAAGACTCATACCAGCCACACCAATCACACCGTATAACTTGTGATAACTTACCCAGTTAACAGTATGAACAACAACAGGGCATCAGATCAACCCTGATGCAACTATAACATAACCCTTATGTAAGCAATAACTATATACAAGCATTGCAGAAGAAGTCCGCACTTGGGACGGCGCCCAGCATCCACTACGGACTACGAGAAATAGATTTACCGGTGAGTAAAATCTTATTTTCTCTAACGTCCTAGTGGATGTTGGGGACTCCGTAAGGACCATGGGGATTATACCAAAGCTCCCAAACGGGCGGGAGAGTGCGGATGACTCTGCAGCACCGAATGGGCAAACACAAGGTCCTCCTCAGCCAGGGTATCAAACTTGTATAATTTTGCAAAAGTGTTTGAACCCAACCAAGTAGCTGCTCGGCAAAGCTGTAATGCCGAGACCCCTCGGGCAGCCGCCCAAGAAGAGCCCACCTTCCTTGTGGAGTGGGCTTTCACTGATTTAGGATGCGGCAATCCAGCCGCAGAATGAGCCTGCTGAATCGTGTTACAGATCCAGCGAGCAATAGTTTGTTTTGAAGCAGGAGCACCCAGCTTGTTGGATGCATACAGGATAAACAGCGAGTCAGTTTTCCTGACTCCAGCCGTTCTGGCTACATAAATCTTCAAAGCCCTGACTACATCTAGTAACTTGGAATCCTCCAAGTCACGAGTAGCCGCAGGCACCACAATAGGTTGGTTCAAATGAAAGGATGACACCACCTTTGGCAGAAATTGCGGACGAGTCCGTAATTCTGCCCGTCCATATGGAAAACCAGATAGGGGCTATTACATGACAAAGCCGTCAAATCTGACACACGCCTAGCCGCAGCTAAGGCCAATAGCACGACCACCTTCCACGTGAGATATTTTAACTCCATGGTTTTAAGTGGCTCAAACCAGTGTGATTTCAGGAAACTCAACACCACGTCAAGATCCCAAGGTGCCACTGGTGGCACAAAAGGGGCTGAATATGAAGCACTCCCTTTACAAACGTCTGAACTTCAGGAAGAGAAGCCAGTTCCTTTTGAAAGAAAATGGATAGGGCTGAAATTTGGACCTTAATGGACCCCAATTTTAAGCCCAAAGTCACTCCCGACTGTAGGAAGTGAAGGAAATGGCCCAGCTGGAATTCCTCTGTAGAGGCATTCCTGGCCTCACACCAAGCAACATATTTGCGCCATACACGGTGATAATGCTTAGCAGTCGCGTCCTTCCTAGCCTTTAATAGCGTAGGAATAACCTAATCCGGAATGCCTTTTTCTGTTAGGATGCGGCGTTCAACCGCCATGCCGTCAAACGCAGCCGCGGTAAGTCTTGGAACAGACAGGGCCCCTGTTGCAACAGATCCTGTCTGAGAGGCAGAGGCCATGGGTCCTCTGTGAACATTTCTTGTAGTTCCGGATACCAAGTACTTCTTGGCCAATCCAGAACAATGAGTATTGTTCTCACTCCTCTTTTTCTTATGATTCTCAACACCTTGGGTATGAGAGGAAGAGGAGGAAACACATAAACCGACTGGAACACCCACGGTGTCACTAGTGCGTCCACAGCTATCGCCTGAGGGTCTCTTGACCTGGCGCAATACATTTGTAGCTTTTTGTTGAGGCGGGACGCCATCATGTCCACCTGTGGCAGTTCCCATCGATTTGTAATCTGTGTGAAGACTTCTTGATGAAGTCCCCACTCTCCCGGGTGGAGGTCGCGCCTGCTGAGGAAGTCTGCTTCCCAATTGTCCACTCCCGGAATGAACACTGCTGACAGTGCTTGCACGTGATTCTCCGCCCAGCGAAGAATTCTGGTGGCTTCTGCCATCGCCACCCTGCTTCTTGTGCCGCCCTGGCGGTTTACATGAGCCACTGCGGTGATGTTGTCTGATTGAATCAGCAACGGTTGGTTGCGAAGCAGATGCTCCGCTTGACTCAGGGCGTTGTATATGGCCCTTAGTTCCAGGATATTGATGTGCAGACAAGTTTCCTGACTTGACCACAGACCTTGGAATTTTCTTCCCTGAGTGACTGCCCCCCATCCTCGGAGGCTTGCATCCGTGGTCACCAGGACCCAGTCCTGTATGCCGAACTTGCGGCCCTTGAGAAGGTGAGCACTCTGCAGCCACCACAGAAGAGACACCCTGGCGGATAGGGTGATCAGCCGATGCATCTGAAGATGCGATCCGGACCACTTGTCCAACAGGTCCCACTGAAAGTTCCTCGCATGGAACCTGCCGAAGGGAATGGCTTCGTAAGACGCCACCATCTTTCCCAGGACTCGCGTGCATTGATGCACCGACACCTGTTTTGGTTTTAAGAGGCCTCTGACCAGAGTCACGAGCTCCTGAGCCTTCTCCGCCGGGTGAAAAACCTTCTTCTGGTCTGTGTCCAGAATCATGCCCAGGAAGGGCAGACGCGTCGTAGGAATCAGCTGCGACCTTGGAATATTCAGAATCCAGCCGTGCTGTTGCAACACTTCCCGAGAGTGTGCTACGCTGATCAGCAACTGCTCTCTGGACCTCGCCTTTATGAGGAGATCGTCCCAGTACGGGATAATTGTGACTCCTTGCTTTCGCAGAAGCCCATCATTTCTGCCATTACCTTGGTAAATATTCTCGGTGCCGTGAACAGATCAAACGGCAACGTCTGGAATGGGTAATGACAATCCTGCACCACAAATCTGAGGTACGCCTGATGAGGTGGATAAATGGGGACATGAAGGTATGCATCCTTTATGTCCAGAGACACCATAAAATCCCCCCCTTCCAGGCTTGCGATGACCGCTCTGAGAGATTCCATCTTGAACTTGAACCTTTTCAGGTATATGTTCAGGGATTTTAAATTCAATATGGGTCTGACCGAACCGTCCGGTTTCGGTACCACAAACATAGTCGAATAGTAACCCTTACCTCGTTGAAGGAGGGGAATCTTGACCACCACCTGCTGAAGATACAATTTGTGAATTGCAGTTAACACTGTTTCCCTCTCGTGGGGGGGGAAGCCGGCAGGGCCGTCGGTGAGGTGGCATCTTCTCAAAGTCCAGCTTGCATCCCTGAGACACAATATTTATTGCCCAGGGATCTAACAGGGAGTGAACCCATGTGTGGCTGAACTTACGCAGGAGTGCCCCCACCGGGCCTAGCTCCGCCTTGTGGAGCCCCAGCGACATGCGGTGGATTATTGTAGAGGCCGGGGAGGACTTCTGTTCCTGGGACCTAGCTGTGTTGTGCAGCTTCTTTCCTCTGCCCCCGCCTCTGGCAAGAAAGGACGCACCTCGGACTTTCTTGTTTCTTTGTTCTAAAGGCTGCATTTGATAATGTCGTGCTTTCCTAGGCTGTGCAGGAATATAAGGCAAAACAACAGAATTACCAGCTATAGCTGTGGAGACCAGGTCCGAGAACCCTTCTCCACACAATCCTCAGCCTTCCATATATGCCTCTTAAGTCGGCATCATCTGTCCATTGCATATTCTACAGGACACGTCAAGCAGAAACCGACATAGCTTTGTCTCTAGGACCCAGTATACTCATGTCTCTTTGGGCATGTTTTATATATATATATATATATATATATATAAATCTCTTAAGACAGCATATATATATATATATATATATATATATATATAAAAATATATCTATATATACATATATCTATATATATCTACATACTAGGGTCTCAATTTCTGCTGATAAGGTACCTGACCACACTGCCCCAGCGCTATAAACCCATGCCGACACAATCGCCGGTCTGAGTAGTGTACCAGAATGTGCACGCTATCTGCAGGATCCCTGAGAACAGCTGTTACGACAGGTTACCTTTTGGGCAAACGTGACACCCTAGGGGAAGATTCCCATCGTATCCTGGCCCTAGTGGGGAAAAGATACTGCCTGAGAATTCTTTGTGGGAAACTGCAGTCTCTTGTCTGGAGATTCCCGCTCTTTTTCCTCATGAAAGGAGGGAAATTTACCTCAGCTTTCTTCCCCTTAAACATGTGTACCCTTGTGTCAGGGACAGATGAGTCATCAGTGATATGCAAATCATCTTTTATTACAATAATCATATATTGAATACTTTTCTGCCATTTTGGCTGTAACTTTGCATTATCGTAGTCGACACTGGAGTCAATCTCCGTGTCGACATCAGTGTTTATTATTTTGGATAGTGAGCATTGAGAGACACTGAAGGTCTCTGCGACAGAGTGACAGACATGGGTAGATTTCCTGTCTGTTCTCTAATCTTTTGTGCAATAAATTCACCTTAGCACTTAATTACACATATCCAACAGGTGTCGGCGTTGTCGACGGAGACACCCTCACACACACATATTTGCTCTATCTCCTCCTTAGGGGAGCCTTTTACCTCAGACATGTCGACACACACGTACCGACACACCACACACACAGGGGATGATCTATTTGAAGACAGTTCCCCCACAAGGACCTTTGGAGAGACAGAGAGAGAGTATGCCAGCACACACCCCAGCGCTATATGACCCAGGAATCACACAGTAACGTAGTGTTAACCCAGTAGCTGCTGTATATATTGTTTTTACGCCAATTTATGTGCCCCCCCTCTCTTTTCACCCTCTTCTTCTGCAGGGGAGAGCCTGGGGAGCTTCCTCTCAGCGGAGCTGTGGAGAGAAAATGGCGCTGGTGAGTGCTGAGGAAGAAGCCCCGCCCCCTCAGCGGCGGGCTTCTGTCCCGCGATTTTGTGTAAAAATAATGGCGGGGGCTCATGCATATTACAGTGCCCAGCTGTATATATGCTGCTTTTTGCCAGGAGGTACTCAATTGCTGCCCAGGGTGCCCCCCCCTGCGCCCTGCACCCTACAGTGACCGGAGTGTGTGGGTTAGTGTGGGAGCAATCGCGCACAGCTGCAGTGCTGTGCGCTACCTCATATGAAGACAGGAGTCTTCTGCCGCCGATTTTGACGTCTTCTTGCTTCAAACCGCCGGCTTCTGTCTTCTGGCTCTGCGAGGGGGACGGCGGCGCGGCTCCGGGAACAGACGACCAAGGTTAGGTTCCTGTGTTCGATCCCTCTGGAGCTAATGGTGTCCAGTAGCCTAAGAAGCGCAACCTAGCCGCAGTTAGTAGGTTTGCTTCTCTCCCCTCAGTCCCACGTAGCAGAGAGTCTGTTGCCAGCAGAAGCTCTCTGAAAATAAAAAAACCTAACTAAAATACTTTCTTAATAGCAAGCTCAGGAGAGCTCACTAAAATGCACCCAGCTCCTTCCGGGCACAGATTCTAACTGAGGTCTGGAGGAGGGGCATAGAGGGTGGAGCCAGTGCACACCAGTAGTCCTAATTCTTTCTTAGAGTGCCCAGTCTCCTGCGGAGCCTGTCTATTCCCCATGGTCCTTACAGAGTCCCCAGCATCCACTAGGACGTTAGAGAAATACCCTTTAATAACTGCACTGGACTAGCGAGTGTAGTATGGCTGAGCGCCGGTCAACTTACCGACGCCGGGATCCCGGCAGCATACCGACGCCGGGATCCCGGCGGGGAGGGGCGAGTGCAGCAAGCCCCTTGCGGGCTCGCTGCGCTCGCCATGCTGCGGGCCCGGTGGCGACCTGCGGTCACCACGGGTTCTATTCCCACTCTATGGGTGTCGTGGACACACACGAGTGGAAATAGTTCCTGTTGGTCGGCATGCCGACCATCGGGATACTGAGCCGGCGGGATGGTGAAGTAGGTCATGTGACTGTCGGTCAGTAGACCGGCGGTCACATGAATACCACCCGGACTAGCAATACAAAGTAATACTCAGTATGGCTATATGTGATAACAATAGATATAACAATGCACAGTAAACACTGGATGTATATCACAGGGTGTTTGTACCACAACCCTGAATGTATGCACTCTTTCTTAAATAACACTGTCCCAGTGACAAGTAGAATACTTAAGTGTCCTGTAAGAAGACAGCACTGGCAATCAGGCGGTTCTACGCAGGAGGATTTGCCCCAGCAGTCCTAGAAACAGCTCAGCTCAATCTATGATGGCCGCTGGTCTGGAGTGAGGGAGAGCTATGCAGCTCCAAGGCAGGAACATTGCTGAAATGGCGCCCTGGGGGTGGGGGGAGGGGCCTCAGGTCCGACCTACTCCCCCCTGCTGGCATCCCCACAGGGTACTGCGGGCTGAAAACGAGGTTAATATAAAGAAAACCCCCCCTGACCTGTACCCATGAATGTCCCTGGTGGCTAGTGGAGCGGCTGCCCGGTAATCAGTGGCCACGCCAGCGGACGCCTCCTACGGCTGTGCTGGATTGCGGTAAAGTGCGGGCACAGAAGCCCCTTACCTCCCCCTTGTCAGCGCCCCCGCGATCCGGGAGGACGGGGTGCGAGTGACTGACCTGTTAGAAGAAACCGGAGCCTTCGCTGCAGTGAACCGGTAACCAGGGCGCGGGAGTATACAGCGCCGCTGGGGTTGATGGAGCTGCACGCAGGGAAGTCTGTGAGACTTTTCCTGCTGCAGCCCTGTAGTATTCTAACAAGAATCTTCTGTCTTTTCTTCTTAAATGAAGCTCTGAATAGGCTGCCTGAGGAAGCCCCCTGTAAAGTGCCTGCATACTGCATGGCACCAACTTACAAACTGAGCTCCCTGTGCATGGAGGCGGGGTAATAGAGGAGGCGGCGCTGAGCATCTTGGGAACAGTCAAAAGCTTTGGGCCTGTTGGTGCCTTGGATCAAGATCCTACTCTACACCCGATGTGAATCCTTGTGGAGCCCAGTGTACCCCGCAGCAGAAAAAGTTCTTTTTGATAGTATGAGGCCAAAAAATCCATCGCGTTAAATTTTTCCTGGAATTCAACTGTCCATATCTTCAAAGGAAAACATTATTTTACTATGACATTAGTATAGCTAACTATCCAAGTGGACACAGTCACAATCATAAAATAACATACTTTAAAGTTACTTAGTTCCTGTGAGAATGTCATCTAAAATTGCTTTCACAAATTGCGCGTAAAATTTGAAGTCCAAAAGCCAAAAAGAAGCATTACTGATTTTCCTGAAACAACATTCATTAAAAAGAGCATTTTGCTTCAGGAGGGAGAAAACAGGCTTTAAAATTAGGTTATTTTCGGCTTACATAGTACTTAATAATATGGACAACATTGCATGTTTAAACTGGGGTTGTTGGAGCAGCAGTGAAGGCATCCTATAGGACCTGCCTCCCACTGCCCGCTCTGTAGAAAATAAATAAAAGTAACGGGGACCACTCAAAAGCAGACCCCAACCCCACCCCATCCCCGGCTAATGTGGAAATGGTTCCCACTCCTTCCGGCACCAGACTAAAAACTGGCTGGTCATGGTCTGGGAAGAGGGAGTCCTGGGCTGCTGGGTAAATCAAATTAACTGTTTCTTGCCTAGTCTCTCCTCTCTAGGCTATACACACCTGTGCCCCCTAGAGGAGGAAGAAGAAATACCGCTGTCCCCAATCCTAGCTTGGGTTACTCATATGAAAATAATAAACTTAACGTGTTAACTAGCATTAATGCACAGACTCTGACAAGAAAATAAAAAAATCACTGATAAGTGCTGCCGGCAGTGTTCACTTTGGGGCTAGCTAATAGCCCCTGCTGGTCAGTCAGGCCCACAGTAAATTGAATTCCCCCTTAATATTGTACTTAAAAAAAAAATAATAATAATAATTTAGTTGGTCAGGAAACAAAGAAGATGACTACACTTTGTGGTATAGCATGTTATTACACATAGAGCCATGACCAAAGGTTTTGAGAATGTCACAGGTATTGGTTTTCACAAAGTTTGTTTTAGACCTTTGTTTCAGATGTTACTATAGTATACCGAAGTAAAATTACAAGCACTTCATAAGTGTCAAAGGCTTTTATTGACAATTACATTAAGTTTATGCAAAGAGTCAATATTTGCAGTGTTGACCCTTCTTTTTTAAGACCTCTGAAATTTGCCCTGGCACGCTTTCAATCGACTTCTGAGCCACATACTGACTAATGCCATGGCTGTACAGCAGCAGGTGTAATCACAAAGGTCTAATCAGCGTAGTGCACAGTCTCCATACCTGTCATATAAGTCTGTACACCAGAGGGTATCAGGAAGGTAATATTTATCCGTGTAAGTGAATTATTTTTTTTTAAATACAGTGCATACAGTACATACCATCTTGCTGGTTGGCTTGTGTAATAAGACAGCAGTGCTGAACACAAGCATTTGCAATGTCCACCAGCCTTTCAACCATGAAACTGTTCTCTGTATCAATGTATATTGTTTCACCATCAATGCCACCAAAACATTCTGGGATCTGCACATCTACTGCAAGTTGCATACTGAAAAATAACAAAAAGGGACGCTTGATTGGGGTACAGAAAATAACAACATAAAATTAATTACAAAGTTAAATAAACACAGTAAAAAAGGAAAATGATAGAGGTACTGTAAAATGTATGAGTGACAAAGTCCTGTGTCAACAGAATACTTTATCTGTTTTATAATGCAGACACTTACAAAAGACAGGCGTGGATTATTAGATCTACACTAGGGTCAAAAAGTCAACATGGAATATGAAGACAGTAGAAAAGGTCGACAGGGTCAAAAGGTCGACATGAAAATGGGTGACACAAAAAAAAGGTAGACATATCTGTATTTATTTTTGGGTGTTTTGTCACTTTTTTGCCACAAACAAGCCCCATTAGTGTACTGCATTGCTCGCTATGCTTCGAGCAGGTTCCTATTCACAATTGTAGTACACAAGGATGGTAAAGTATAAAAAAGTTAAAATAAAATGTAAAAAAAATAAGAATTTACTCACCGGTAATTCTATTTCTCGTAGTCCGTAGTGGATGCTGGGGACTCCGTAAGGACCATGGGGAATAGACGGGCTCCGCAGGAGACTGGGCACTCTAAAAGAAAGATTAGGTACTATCTGGTGTGCACTGGCTCCTCCCTCTATGCCCCTCCTCCAGACCTCAGTTAGGGAAACTGTGCCCGGAAGAGCTGACACTACAAGGAAAGGATTTGGAATCCAGTGTAAGACTCATACCAGCCACACCAATCACACCGTATAACTTGTGATAACCATACCCAGTTAACAGTATGAACAACAACTGAGCCTCAATCAACAGATGGCTCATAACAATAACCCTTTAGTAAGCAATAACTATATACACGTATTGCAGAAGAAGTCCGCACTTGGGACGGGCGCCCAGCATCCACTACGGACTACGAGAAATAGAATTACCGGTGAGTAAATTCTTATTTTCTCTGACGTCCTAGTGGATGCTGGGGACTCTGTAAGGACCATGGGGATTATACCAAAGCTCCCAAACGGGCGGGAGAGTGCGGACGACTCTGCAGCACCGAATGAGCAAACTCAAGGTCCTCCTCAGCCAGGGTATCAAACTTGTAGAACTTAGCAAATGTGTTTGAACCCGACCAAGTAGCAGCTCGGCAAAGCTGTAAAGCCGAGACCCCTCGGGCAGCCGCCCAAGAAGAGCCCACCTTCCTTGTGGAATGGGCTTTTACTGACTTTGGATGCGGCAATCCAGCCGCAGAGTGAGCAAGCTGAATCGTGCTACAGATCCAGCGAGCAATAGTCTGCTTCGAAGCAGGAGCGCCAACCTTGTTGGCTGCATACAGAATAAACAGCGAGTCAGACTTTTTGACTCCCGCCGTTCTGGAAACATAAATTTTCAAAGTCCGGACTACGTCCAGCAACTTGGAATCCTCCAAGTCCCTAGTAGCCGCAGGCACCACAATAGGTTGGTTCAAATGAAACGATGATACCACCTTAGGGAGAAATTGGGGACGAGTCCTCAATTCTGCCCTGTCCATATGGAAGATCAGATAGGGGCTTTTACATGACAAAGCCGCCAATTCTGACACACGCCTAGCCGAAGCTAAGGCCAATAGCATGACCACTTTCCACGTGAGATATTTTAGCTCCACGGTCTTAAGTGGCTCAAACCAGTGGGATTTCAGGAAATCCAACACAACGTTAAGATCCCAAGGTGCCACTGGTGGCACAAAAGGAGGCTGAATATGCAGCACTCCCTTTACAAACGTCTGAACCTCAGGCAGTGAAGCCAGTTCTTTTTGAAAGAAATTGGATAGGGCCGAGATCTGAACCTTTATGGACCCTAATTTGAGGCCCATAGTCACACCTGACTGTAGGAAATGCAGAAAACGACCCAACTGGAAGTCCTCTGTAGGGGCCTAACTGGCCTCACACCAAGCAACATATTTCCGCCATATGCGGTGATAATGCTTTGCTGTCACATCCTTCCTAGCTCTTATCAGCGTAGGAATTACTTCATCCGGTATACCCTTTTCCGCTAGGATCCGGCGTTCAACCGCCATGCCGTCAAACGCAGCCGCGGTAAGTCTTGGAACAGACAGGGCCCCTGCTGCAACAGGTCCTGTCTGAGAGGCAGAGGCCATGGGTCCTCTGTGACCATCTCTTGAAGTTCTGGGTACCAAGTCCTTCTTGGCCAATCCGGAACAATGAGTATTGTTCTCACTCCTCTTTTTCTTACTATTCTCAGTACCTTGTGTATGAGAGGAAGAGGAGGAAACACATATACCGACTGGAACACCCACGGAGTTACCAGTGCGTCCACAGCTATCGCCTGAGGGTCCCTTGACCTGGCGCAATATTTTTTTAGCTTTTGTTTAGGCGGGACGCCATCATGTCCACCTGTGGCCGTTCCCACCGATTTGCAATCTGCTCGAAGACTTCTTGATGAAGTCCCCACTTTCCCGGGTGGAGGTCGTGCCTGCTGAGGAAGTCTGCTTCCCAGTTGTCCACTCCCGGAATGAACACTGCTGACAGTGCTTGTACGCGATTCTCCGCCCAACGAAGAATCCTTGTGGCTTCCGCCATCGCCACCCTGCTTCTTGTGCCGTCCTGTCGGTTTACATGGGCGACTGCCGTGATGTTGTCTGACTGAATCAGCACTGGTTGGTCTCGAAGCAGGGGCTCCGCTTGACTCAGGGCGTTGTATATGGCCCTTAATTCCAGTATGTTTATGTGCAGACGAGTCTCCTGACTTGACCACAGCCCCTGGAAGTTTCTTCCCTGAGTGACTGCCCCCCATCCGCGGAGGCTTGCATCCGTGGTCACCAGGACCCAGTCCTGTATGCCGAACCTGCGGCCCTCGAGAAGATGAGCACTCTGCAGCCACCACAGAAGAGACACCCTGGCCCTCGGGGACAGGGCGATCAGCCGATGCATCTGAAGATGCGATCCGGACCACTTGTCCAACAGATCCCACGGAAAGATCCTGGCATGGAACCTGCCGAAAGGAATGGCTTCGTATGACGCTACCATCTTTCCCAGATAGATAGATAGAGAGTCTCCCACACACACGGGATAGCAGAGTTACCAGCCGGCTGGTTATCAAGACACCCCTGTGCAAAGAAGGGGCACAAGGCGGGATAGTGACCGCTACCTCCGAGAAAGCTGACAGTGAGTAAGCAGCCGGGAGGAACATCGCTGCTATAGAGGTGATATACGGACTCCAGATAAGGCTGAATAAAAGAGCTGCAGCCGGGAGGGTTATCATCCAACTGCGGTGAAAGAGGTTTGCTGACTGACCCATAAAAAGTATGCTAAGACATTGTATCTGTCAATAACAGCTTTGGATTTAGCACAGATATATTCTTTGCATGGCCATGCATGACTGCTTTTTATCAAACGAATACTGCAGTCAAAACTAACAAAAAGTGACTAATTGCATTATTAAAGTAACTGGCACTTATTAACTGCAAAGAAAAGAACTACCAGGTGCATGCGTATATTGCTACATTGGATATGTGGACTGAACAGTAAACCTGTAGCCAAAATAGAAAGTATCAATTAAGGACTTTCAAACAGAGATTTGGTGCACGTTTATAATACAGCTTTTTTGCAGGTCACTGTTTATATGTATTGGTGTAATGTACATGTGTTTTACCAAAATATGAGTCAATTTTATTGATACTGGCCGGTATTATTATTTTTAGTTTTAAAATTAATCATTTAATAATAAAATCTACTGCAGATTAAATTAGCGCTCTCCCATTGTTTTCTTGTTCCTTTTAGAAAAGGATAGACAGCATCTGATTGGTTGCTATGGATACTATTTCTAGCCACAAGTTGCACAGTCTGCAGCCACAAGGCAATTGGTCAATATGTTAGTAAATACCAACAGATCATCACAGCCAGCTGCTATCAGCAGGCTTAAAATTGGTAGCAAATCTTAATATACATGTTCTTATATAGGTAAATACAAGTAATCCCACACAACAAAAACACAATGCGATTATTTTAATGCAGTTAGTTCATCCTATATGCTAAAATGTATTCAGTAATGAGCCCGAGCGTGTGCTCAAGACCCCACAATTTATTTTCCCACTGCCCATACTTTAGATTGCAAGTGACCTGCAAACTTTTACTCATTGGATATGGCCAATAGAGGCTGTGGTGCTTATCTTTGGTTTTGGATCCAGGTCATAAACTGGATGCACACTATAAGATTATCTGTATAATCTTTCTATTTGAACTGAAAATCTGGTAATGTATAGGAGCAAATGACAATTGACTGTTTGCTCCCAACAGTGGAAAACAGACAAAAATGGACGTTCAAACAAGTTGGTTAAATCCATTTGATTTAACCAATATATCCGAACAACCATTTTCTTACATTTAACGGCTTTTGGGAGCAAATGGTTGATTGTAATTTTCTCCCATACATTACCAGATTTTAGCTCCATCCAGAAAGATTGGACAGATAATCTTATAATGTGCATCCATGTTAACTCCTACTCCAGTGGTTCTCAAACTGTGTGCCGTGGTACCCAGGGATGCCTCGGGACACTTGCAGGGGTGCCCTGGGTTGATGGTGCAAGACCAATTCAAATTGTTTATGGACAATGTAATAGGCAAAACCAGTGCTGGTAACTGTCAATCATAAAATATGTGGACAAACAGAAGCAAATCTTGCCCTACACCGCACAATTGAACCTAAGGATGACATTTAAACACAATTTACTTAATTTAATATTTCTTTCTAAATTTCTTAATAAGAAACATTTGGCCCAGGGGAGCCATACAAAAATTCTGATACTCTAAGGCAGAGGCGGATTTAGAGCTCATGGGGCCCTAAGCGAAATACCGATTTGGGGCCCCCCTACCTCAAACAATCCATAGCACTATATTTTTGTTCTGACATGCACGCGCCCCATTCACTGGAATGAGAGCGTCTGTGTGCACTCCCGGCGGGGCTAATCGGCGACCAATCAGACAGAGAGTGCCCCATAGAGGTACTGTGCCCCACGGCGCGCGCGCATAAAAAAAAATGGGTGTGGCCAATTAAAATGGGACGTTGAAACACAGACATATGCCCCAATAGTGCAGTGCCAGATCCACAATTGCCCCCACAGTGCCAGGTCCACAATTGACCCCACAGTGCCAGGTATACAAATTCCCCCACAGTGCCAGGTATACAAATGCCCCCACAGTGCCAGATCCACAAATGCCCCCCCAGTGCCAGGTATACAAATGCCCACACAGTGCCAGATCCACAAATACCCCACAGTGCCAGATCCATAAATGCCCCCACAGTGCCAGGTATACAAATGCCCCCACAGTGCCAGATCCACAAATGCCCCCACAGTGCCAGGTATACAAATGCCCCCACAGTGCCAGATCCACAATTGCCCCCACAGTGTCAGATCCACAATTGCCCCCACAGTGTCAGGTAATACCTGACACTGTGGGGGCAATTGTGGATCTGACACTGTGGGGGCAATTGTATACCTGACAGGTATACAAATGCCCACACAGTGCCAGGTATACAAATGCCCCCACAGTGCCAGGTAAACAATTGCCCCCACAGTGCCAGGTATACAAATGCCCCACAGTGCCAGCCAATTGCCCCCACAGTGCCAGGTATACAATTGCCCCCACAGCAGCCAGTGCTGCAGCTGCTTACCGCTGCTGCACTGCTGCTGCTGCTCCTCCTCCGGGCTCCGGCTGTGAGGGACGGGTGAGTCAGGAGAGGAGAGCGCCCGCCAGCGCGGCTGTGTCTGGCGCGGCGGCGTATAGCGGACTTCGGTAAAACTAGCCGCCGGTTCGTGAGCCAATCAGAGCTCGCGGACCGGCGGCTTCTGATTGGCTGCCGGTCCGCGAGCTCTGATTGGCTCACAAACCGGCGGCTGGTTTGAAGTCCGCTATACGCCGCCGCGACAGACACAGCCGCGCTGGCGGGCGCTCTCCTCTCCTGACAGCTGAGACACGCTGCCGCCGGACAGAGCGGCAGCGTCTCAGTGACACAAGCGGGGGACCCGCTTCGGGCCCCATGACCCGGCGGGCCCTATGCAACCACAAATGAGTGCCGCCACCCCAGGGGACAGAGAGCTGTCCACATCCATATCATCATCATTCACATCAGGCTGATCAGAATCAGACTGGAGCACCTGTGGCAGTGAGCGTTTTTGTGAAACCAACAGAGGGGGTTGAGAAGCCTTTCTGGTATCTGCTGCTTTAGCCATACAATCAATAGACTGTTTCAACACCTGTCTCTCCTTTTTAGCTGCAGCTAATTCTGAATTTACATTCTGAATCATGCTTTTAAAATTATCTAACCAGTCAGGTGCCCGTGAACTGTGTCCCTGTGGAGATAAGGAGCAATGTTTATAGATGAGGGACCCCGCTGATGAAGGGGTAGAGTTACAAGCAGCACACATAACCATGTCCACAGACATATTTATACAAATGTAATACAGCGCAGCTCAATAAAACACTTCCACACAGACTCTAGAGAGCCCCTGGAGTGACACTGAGAAATGGAGACCAGCACACAAAGTACAGCAGCAGAGTGTGTGAAATTATGTGTACAACCTGATAGAAGTGCAGCGGCGCTACCGCTGATGTGCTCCCCCCCTGCTATGACCCCCTGGTACCAGTACACACAGTCTATAACAGCGTGGGTCCCTGGAGGAGCAGCGTGCATGCAGCCTTGATGATCCACAGCAGCAGGAAATGGCGCCTCTGGTTCCCCTCCGGGATGCAATGGCGCGCGGTCCCTTCAGTTTTTTATACTGGCCATGTTAACAAACATACATACACACATATAATAAGATTTTACTTACCGGTAAATCTATTTCTTGTAGTCCGTAGAGGATGCTGGGACTCCGTAAGGACCATGGGGATAGACGGGCTCAGCAGGAGTTAGGGCACTTTAAGAAAGCTTTGGATTCTGGGTGTGCACTGGCTCCTCCCTCTATGCCCCTCCTCCAGACCTCAGTTAGCGAAACTGTGCCCAGAGGAGATGGACAGTACGATGAAGGATTTTTGTAAATCTAAGGGCGAGATTCATACCAGCCACACCAATCACACCGTATAACTTAAGATAAACTTACCCAGTTAACAGTATGAACAACAACATAGCCACGGTATCACCGAAAGCTATAATATAACCCTTATGTAAGCAATAACTATATACAAGTCATGCAGAAGAAGTCCGCACTTGGGACAGGCGCCCAGCATCCTCTACGGACTACGAGAAATAGATTTACCGGTGAGTAAAATCTTATTTTCTCTAACGTCCTAGTGGATGTTGGGGACTCCGTAAGGACCATGGGGATTATACCAAAGCTCCCAAACGGGCGGGAGAGTGCGGATTACTCTGCAGCACCGAATGAGCAAACAGGAGGTCCTCCTCAGCCAGGGTATCAAACTTATAGAACTTCGCAAAGGTGTTTGTCCCCGACCAAGTAGCTGCTCAGCACAACTGTAATGCCGAGACCCCTCGGGCAGCCGCCCAAGAAGAGCCCACTTTCCTAGTGGAGTGGGCCTTAACCGATTTCGGTAACGGCAATCCTGCCGTAGAATGCGCCTGCTGAATCGTGTTACAGATCCAGCGAGCAATAGTCTGCTTTGAAGCAGGGGCGCCAACCTTGTTGGCCGCATACAGAACAAACAAAGCTTCAGTCTTCCTGATCCGAGCCGTTCTGGTCACATAAATCTTCAAAGCCCTGACTACATCCAGGGACTCGGAATCCTCCAAGTCCCTTGTAGCCACAGGCACGACAATAGGTTGGTTCACATGAAAAGATGAGACCACTTTTGGCAGAAAGTGAGGACGAGTCCTCAACTCTGCCCTATCCACGTGAAAAACCAAGTATGGGCTTTTATGCGATAAAGCCGCCAATTCTGAAACACGTCTCGCCGAAGCTAACGCCAACAACATGACCACTTTCCACGTGAGGTATTTCAACTCCACAGTTTTAAGTGGTTCAAACCAAGGTTACTTGAGGAAACGTAACACCACGTTAACATCCCAAGGCGCCACCGGAGGCACAAAGGGAGGCTGAATATGCAGAACCCCCTTCACAAAAGTCTGTACCTCAGGAAGAGAGGCTAATTCTCTTTGAAAGAAAATGGATAAGGCCGAAATCTGGACCTTTATGGACCCTAATTTTAGGCCCAAGGTCACTCCTGTTTGAAGGAAGTGAAGTAGACGGCCCAAATGGAACTCCTCCGTAGGAGCAGCTCTGGCCTCACCCCAAGAAACATATTTCCGCCATATACGGTGATAATGTTTTAACGTCACGTCTTTCGTACCCTTGATCAGGGTAGGAATGACTTCCTCCGGAATTCCTTTTTCCGCTAGGATCCAGCGTTCAACCACCATGCCGTCAAACGCAGCCGCGGTAAGTCTTGGAACAGACAGGGCCCCTGCTGCAGCAGGTCCTGCCTTAGAGGAAGAGGCCACGGATCTTCTGTGAGCAACTCTTGCAGTTCCGAATACCAAGTCCTCCGTGGCCAATCTGGAACAATGAGGATTGTTCTGACCCTGCTTATTCTTACAATTCTCAACACCTTGGGTATGAGAGGAAGAGGAGGAAACACATAGACCGATCTGAACACCCAAGGTGTCACCAGAGCGTCTACCGCTACCGCCTGAGGGTCCCTTGACCTGGCGCAATACCACTTTAGCTTTTTGTTGAGACGGGACGCCATCATGTCTATTTGAGGCAGGCCCCACCGATCCGCGATCTGTGCAAAGACTTCTTGATGAAGTCCCCACTCCCCCGGATGCAGGTCGTGCCTGCTGAGGAAGTTCGCCTCCCAATTGTCCACCCCCGGGATGAACACCGCTGACAGCGCGCTTACATGGCCTTCCGCCCAGCATAGAATCCTGGTCGCTTCTGCCATGGCTACTCTGCTCCTTGTTCCGCCTTGGCGGTTTATATGAGCCACTGCCGTGACATTGTCTGACTGAATCAGAACCGGTCTTCTCCGAAGTAAGTTCTCCGCTTGACGCAGGGCGTTGTATATGGCCCTCAACTCCAGGACGTTGATGTGGAGACAAGTCTCCAGGCTTGACCAGAGACCTTGGAAATTTCTTCCCAGTGCCACTGCTCCCCAGCCTCGGAGGCTTGCGTCCGTGGTCACCAGCACCCAGTCCTAAATGCCGAACCTGCGACCCTATAGAAGGTGAGCACTGTTCAGCCACCACAGGAGAGATACCCTGGTCCTGGGAGATAGGGGGATCCTTTGATGCATTTGTAAATGGGACCCGGACCACTTGTCCAAGAGGTCCCATTGAAAAGTCCTCGCATGGAATCTGCCGAAAGGGATGGCCTCGTATGAAGCCACCATCTTCCCCAGGACCCGCGTGCACTGATGCATTGAAACCTTCTTTGGTTTCAATAGGTTCCTGACCATGGTCATGAGTTCCTGGACCTTTTCGATTGGAAGAAAAACCTTTTTCTGGTCTGTGTCTAGGATCAGGCCCAGAAAGGTCAGACGCGTTGTAGGAACTAGCTGGGACTTCGGTATATTAAGAATCCAGCCGTGTAGCTGCAACGTCTTCATGGACAGAGACACGCTGTCCAGCAACTTCTCCCGAGATCTCGCCTTTATTAGGAGATCGTCCAAGTACGGGATAATTGTGACCCCCTGCCTGCGCAGGAGCACCATCATTTCCGCCATTACCTTGGTGAAAACCCTCGGGGCCGTGGAAAGCCCAAACGGCAACGTCTGAAATTGGTAGTGACAGTCCTGCACTGCAAATCTCAGGAACGCCTGAAGGGAGGGGGGGGGGGAATATTGGAACATGAAGGTATGCATCCTTTATGTCCAGGGACACCATCCAATCCCCCCCCCTCCAGGCTGGCGATGACCGCCCGGAGTGATTCCATTTTGAACTTGAACCTTTTCAAGTACAAGTTCAGAGATTTCAGGTTTAAAATTGGCCTGACCGAACTGTCCGGTTTCGGGACCACAAACAGGGTTGAATAATATCCCTCTCCCTGCTGGAGATGAGGAACTGTGACAATCACATGTTGAACACACAATTTTTGGATTGCTGTCAACACTGACTCCCTCTCTGATGGGGAAGTCGGCAGAGCCGATTTGAAAAACCGGCGAGAAGGCAAGTCTTTGAATTCTAGCCTGTATCCCTGAGCAACAATCTCTACTGCCCAGGAATCCACCTGCGATTGAACCCAGACGTGGCTGAAAAACCGAAGACGAGCCCCCACCAGATCTGCCTCCCCCCGGGAAGCCCCAGCGTCATGCGGTGGACTTTGCAGATGCAGGGGAGGACTTCTGCTCTTGGGAACTAGCTGTGTGCAGCTTCTTTCCCCTGCCTTTTCCTCTGGTAACAAAGGACGATCCCCGCACCTTCTTGTTTTTATTGGAACGAAAGGACTGCATTTTATAATGAGGTGCCTTCTTAGTATGCTGCGGGGGGACATAAGGTAAGAAATTCGACTTACCAGCCGTAGCCGTAGAGACAAGGTCCGAGAGGCCATCTCCAAACAACTCCTCCCCCTTGTATGGCAAGGACTCCATGTGCCGCTTAGAATCGGCATCTCCCGTCCACTGCCGGGTCCACAGGAGTCGCCTAGCAGAAATAGACATAGCATTTATTCTGGAGCTTAATAAACAAATGTCTCTCTGAGCATCTCTCATATACAAGGCAGCATCTCTGATATGCTCTATGGTCATTTGAATGGCATCCCTATCTAAGGTGTCAATCTCCGCAGATAAGGAATCTGCCCATGCCACAATCGCACTACAAACCCAGGCCGACGCCATAGCCGGTCTAGCAATAGTACCGGAGTGAGTGTAAATGTGCTTCAAGGTAATTTCCTGCCTGCGATCAGCCGGTTCCTTGAGGGAAGCCGTATCCTGAGAGGGCAGTGCCACCTTTTTGGACAAGCGTGTCAGCGCCTTGTCCACTTTTGGTGAAGATTCCCAGCGTATCCTATCAGTTTGTGGAAAAGGACACGCCATAAGAATCCTTTTGGGAACTTGTGGTGTCCTATCTGGAGAGTCCCAAGCCTTTTCGCACAATTCACTTAATTCAAATGATGATGGAAAAGTGACTTCAGGCTTTTTCTCTTTATACATGTGTACCCTCGTGTCAGGGACAGGGGGTTCCTCAGTAATATGCAAAACCTCTTTAATGGCAATAATCATGTACCGAATACCTTTTGCCACCTTCGGTTGTAATTTTGTATCTTCATAGTCGACACTAGTCAGAATCTGTGTCGGTATCTGCGTCATCGATCTGGGATATGGTGCGCTTCTGAGACCCCGACGGGCCTGGCGCCACAGGGACAGGCATGGACTGGGTACCTGACTGATCCCTAGCTTCTGCCTTGTCTAACCTTTTATGCAATAGATTGACATTTGCATTCAAGACATTCAGCATATCCACCCATTCCGGTGTCGGCGTTGCCGACGGCGACCTGACATTCAAACACTCCCCCACCACAGTAAGCGAGCCTTCCTCGTCAAACATGTCAACACACGCGTACCGACACACTTCACACACACAGGGAACCCCTTTTCTGAAGACAGTATCCCTGTCAAGGCCCTTTGGAGAGACAGAGAGAGAGTATGCCAGCACACACCCCAGCGCAATAACCCTGAAGACCAACACAAAATGTTTTTCCCCAGCAGCGCTGAGTAATATGTAAACCGCCAATTATGTGCCCCCCCTCTCTTTTAAGCACCCTTTCACCGTGTGTAAGCAGGGGAGAGACCGGGGAGCTTCCTCTCAGCAGTGCTGTGGAGAGAAAATGGCGCTGGTGAGTGCTGAGGGAGAAGCCCCGCCCCCTCGGCGGCGGGCTTCTGTCCCGCTCAAACTTAGTAAAATATGGCGGGGGCTCTTTTATATACATGTACAGAGCCCACCTGTACATGTATATAGTCTTTTTGCCATGCAGAGGTTTATATTGCTGCCCAGGGCGCCCCCCCCCTGCGCCCTGCACCCTTACAGTGACCGGAGTGTGTGAGGTGTATGGGAGCAATGACGCACAGCTGCAGTGCTGTGCGTTACCTCAGTGAAGCTGAAAGCTTCTGCCGCCTGAGACGTCTTCTAACTTCTGTACTTCTGGCTCTGTGAGAACGGCGGTGCGGCTCCGGGGGTGGACGCCCAGTAAGAACCTGCGTTCGCCCCCTCTGGAGCTAATGGTGTCCAGTAGCCGAGGAAGCAGAGCCTATCTTTGACAAGAAGGTCTGCTCCTCTCTCCTCAGTCCCTCGATGCAGGGAGCCTGTTGCCAGCAGTGCTCCATGTGAAAAAGTAGTAAAAAGTAGAAAGAAAAATCCAAACAAAAATGCTTTCAGGCAGAGAACTCTGGAGAGCTCTCTGCAGTGCACCCATCTTGCTCTGGGCACAGTGTAAAACTGAGGTCTGGAGGAGGGGCATAGAGGGAGGAGCCAGTGCACACCCAGAATCCAAAGCTTTCTTAAAGTGCCCTATCTCCTGCGGAGCCCGTCTATCCCCATGGTCCTTACGGAGTCCCAGCATCCTCATGGACGTTAGAGAAATATATATATCTCAGTACACAGAAGCCCTAGTGGGCAGTGAGCACTGCGGGGCATGAGCCCTGAGCCAATCTAGTCTGCGGCGGGTACCGCAGCTCGTGGCCTGTGACCGCCGCGTGACATGCCACCAAAACCGCACCGGGGACCTGCTAACTGGGACCCCTGTGTTAACACTCACCGCACCTATCGATCTTCGGCATCTGTTAGAGGGTGGCAGCTAGCTGCTGGCGTGGGTACATACACTAACGGTGTGTGAACAGCACCTCGGGAGCTCAGTGTCCTGTCCGCTGGGATTACGAACCATTAACCCTCAGGAGATTGGTTCGGTCCCCCCTCTAAGTCCCACGAAGCAGGTAGACTGGTTGCCAACCAGTACTACCTGAAAATAATAAACTAAAATAAAAAATCAAGGAAACTTTCTGGAGCTCCAAACAAATGCCCCCGGCTCCTTGGGCACATTTTTCTAAACGGAGTCTGGTAGGAGGGGCATAGAGGGGAGGAGACAGCACCCACATACACATACTAAAGGTTGTTTAAGTGCCAGGCTCAAGTGTACACGATCTATAACTCACGGTACTAAAGTACAGATCCCCAGTATCCACTAGGACGTAAGAGAAAATCTTTTCTAACGTTGTTATCATAGGGTATTGTGTGTAGAATTTTGAGGAAAAAAATGAATTTATTCCATTTTGGAATAAGGCTGTAACATAAAACAATGTGGAAAAAGTGAAGCGCTGTGAATACTTTCCGGATACACTGTATAGTTGAATTTAGAGCATGAAATGGCATAGTGGCTAGAGGAAAATGAGATTTATGGTAAGAACTTACCCTTGCTAAATCTCTTTCTGCGAGGTACACTGGATTCCACAGGGAATAATATCGGGGGGTGTAGAGTAGGATCTTGATCCGAGGCACTAACAGGCTCAAAGCTTTGACCTTCTTCCCAAGATGCATAGCGCCGCCTCCTCTATAACCCAGCCTCCATGCACAGGAGCTTAGTTTTGGTTAACCAGTCCCATGCAGTAGCAAGTAAAAGAGACGACAATCGTTAGTAGCCACATACACCACACACTCATGACAGGAGAAGGTATCAGCGGCTAATGCCATACAAACCCAAAGAAGCTAAGTGCGTCAGGGCAGGTGCCCTGTGGAATCCAGTGTACCTCGCAGAAAGAGATTTAACAACAATAAATTCTTACCATAAATCTCCTTTTCTGCAGCGGGGTACACTGGTATTCCACAGGGAATAACATCGGGATGTCCTAAAGCAGTTCCTCATGGGAGGGGACGCACTGTAGCGGGCACAAGAACCCGGCGTCCAAATGAGGCATCCTGGGAGGCGGAAGTATCGAAGGCATAGAACCTTATGAACGTGTTCACTGAGGACCACGTAGCCGCCTTGCACAATTGTTCAAGGGTTGCACCACAGCGGGCCGCCCAAGAAGGTCCAACAGACCGAGTAGAATGGGATTTAATGGCAGCAGGAGCTGGAAGGCCAGACTGAACATAAACATGTGCATTCACCATTCTAATCCATCTGGCCAAGGTCTGCTTGTTAGCAGGCCAGCCACGTTTGTGAAAACCAAACAGTACAAAGAGAGAATCAGACTTTCTATCAGGTATTGCTGATGTGACATGGCAATAGGGATAAGCAGGTAAGCATCCCATACCACATCCAAAGACCGCTCTTTGGAAGATAAATCCGTAGAGACAAAAGCCGGAACCACAATCTCATGGTTAAGGTGGAAAGAAGACACCACCTTAGGTAGATAACCAGGGCGCGTTCGAAGAACCGCCGGGTCATGGTGAAAAATCAGATAGGGGACCTACAAGACAAGGCACCCAAATCTGATACCCGTCTAGCAGAGGCAATACCTAGCAGAAACAAGACCTTGAGGAAAAGCCACTTAAGGTCTGCAGATTCAAGAGATTCAAACTGAGACTCTTGCAAAGCCTCCAGAACCACCGACAAATCCCAAGGAGCCACAGGTGGGACATAGGGAGGTTGAATCCGTAAAACACCCTGAGTGAATGTATGAACATCAGGCAGTGTCGCAATTTTTCTCTGGAACCATACCGACAAGGCAGAAATATGAACCTTGAGGGAGGCTAGCCGAAGGCCCAAGTCCAGGCCCTGTTGTAGGAAGGCCATAAGTTTGGCCGTACTAAACTTGCAAACGTCATGATTGTTAGATGCGCACCAAGCAAAGTAAGAATTCCAGACCCTATGGTAAATCCGAGCAGAAGCCGGCTTAAGGGCCTTCAACATAGTTTGAATGACCGCCTTAGAAAATCCGTTGGCCCTCAGTACGGAAGCTTCAAGAGCCACGCCGTCAAAACCAGTCGGGACAAATCCTGGTAAACACAAGGGCTCTGAACGAGGAGGTCTGGTCGTTGCGGAAGCAGAAGAGGATGCTCTAGCGAGAGACCCTGTAGGTCTGAGAACCAAGGCCGCCTGGGTCATGCTGGAGCTATTAGAAGAAGGATTCCTCCTTCTTGCATGAAATTCCTCACTACTCTGGGCAGGAGTGACACCGGAGGGAACACGTATGGCAGCTGAAAGTTCCATGGAATTGCCAGTGCATCCACGAACGCCGCTTGAGGATCCCTTGTTCTTGCTCCGAAGACCGGAACCTTGTGATTGTGTAGAGACGCCATCAGGTCTACATCTGGCAGGCCCCACTTGTCCACTAGGAACTGAAATACTTCTGGATGAAGGCTCCACTCACCGGCATGTACGTCCTGACGACTGAGGAAGTCCGCTTCCCAGTTGAGGACCCCCGCAATGAACACTGCCGATATGGCTGGCAGATGGCGTTCCAACCATTGAAGAATCTTTGACACATCCATCATTGCCATGCGGCTTCGAGTGCCGCCTTGACGATTTATGTACGCCACCGTGGTGGCGTTGTCCGACTGTACTTGAACAGGCCTGTTCAGTACTAGATGTTGGGCCAGTTTCAGAGCATTTTTACACTGCCCGCAATTCCAGAATGTTTATCGGGAGGAGAGACTCCTCCCTGGTCCACCGACCCTGAAGAGAGAGTGTTGCTCCAACACCGCGCCCCAACCCCTCAGACTGGCATCCGTCGCCAGAAGGACCCAGTTGGAGATCCAGAAGTGATGACTCCTACTCAATCGTTGGTCCTGCAGACACCAGGTCAGTGACAGACGGACCTACGGAGACAAGGAGATCATTTGAGACCTGTGACGGTGAGGCAGGCCATCCCACTTGGCAAGAATCAGTTTCTGCAGAGGGCGGGAATGAAATTGAGCATACTCCACCATGTCAAAAGCCGACACCATGAGGACTAGTACTTGCATTGCTGAGTGTATCGACAAACACGGCCAAGAGAGGACGCAAGGTATCTTGTCCTGAAGCTTCAGGACTTTCTCCTGTGACAAAAACAACTTCTGGTTGTGTGTGTCCAACAACACTCCCAGATGCACCATGCTCTGGGCAGGGACCAGGGATGATTTCTTCCAGTTGATGAGCCACCCGTAGGCTTGCAGAAACTGGACCGTCAGATCCAAATGACAGAGGAGAACTTCTGGGGAATTGGCCGGGATCAGCAAGTCGACCAGATACGGCAGGATCCGGATGCCCCGACGGCGGAGTGAAGCCGTCATAACTGCCATGGCCTTGGTGAAAATTTGCGGAGCCATGGTCAGACCAAACGGTGAGGCCCGGAATTGGTAATGGAGATTGCCAATAGCAAACCGCAGGTATTGCTGATGTGACATGGCAATAGGGATAAGCAGGTAAGCATCCTGTATATCCAGGGATATCATATAGTTCCCTGGTACCAAAGTCAGGACAATAGAGCAAAGGGTCTCCATACGAAACTTGAAGACCCTCACAAACTTGTTCAAAGATTTGAGGTTTAGAATGGGCCGGGAAGAACCATTTGGTTTGGGGACTAGGAACAGCGTTGAATAGTACTCCCTGCCCCTCTGAGCCACAGGCACCGGCACTACCACTCCGATGTCCAGGAGGGATTGTACCACTAAACGGAGAGCTGTTGCCTTCACCTGATCCGAAGGGATGTCCATCAGGCAACAGCGAGGAGGGGCACGTGTCTTGAAGGATATAGCGTATCCGTGAGTGATGACTTGCCGTACCCAAGCTTCTGAAGTGGTCTTCAACCATACCTGGGTAAACTCTAGAAGTCGGCCTCCCACCCTGGAATCCCCCAGGGGGAGGCCCGCCCCGTCATGCCTCAGGCTTGTCAGATTTGGAAGCCGGGTGACGGGCAGCCCAGGCATGTTTGGGCTTGGTGGTTTTGGAAGTGCGAGACTGTTTCAGGTACGCCTGACCCTTTGCTTTACCCAGAGGGTGAAAGGAACGAAAGGAAGTACTCTTAGCCTTCGGGGCCGAAGGAGTAGTACTAGGTAGACATGCAGTCTTAGCAGACGCCAAGTCAGCGACAATCTTGTTGAGATCCTCACCAAAAAGGATGATTCCTTTAAACGGGAGCACCTCCAGGGTTTCCTTAGAGTCCAAGTCCACCGACCAGGACCGTAACCAGAGAATACGGCGAGCCAAAATAGATGTCGTAACAGCATTGGCCGCCAGAACCCCTGCATTTGAAGCTGCTTCTTTAATGTAACGAGATGCTGTGACAATAAAAGAGACATTGTCTGGCATGTTCAGAAACATTGGACGGAAACGCAGCCTCTATTTCCTGAGCCCATGCCTCAATAGCTTCTGCGGCCCAAGTAGCCGCAATGGTGGGCCTATGTGCAGCCCCTGCAATGGTATAGATAGCTTTTAAGCAGTCCTCCACACGCTTATCCGTCGGCTCCTTGAGAGAAGTGACGGTAGTGACAGGCAGGGCAGATGACACCACCAGCCGAGCGATTTGTGAGTCCAGCGGTGGTGGCGTTACCCAATTTTTACTCAATTCTGCCGCAAGGGGATAGCGGGCTAGCATTTTCTTGTGTGGGGTGAATTTCTTTCCTGGGTACTCCCAGGATTCCTGATTTATGTCAACCAAGTACTCAGAATGAGGTAAAACCAATTTAGTTACCTTCTGACATTTGAACCTGTCCGGTTTCTTAGATTTCGTAGCAGGCTCAGGATCATCATCAATCTGAAGTATGAGCCTGATAGCCTCTAAGAGATCAGGAACATCCGCCTGTGAAACAGATTCCCCATCAGAAACATCATGATCAGAGTCTGTGGGGTCAGTATACACGCCATCTTCATCGGAAGAGATATCCGCAACATGCGTGGATTGAGAGGAAGTAACAGCCCGCTTAGAGAACTTCTTAGGTTTAGTCTTAGGCGGGCGAGGGTCAGGAATACGTTTATCCAAAGAGTTATTCAAGTGCTATAACTGAGTGGACAGAGCATCTGTCCATGGCGGATTAACCGCAGGGACCATATAAGGCTGATACGGCACAGGAGGTCCCATAGGGGGCGCAAGTCTAGTTACCAGCGTAAATTAGAAAAGGCAGACCAAGGCGGGCTCTGATGTGCCCCCGTTGTTACAAACTGACCAGGGGTACAGAACCCCCAAAACCTGAACCCTCCGCAGCCATGTTATCCTCAAATGCATCTGGGACATCATAACCGTGTACGACGGATTCAGCCCCAGACCCATCGCCTCCTGTAGATGACATGATATGAAAGAGTAAACCACAGGCGACACAGTACAATATCAGCAGATATAATACCTAAACACAAACCCCCCGTGTAGTGTGACAGCACAAACAGAAGATTTCTGAGGTAAATGTGACTGAAAAACACAGAGAAAAATACAAAATATATCCTGTGAAATACCTATATTATCTAATAACTCTGACGCACTGAGCCCCCTCAGGTTACAGAATATAGGGATAGCAGTAGGAGTGAGATACACGGAGTGGAGATCACCCAGCAGCTATATGCACACACACACAGTCACATGACATGTACAATGCAGGAATTATGACAAACAATAAAACTGCACTGGACTAGCAATACTATTAATGAGTAAAGCTATTTATATAAACAGATCTATCAATGCACAGTAAAAACTGATTGAATATCACAGGGTACTTGTACTAAATAACCCTGAAGTATGCACTTGTTCTTAACTAACACTGTCTAAACGACATGTAGAATACTTAAGTGTCCTGTAAATGCACAACACTGATGATGCAGGCGGCTTTACAGAGGCGGCATCACCTAGCAGTCCCAGAATCAGCACAGCTGTGTGTAATGGCGCCCAAACGCTGACAGGAAGTGAGGGAGACAGAGAGATGCAGCTCCAGGGCGGGAACATTTACTCTAAATGGAGCCCAGGAGCTGGGGGAGGGGCTACAGGCCAGAGCCTTATTCCCTTGCTGGACTTCACCACTGGGTGCTGCGGGCCTTGATAAAATGGATTATAGCCTAATCCGACCTGAGCCCTAGCCCTGGTGTTCTAGTGGGGTCCCCGTACAGTCACAGTGTCCACGCCAGCGCGCGCGGCCCACCTCCTTATGGCTGCGCCGGATTGCGATTTCCAGCGGGTCCCGCCTGGGGGACCCTCTTACCTCCTCCCTGAGTGTGGCCACGCAATCATGGAGATTTTTGGTTAGTGTGTGTAAGCCCTGGGTGAAGAACCGGAGCTTCCGCTGTAAGTACCCGGCAACCAGGGACGCGTGAGTATACAGCGCTGCTAGGGGAGGTGATGGAGCTGCAGCAGAAGATATCGGAATGATATCTAGCACTAGAGTGCCTCTGCTGCAGCCCTTGAAGTCTTCTATTTTCTTTAAAATAGCTCTTCTTAGGACTGCTGGAGCAGCCCTGCCTGTTAGCGGCCTGCACTGCAGGCACCAACTTACAAATTGAGCTCCTTTGCACGGAGGCGGTGTTATAGAGGAGGCAGTGCTGAGCATCTTGGGAAAAGTCAAAGCTTTTAGCCTGTTGGTGCCTCGGATCAAGATCCTACTCTACATCCCAATGTTATTCCCTGTGGAATACCAGTGTACCCCACTGCAGAAATCTTTTTTTTTTCATCTTTATCTTGCAAAATCGCTTTTTACACTTAAAATGATCTTTACTGCCAGATAAGACAGTGGATAGTACGGATAATCCAGTTATAGTTTATATTTTACTACAGTGGTTTGCATGATCAAATTCAATGTGACTTGATGAAACAAAACCATTTAGTTTTTCTTTTACAAGTGAAAGTTAATCCATGCCATGTTAGAAGACATGGCAGGTGTCTCTTGTAAAGGAGAGTTTTTAAGGATGCAGGAATCTACATAAGATGTAGTGTTCAATGGATCTGCAGCGACCATGATTGTGGCTACCCAGCACCACTGGCAATAGTACACAATAGTGCACACTGAGGTCTACCAAAATATATTCTTATCACAGGGTATACTACTTTTTTTGTTGACAATGAATGGGCAATAATACAGGTGGTCTGATTTGGAAGTTTACCTTATGCAAAGAATACATACAGTATCATAAACAACCTCTATGGGCCTTCCATCATTTATATACTGGTATATTCTTCTTACCACAATTGTGTCTTTCCCACACCAGGGGGGCCACAAATTTCTGTGATTTTACTAAGTTGCACACCTTCTCCAAGAATTTCATCTAAGGCTGAGCAAAAAGTGATGAGAGATCCCTGAGCTTGTTCCTGTTCAAGCAGCTCCAATGCTGTGTGTTTCAGTATTGGCGATATGCCACTTTGACCTTCTCTTCTTAAAATTTGCAATGCTTCCACAGAAGCCTCTTCAGATATTCCAGCTTCTGCAGGTTGAATTAAAAAAAACAACTTAGACACATCACAGACCTGGGAATATACTCAGTTGCAGAATTTAGGCTAAATAATAAATTAAATGACACAAGTTGTCACCCTCCTCAATCCTATCCTACGAGGAAAAATATCACTCACGTTCACAAATGGGATATGACCATGCCAAAGGCTTGGCTGTAGCCTTAAAATATCACTTGAGTGTTGTAGAAAATGTATTCATATGTTAAAGTCACCAATTTAAAAGGGCTACTTAGGGCTTGTGGAACCAAATGGAAGTCAGTCAGTGTCACGCAGCTCCATTTTCAATATGTACATTTAGAGAAACTAAAAAGTCCATAAAAACACAGATGTATGGACAGTGCCGTAACTAGGTATTTTAGCACTGTGTGCAAGAAACGGCATTGGCGCCCCCCCCCTACGCAAAACAGGAGCAGTGCGCGCCACAGGCGCGCAAAAAATATATAGGGACGTAGCTTCATGGGGAAAGGGGCGTGGCCACAAAATAATGCCAATTCATACTACGGTACATAGTAGTCTCCATTATTCAAATTAAGCTGCACAGTAGCGCCACTACACCAGGCAGAGACCCTTTTTACACATTACGGCAGACAGCGTCCCCTTTTTACACATTACGGCAGACAGCGTCCCCGTTTTTACACATTACGGCAGACAGCGTCCCCCTTTTACACATTACGGCAGACAGCATCCCCATTTTTACACATTACGGCAGACAGCGTCCCCTTTTTACACATTACGGCAGACAGCGTCCCCTTTTTACACATTATGGCAGACAGCGTCCCCGTTTTTACACATTACGGCAGACAGCGTCCCCTTTTTACACATTATGGCAGACAGCGTCCCCTTTTTACACATTACGGCAGACAGCGTCCCCCTTATTACACATTATAGCAGACAGCGTCCCCCGTTTTACACATTACGGCAGACAGTCCCCCTTATTACACGTTACGGCAGACCGCGTCCCCTTTTTACACATTACGGCAAAAAGCGTCCCCCTTATTACACATTACGGCAGACAGCGTCCCCTTTTTGTACACATTATGGCAGACAGCGTCCCTCTTTTTACACATTATGGCAGCCAGTCCCCCTTTTTACACATTACGGCAGCCAGTCCCCCTTTTTACACATTGCGGAAGACAGACACGAGAGAGACAAAGAGAGATATATACTTACCATCTCTCCCGCTGGCAGTCGGCTCCTCGTGCTGGCAGAGATCCCGGGCAGCCGCAGGGGAGAAGGAGGAGGAGGGAGGGGGACTTGAGCAGCAGCAGCGCTTTGTAATTGGTAGCGGCGCCGCTGCAGCACTCCCCTCTCCTTCCGCATTGGCTGCCCGCTGCTGAGAATGCTGGGATGTGGGAACCGCATCCCAGCAGCGCCGGGCAGCCAATACAGAAGGAGAGGGGAGTGCTGCAGCGGCATTGCTACCAATGAGACAGCACTGCTGCGGCTCAAGTCCCCCTCCCTCCTCCTCCTCCTCCGGCGCTGCTCTCTCCTACACAGCGCGGCGCACGGCACCCAGCAGAGGCCGTGAGCCGCAGCAGCGCTTTGTAATTGGTAGCGGCGCCGCTGCAGCACTCCCCTCTCCTTCTGCATTGGCTGCCCGCTGCTGAGAATGCTGGGATGAGGGAACCGCATCCCAGCATTCACAGCAGCGCCGGGCAGCCAATACAGAAGGAGAGGGGAGTGCTGCAGCGGCGCTGCTACCAATGAGACAGCACTGCTGCGGCTCAAGTCCCCCTCCCTCCTCCTCTGCCTCCGGCGCTGCTCTCTCCTACACAGCGCGGCGCACGGCACCCAGCATGAGTCAATTTGGCTCATTACATGCCGCTGGCCGTGCGCCCTCAGTGTAACTGCGCTGTGTGCCAGGCACACCTGGCACATAGGTAGTTAAGGCGCTGTGTATGGAACACCCCACATCGACTTCAATGGGGTTGGGTATGGCATCCTGATGGTCAGAATGCTTGCAGCGGGATCCTAACAGTGTCAATGCCAGCAATTTTTGTAATTATTCTAAGCTAACCCTAACCCACCCCTGCCGCAGCCAAACCCTAATACATACCATTTGAAGTTGTCAGCATTTTGCCCCGTCGAGATACTGCTGTTGGTATTATGAGCTTTGTGATTTAGACCGTGGAGATGCTGACTACATCCCCTTCAGTGAGTGCTCCCTGAATTGAATGACCTTTTCACTTTACCTCAGAGTGTTACTTTAAATAGAGATTTCCGAATATAAATATTATTTCTACCAAATCCCCACGTCCCCATATGGCAATATTTGGGCAGGGATTTCCCCCCATAAATAAGATATCCTTGAAAGTGGGTTTCCTGCAATATGTGGCTGATTTGCATCAGCTGCCACATGTCCACTATACTGTATGAGATACCCTGAACTTTGTAAGTATTCCTGTGAGCCTGTATGGTGTGCAAGTAATTGTAATTTATCTGGCTATGAAGTGCTGTTCTGAAATGACATATGGTGGCAGTCACTCTGAATTAAATTGCCCTCTCAGTACTAAATCCAAAAGGGTTCATGGACAACTGCTGTATGTGAGCGGATGTATTTAGCTAGATCTCTGGTCCCACATGTGCTTTATTTCTTTTAATTGGCCTTTTACTGCTCTAGACAATGGGTTTAATTCAGGTTGGATCGTTATTGAGACAGAAATTGCGATTTTCTCAATTTGCTGCTGATAAAAAATGCATGTGAAGAGCTGCCCAGAAAGGTAAAAGATGCCCACCGATGCATTAGCAAAATTGCAATGCATGCACATAATTGCGAAGTATATGCAGAACCCGACTCATTGATAATACCGTTTGACCCATGCCTACGCAGGATATATGCGGCTGCAGTCGCAGCAGCGCCATGTTTTCAATCACAGCTGGTGATGCATGCCCCAAAAACGGCCATGACACACCTGTGGTTTTTCAACAATTCCCCGGCAAACGTCATGTAACCGCCCACAAAAGGAAACTTCCCGGCAATCGCTAAGCGATCAGATTGCTGGTCCTGCGATTACACTGCATTCGCATTTCGGCCTTTGTGCACGCGTGATGCGGTCACAGCTCATGCGATTCGTCTGATAATCGGCTGATTTGCGATTTTGCAACTGAATATAGAACAGACAAAATCAGCTGCGCAAAGTATCAGGGAAAGGACAGTACAATTTTAGGAGAGCCGATGTATGTATATAAATATATATAAATTGATTTATTATTGAAGCATAAAATAACAGTAAAAGATGACATTAATTATTGGATATAAAAAGCACACCTTGACTCAGTTTATCCGTTTAAACAGACACCAAATTGTGTCGGTTCTATAGATAAAAGTCCACAAAAGGAAATAGAGTCCAGCTGTTTATTGGAAAGCAATAGATGGTAGTAGCCGTAAAGTTAAAGATTGGAAGTGAATGATCAGTGCAGTAGACATCCCATAATTATTGAGGGAGTGATCCAGTGTTGAATACTGTTCAATTACCTCTCCTTAGGTGGGCTGGTCCAAAGCCGAGCGTCCTCGGCGATGTGTCCTGCAGTGCCCACTATGCGAATGCCGCCGGGGAGAGGGAGCCGTGGATTCACTAGAAAGTATAAGCCGTGTGCTGGTTTATCCGGCTGACAGGGAGCCGTGTGTTGATACGAGCGGCTCGTAAATTCAGATCCGCGGCTATTCTGGGATCTCTGTGAAGATGAAAGACGGCTTGCGGGGAGAACAAACCCGCTGATGCTTTCAAATAGGATACCTCGGCAGGTGTGCAGACATGAGGCGTGGCTTTCATCTTCACAGAGATCCCAGAATAGCCGCGGATCTGAATTTACGAGCCGCTCGTATCAACACACGGCTCCCTGTCAGCCGGATAAACCAGCACACGGCTTATACTTTCTAGTAAATCCACGGCTCCCTCTCCCCGGCGGCATTCGCATAGTGGGCACTGCAGGACACATCGCCGAGGACGCTCGGCTTTGGACCAGCCCACCTAAGGAGAGGTAATTGAACAGTATTCAACACTGGATCACTCCCTCAATAATTATGGGATGTCTACTGCACTGATCATTCACTTCCAATCTTTAACTTTACGGCTACTACCATCTATTGCTTTCCAATAAACAGCTGGACTCTATTTCCTTTTGTGGACTTTTATCTATAGAACCGACACAATTTGGTGTCTGTTTAAACGGATAAACTGAGTCAAGGTGTGCTTTTTATATCCAATAATTAATGTCATCTTTTACTGTTATTTTATGCTTCAATAATAAATCAATTTATATATATTTATATACATACATCGGCTCTCCTAAAATTGTACTGTCCTTTCCCTGATACTTTGCGCAGCTGATTTTGTCTGTTCTATATTCTCCAACCAAACACCCACATAGTGTTTTTCAGCCGCGCATATATCAGGGTAATTTGATTATTAGCCTCCTGCAATTGAGGCGTTGTAGAAGCAGTCCTTGGTTTTTTCCTAAAATTGCAACTGAAGCTGAATAAGGTCTTGTGTACCTTCCAGAGGCTGATTTCAAGACCATTAATGAGCCAAAACAAGTATAAAACTCAAGTCAGATAAACAGATGCCAGGTTTAACATTTTCTCAGGTGCATCAGTAAGATAGTGGCCCTGGTGGAGATGTATCAAGCCTTGGAGAGATAAAGTGGAGTTGTTGCCCATAGCGACCAATCAGATTTTGTCATTTATCTAGCTAAGTCTTTGACACAAGCTGATTGGCTGTCTTGTGCTACTTCTCCACTTTATTTTTCTCTGATGCTTGCTACATCTCCCTGTTCCCAAATGAATCCACTCCAAATACTGGATACATCCTAGTGTCAAAAAGAGGAAACTGTTTAACAGTCCATAAACCACTAAGGTTCAGCTACAACATTCCGGCTCATATTAGGGGAGATGTACTATAGTGGCACTTATCATGCTAATATAGCTCTGCCTGCTTCACCTAATAGCAAGGCTAAGTAGGAAGCAAGAACACCAATATATATTAACATCCCAGCCACCAGAGTGGAGGAGAGAAAACTCCCTCCTCTGGTAATTGTGCAAGACCCACAGCGCAGAAGCCTAGGGCTGACACAATGTGCCTGACCAGCCCCACATTTGCCATTGCAAATTAGCACACATACCGGCAGGTATACCTGCTGATATGTGAAAAAAAATAGGAATTTAACACCTACCGGTAATTCCTTTTCTCGTAATCCGTAATGGATACTGGGGAATACTAGATTACCATGGGGTATAGATCGGGTCCACTGGAGCCTGGCATTTTAAGAAACTAATAGTGTGTTCTGGCTCCTCCCCTCTATGCCCCTCCTAGCAGACTCCATTTAGAAAATGTGCCCGAGGAGATGTACATACTTTGAGAGAAGAATATAACACAAAAGCGGTGAGGTAACGAACCAACACACAAACAATAAGATAGCAGAGCTAACCAGAACAGAGGAAAGCAACGCTAACTATAGAAGGATAACAATGCCAATCAAACATGGAACGGGGAAAGCAACAGCAAACCCAACCATAACACTTACAATCAGGTAAGCAGAAACGAAGCACTGAGGCGGGCGCCCAGTATCCACTATGGACTACGAGAAAAGGAATTACCGGTAGGTATTAAATTCCTATTTTATCTTACGTCCTAGTGGATACTGGGGAATACTAGATCAGAACGGGTGGGATAGTGCTGAGACCCCTGCAAAACTGCCTGACCAAACTGAAGGTCATCTTTGGCCAAGGTGTCAAACCTGTAGAATTGAACAAAGGTGTTCACACCAGACCAAGTTGCGGCACGGCACAACTGTAATGCGGAGACGCCCAGGAAGAACCCACCGACCTTGTGAAGTGGGCCTGAACAGAACTCGGCAGCAGCAGAGCCGCCGAAGCATAGGATTGTTGGATAGTCAATTTGGGCCAACGAGCAATGGACTGTTTGGAGGCAGGACGATCAATTTTCTTAGCATCATAAAGGACAAAAAGCGAGTCAGACTTCCTGTGACGAGCCATCCTTTTGATGTAAATCTTTAAAGCCCGTACAACATCCAGGGACTTTGGAGCAACTGAAGTGCCAGATAAGACTGGTACCACAATAGGCTGATTCACATAAAAGGCCGATAGCACTTTTGGCAAAAACTGTGGGCGAGTTCTGAGCTCCGCCCTATCCTCGTGAAACACCAAGTAAGGGCTCTTACAAGACAAGGCCCCCAATTCTGACACAAGCCTGGCTGAAGCCAAGGCCAGTAACATAAATGTCTTCCACGTCAGCTATTTCAAGTCAACCCTCTGCAAGGGTTCATACCAATTCGACTGGAGAAAGGTTAACATCACATTGAGGTCCCTCGGAGCAGTGGGAGGAACAAAGGGTGGCTGAATGTGCAACACCCCCTTAAGGAAGGTCTGTACTTCAGGAAGTACCGCCAGTTGTTTCTGAAAGAAGACAGAGAGAGCCAAGATCTGAACATTGATGGAGCCTAATTGTAGGCCTATATCCACTCATGCTTGCGGGAACAGCAGAAACCGGCCCAGACGGAATTCCATAGTAGAACATTTTCGACCCTCACACCAAGAAACATACTTCTTCCAAATACGGTGGTAATGTTTGGAGGTAACCACCTTATGGGCCTGAACCATAGTGGAAACTACCTTGGATGGAGGACCCTTCCTGGTTAAAATTTCCCCCTCAACCTCGAGGCCGTCAAACGTAGCTGCTGTAAGTCTGGATAGATGAAGGGTTTTGTTGAAGAAGGTCCTTGAGAAGTGGCAGAGGCCAACTACAGGGTCAGGAAGTCTGCATACCATGCCCGCCGAGGCCAATCCGGGGCACTGAGAATTGCCTGAACCTTTCCTTTTCAAGTCTTTTCAGAACTCTTGGGATTAGAGGAATCAGAGGAAACCGGTAAACAAAGTGGTAATTCCATGGCGTCGTCAGAGCATCTACCACAACCGCCTGCGGGTCCATCGTTCTGGAGCAGTAACGACGGAGCTTCTTGTTGAGACGAGAATCCATCTAGTCTATCTGTGGACAACCCCACCGGAGAACGAGTCGTTGAAACACCTGATGGTGGAGGCCCCATTCCCCCGGATGGAGGTCGTGCCTGCTTAGGAAGTCGGCTTACCAGTTGTCCACTCCTGCAATGTAAACGGCTGAGATGGCTCTTGCATTGGCTTTCGCCCAGAGGAGTATTCTTGACACCTCTCGCATTGCGGCCCTTCTTCTGGTTCCTCCCTGCCAGTTGATATATGCCACCGCCGTGGCTTTGTCCGACTGCACCTGGATGGCCTGATTCTGAAGGAGGGATGAGGCCTGTACGAGAGCGTTGTAAAATCGCCCCGAGTTCCAGGATGTTGATTGGAGGAGCAGATTTCTGAAAGGAACACGTCCCCTGGAACTGCGCCCCTTGAGTCACAGCCCCCCAACCTCGGACGCTGCATCCGTTGTCAACAGCGTACAGGATAGGGTGTTGAAACTCCGACCCTCCATCAGATGGGAAACTTGTAGCCACCATAGTAGGGATATCCGTGCTTTTGGTGACAGGGTTATATGCTGATACATGTGCAGGGGAGATCCCGACCATTTGTACAACAAATCCAGTTGAAACGGTCGCGCATGGAACCAGCCGTACTGTATTGCCTCGTAGGAGGACACCAACTTGCCCAGCAAGCGGATACAAAGGTGAATTGAGACCATGCAAGGTTTCAGCACCATCTGGACCATAGACTGAATAGTCAAGGCCTTGTCCCTGGGAAGGTAAACCTTCTAAGACACCGTATCAAGGTTCATCCCCAGGAACTGAATTCTGAGACTGTTCCAAGTGAGATTTCTGGAGATTGAGTATCCATCCGTGCGCCATAAGCAAATGAAAAGTCAAGTCGATGCTGTGCAGAAGCAGTTCCCTGGACACCGCCTTCATCAGGAGAGCGTCCAGGTACGGAATTATTTGTACATCCCTCATGCGCAGTTGTAGCATCATTTCCGCCATAACCTTTGTGAATACCCTTGGGGCTGTGGAGAGACCGAAGGCTAAGGTCTAAAACTGGTAATGCTGGTCCAGAATCGTGAACCTGAGAAATGACTGATGAGCCAAATTGGGATATGCAGGTATGTGTCCTTTATATCCAGGGATACCAGAAACGCCCCCTCCTCCAGATTCGCTATCACTGCTCTTAGAGATTCCATCTTGAATTTGAACACCCGAAGATACAGGTTCAGGGATTTGAGATTCAAGATCGGTCTTACCGAGCCGTCTAGCTTTGGAACCACAAAGAGACTCGAGTAAAACCCCTTTGTGTGCAGCTGAGGAAGCACTGGAACAGTAACTCCTGTAGAGAGCAGTTTTTGCACTGCCTGCTGTAAGGAAACCCTGGCTTCCTGTGAAGCTGGTAAGCCTGACCTGAAGAATCTGAGAGGAGGGAGTTCCTGGAATTCCAGCCGTTATCCTTGGGATATGAAGTCCCTCACCCAAGGATCCCGGCAGGACTCTGCCCATATGTGGGCGAAGTGTTGAAGGCGAGCACCTACCTGAAAGTCGCCTTGCTGCTGGGGCCAACCGTCACGCAGAGGGCTTCGTGGAAGAGGATCCTGAGTCCTGGTCTGCAGGACCAGCAGCAGCTGGTTTACGGGACTTACCACGAGATCCTCTAGCAGCATTGGAGGCACCTCTGGCCCTGCATCTAAATTTGGCCACCCGAAAGGACTGCAGGGAGGGTCTAGGATAGGGACGCCTGGCAGGTGGAAGAGCAGACGGCAGATATGTAGATTTACCTGCAGTTGCCTGAGATATCCACTTGTTCAGTTCTTCCCCAAACAAGGCACCACCTGTAAAAGGAAGGTTTTAAACTCTTTTTTTGGAATCAGCATCCGCTGACCATTGACGCATCCACAGGGCTCTACGAGCCGATACTGCCATAACAGTGGTACGGCCATTAATGATACTAAGTTCCTTAACGGCCTCACTCAAAGTTTGAAGCATCCTGGATGTGTTGTAGTAATGTAACTATCTCTTCTTGAGGTAGAGTGAGCAACCCTTTCAAAATTTCATCAGACCATTTTACCATGGCTCTAGAAATCCAGCCGCATACTATGGTAGGGCGTTGGGCTACACCTGCTGCAGTATAAATTGATTTAAGAGTGGTTTCAATTTTGTGATCAGCTGAGTCTTTAAGGGAAACAGCCCCAAGTACAGGTAAAACTATCTTACGTGATAGCCTGGAAACAGAGGTACCCATTGTCGGTGGGGTTTCTCAGACTTTCCTATCCTATGTAGGGAAAGGGAAAGAATTTAACATGCATTTAGGGGTAATAAATTTATTTTCAGGATTAATCCATGCTGCCCTAGCCAGGGAATCTAATTCTTTAGAGAACGGGAAGGTTGCAGAGGACTTTGGCTTCACATTAAAATACAATTCCTCTGCCTGCTCTTCCTCTTTATTAGGGATATTAAGCACCTATCTTTTGGCATAAATGAGGGCTTCAACACCCGGGAACAGTGACTCATCCTCGTCCACCTCAGCCTCTCCCTCATCAAGCTCTGGTAGTTCAGAATCAGTCAGATAATGACAATTGAGGGTGAGTGCGTTTGTGAGAGACCAACGGGTGGGCTGAAGAGCCTGTCTGTGGTCGGCAGCAGTTACCAGAAACGTGTCCATAGTTTGTTTTAGGGATTGCCTTTCTTGCTTAGCCGTTGTTAATTTCGAATTACTATTGGAAATCATAGTTTTAAAATGATTCCATCCACTCTGGTGCCTGCACATCACTACCTTGTGCAGGAATTGAGCATTGGGTACACATAAGTGTAAACCTAGCCTTGCATAAAGTACGCACAGATTTATTAGTAGACATGCTTGAGCAGAAAGTACACAGATTAGGATGAAAAACACAGCAGTATAAGTGAGATATGCACACTAACTCAGATTACCCTGAATGGAGTGACACAGAGAGATATGGGAACCAGCACACTACACCACAGACTGAGCAGCGCCCCGCTGGGTGACCTCTGAGTGTAAATGTCCACACAGCGGTAAAACCGCTGATAATGAGCTCCCCCTCACTATAACCCCCTGGTACAGGTTGAGTATCCCATATCCAAATATTCCGAAATACGGAATATTCCGAAATACTGACTTTTTTGAGTGAGAGTGAGATAGTGAAACCTTTGTTTTTTGATGGCTCAATGTACACAAACTTTGTTTAATACACAAAGTTATTAAAAATATTGTATTAAATGACCTTAGGCTGTGTGTATAAGGTGTATATGAAACATAAATTAATTGTGTGAATGTATACACACTTTGTTTAATGCACAAAGTTATAAAAAATATTGTCTAAAATAACCTTCAGGCTGTGTATATAAGGTGTATATGTCACATAAATGCATTCTGTGCGTGATTTAGGTCCCATCACCATGATATCTCATTATGGTATGCAATTATTCCAAAATACGGAAAAATCCGATATCCAAAATACCTCTGGTCCCAAGCATTTTGGATAAGGGATACTCAACCTGTACCAGTTTACAATGGTGATTGAGTGGGTCTTGTATGATCAGTCTCCGTGTGCAGCCTGTTCAGCAGCAGCAGCAGGAAATGGTGCCGTCTAGCTTCTGGTCCCGCTCTCCGGGAAGCCCCGCCCCCCCATAATGGCGTGCGGTCCCTGCATTATTTTTATACTGGCTCTCCTTATAGGGTGTGTAAAATGAGAGTCTATAGTCCCTGTTTACTGTTGCCAGTCTGGGTACTCAGTGTGCACCGCGGGCCGGAGCTGGGTGAACACTGTTCTTCATGCCATCATGCACCGGGGACCCGCTAACCGGGTCCTTGGTGTAACACTCACCGCGTCTATCTGTTAAGGGGTGGCGGCATGCTGCCGGTGTGGGCTCACCCTCTGGGAGTGTGAGAACATCACCTCAGGAGCTCAGTGTCCTGTCAGCTGGGATGACGAACCATTAACTCTAAGGAAGTTGGTTCAGACCCCCATTAAGTCCCATGACGCAGGCAGACTGGTTGCCATCCAGTGTGCCTGAAAATAATAAACTAAAATACATTTCTGAAGAAAACTCTCTGGAGAGTAACTGAATGTACCCGGCTTCTTGGGCACATTTTCTAAACGGAGTCTGCTAGGAGGGGCATAGAGGGGAGGAGCTAGCACACACTATTAATTTCTTAAAGTGCCAGGCTCCAGTGGACCCGATCTATACCCCAGCGTGATCTAGTATTCCCCAGTATCCACTAGGATGTAAGAGAAAAAAATTATAAGCCATAAAAGTGTGCCTTTCATTTTTTTATTAAATCTGATTGCATATAACGTAAAGAAAAGTGATTCTGCTCTGCTTTCATACATTAAGAGGTTCAATGCAAATGTAAAAAATAGGATTTTGATAACCTACCGGTAAATCCTTTTCTCGTAGTCCATAGAGGATGCTGGGGACGACATCAAGACCACGGGGTATAGACGGGATCCGCAGGAGACATGGGCACTCTAAAGACTTTTCATTGGGTGTGAACTGGCTCCTCCCTCTATGCCCCTCCTCCAGACCTCAGTTGTAGGAACTGTGCCCAGGCAGACTGACATTTCGAGGAAAGGAATTACTTAACTAGTGGTGAGATATCTACCAACTCACACCCTCAACCATGCCGCACACATGGCATTCAACATAACACACGCCAACAGGCATGAACTAATTGCAGCAACATGCTGAAACCAAGATAACACAACTTGTGTAACTGTAATAACTAAACTGCAGGTAATGTACTCACTTGGACGGGCACCCAGCATCCTCTACGGCCTAGGAGAAAAGGATTTACCGGTAGGTTATCAAAATCCTATTTTCTCATACGTCCTAGAGGATGCTGGGGACGACATCAAGACCATGGGGTCTATACCAAAGCTCCAGTACAGGCGGGAGAGTGCGGATGACCCTGCAGCACCGATTGACCAAACTTGAGGTCCTCATCGGCCAAGGTGTCAAACTTATAAAATTTAGCAAATGTGTTTGACCCTGACCAAGTAGCTGCTCGGCAAAGTTGTAAAGCAGAGATGCCCCGGGCAGCCGCCCAGGATGAGTCCACTTTCCTAGTAGAATGGGCCGGCACATACTTCGGTACCGGCAAGCCTGCCGTAGAATGAGCGTGCTGAATTGTCCCTCTGATCCAGCGCGCAATAGTCTGCTTAGAAGCAGGACACCCAATCTTGTTATGAGAATACAGGACAAACAGAGCCTCTGTTTTCCGTAACCGAGCTGCTCTTGCGACATAAAATCTTCAAAGCTCTAACCACATCTAGAGACTGTGACTCAGTGAAAGTGTCAGTAGCTACTGGCACCACAATAGGTTGGTTTATGTGGAAGGACGAAACCACCTTTGGAAGAAATTGTTGACGAGTTCTTAACTCTGCCCTATCTTCATGGAAGATCAGGTAAGGGCTTTTGTGAGACAAGGCCCCCAACTCAAACACCCGCCTTGCGGATGCCAAGGCCAAAAGCATCACCACTTTCCAAGTGAGAAACTTAAATTCTATCACCTGCAGAGGATCAAACCAATCTGATTGAAGGAACTGCAACACCACATTAAGGTCCCATGGTGCCACTGGAGGCACAAATGGAGGCTGGATGTGCAGAACCCCTTTTACGAACGTCTGAACTTCTGGAAAGGAGGCCAATTGTTTTTGAAAGAAAACGGATAAGGCCGAAATCTGGACCTTGATTGACCCCAATCTAAGGCCCGCATCCACACCAGCCTGCAGAAAATGGAGAAAACGTCCCAACTCAGGTGGTCATTCAGAGTTGTTCGCTCGGTAATTTTCTTCGCATCGCAGTGATTTTCCGCTAATTGCGCATGCGCAATGTTCGCACTGCGACTGCGCCAAGTAAATTTGCTAAGAAGTTTGGTATTTTACTCACGGCATTACGAGGTTTTTTCTTCGTTCTGGTGATCGTACTGTAATTGACAGGAAGTGGGTGTTTCTGGGCGGAAACTGGCCGTTTTATGGGAGTGTGTGAAAATACGCTGCCGTTTCCGGGAAAAACGCGGGAGTGGATGGAGAAACGGGGGAGTGCCTGGGCGAACGCTGGGTGTGTTTGTGACGTCAAACCAGGAACGAAACTGACTGAACTGATCGCAGTGGCAGAGTAAGTTTCGTTCGCAATTTTGCTAAGCTAAGATTCACTCCCAGTAGGCGGCGGCTTAGCGTGTGCAATGCTGCTAAAAGCAGCTTGCGAGCGAACAACTCGGAATGAGGGCCTCAAACTCTTCCGTAGGAGCCCTCTTGGATTCACACCAAGACACATATTTTCTACAAATACGGTGGTAATGTTTAGACGTTACTCCTTTCCTGGCCTGAATAAGAGTGGGGATGACCTCCTTAGGAATACCCTTTCGGGCTAGGATCCGACGCTCAACAGCCATGCCGTCAAACGTAGCCGCGGTAATTCTTGATACACACACGGCCCCAGCTGTAGTAGGTCCTCTCGAGGAGGAAGAGGCCAAGGATCTTCTATGAGCAACTCCTGAAGATCTGGATACCAAGCCCTCCTTGGCCAGTCTGGGGCAATGAAGATTGCTCAAACTCTTGTTCTTCTTCTTATTATTTTGAGAACTTTTGGAATCAGTGGAAGTGGAGGGAAAACTTATCGACCGAAACACCCACTGGATCGCCAGTGCATCCACTGCTATTGCTTGAGGGTCTCTCGACCTGGAACAATATCTTTGAAGCTTCTTGTCTAGACGAAATGCCATCATGTCTACTTGAGGACCTCCCCAAAGACTTGTCACCTCTGCGAAGACTTCTTGGTGGAGGCCCCACTCTCCTGGATGGAGATCGTGTCTGCTGAGGAAGTCTGCTTCCCAGTTGTCCACTTCCTGAATGAAAATTGCTGACCGAGCTCTAACATGTCTTTCTGCCCAGAGGAGAATCCTTGTCACCTCTGCCATTGCCGCTCTGCTTTTCGTTCCGCCTTGCCTGTTTATGTACGCGACTGCTGTTACAAGGTCTGACTGGATCTGCACGGGATCTTGAAGATGTAACGCTTGTAGAAGGCCGTTGTAAATAGTTCTCAATTCCAGAACGTTTATGTGAAGGTAGGCTTCCTGACTTGACCATTTTCCATGGAAGCTTTCCCCCTGTGTGACAGCTCCCCAGCCTCGGAGACTTGCATCCGTGGTTATTAGGACCCAGTCGTGAATCCCAAACCTGCGTCCCTCTAGTAGGTGAGAACTGTGTAGCCACCACAAGAGCGAAATCCTGGCTTTGGGGGACAGGATTATTTTCCGGTGCATGTGTAGGTGGGATCCGGACCACTTGTCCAACAGGTCCCACTGGAATACTCTGGCATGAAATCGGCCAAACTGTATGGCCTCGTAGGCCGCTAACATTTTCCCCAACAACCGAATGCATTGATGGATCGACACCCTTGTTAGTTTCAATATTTGTTTGACCATTTTCTGGATTTCCAGAGCCTTTTCCACTGGAACAAATACTCTTCGTACTTGTGTGTCCAGAATCATCCCTAAAAAGGACAATCTTGTCGTCGGTTCCAACTGCGACTTTGGATAATTCATGATCCAACCGTGTTGTTGGAGTATTGACAGGGAGAGTGCGATGTTCTGCACCAACTGTTACCTGGATCTCGCTTTTATCAGGAGATCGTCCAGATAAGGAATTATATTGACTCCTTTTTAACGAAGGAGGACCATCAGCTCCGCCATCACCTTGGTGAATACCCTCAGTGCCGTGGAGAGTCCGAACGGCAACGTCTGGAACTGGTAATAGCAATCCTGTACTGCGAATCTCAGATAAGCTTGGTGAGGAGGATAAATGTGAACATGCAAGTAAGCATCCTTTATGTCTACTGACACCATGAAGTCCCCCTCCTCCAGACTGGAAATCACTACCCTCAGGGATTCCATCTTGAACTTGAACCTTTTCAGGTAGAGATTCAGATTTTTCAGGTTTAAAATCGGTCTGACCGAGCCGTCCGGCTTCGGAACTACGAAGAGGCTCGAATAAAAACCTTCTCCTTGCTGTGCCAAGGGTACCAGGAAAATGACCTGATCCTGACATAATTTTTGAATTGCCATTGTTACTGCCTCTCTTCCCGGAAGAGAAGCTGGCAAGGTCGATTTGAAAAATCGGCATGGGGGGAACGTCTTGAAACTCTAGTTCAGAGGTTCTCAAACTCGGTCCTCGGGAGCCCACAGTGCATGTTTTGCAGGTAACCCAGCAGGTGCACAGGTGTATTAATTACTCACTGACACATTTTAAAAGGTCCACAGGTGGAGCTAATTATTTCACTTGCGATTCTGTGCGGAGACCTGCAAAACATGCACTGTGTGGGCCCCCGAGGACCGAGTTTGAGAACCTCTGCTCTAGTTTGTACCCATGGGACACTATTTGTAAGACCCATTGGTCCAGGCCAGATTGCATCCAGATTTGGCAGAAAAGTTTCAGACGTGCTCCCACCCGAGCGGACTCCCGCAAGGGAGCCCCAGCGTTATGCTGCAGATTTGGCAGAAGCAGGGGTGGTCAGGAGACGCTGCGGATTTCTTTCCTTTTCCCCTTCCCCTACCTACAAAAAAAGGGGGAACCTTTGGCCTTTTTGTATTTGTTGGGCCGAAAGGACTGCATGTGAGAGTGATGTGTCTTTTTCGCCGGTGTAGGAGCATAGAGCAAGATTGTTGACTTACCTGCGGTAGCCGCCGAGACTAACGCATCCAGCCTATCACCAAACAAGGCCTCACCTTTATACGGGAGAGCCTCCATATTTCTTTTGGAATCTGCATCAGCATTCCACTGGCGAATCCTCCGAGACGATACCGCCATGGTAGCGGTTCTTGATCCCAAGAGACCAATATATTTCATGGTTTCTAGTACGTACGCAGCAGCGTCTTTGATGACCTAAAGTTAGGAGTATCTCGTCTCCATCTATTGTGTCAATGTCTAATGACAAGTTTTCTGACCACTTTTCAATAGCACTACTCACCCACGCACAGACAATGGTAGGCCTGAGTAGTGTCCCATTGGCCACATCAATAGATCACCTCACTCACCTGCGGTCTGTCGGCTCCTTAAGTGAAGCCATTCCAGGCGCAGGGAGAAACACCTTTTCTCTTTTATGACAGGGTCCTGTCTAAAATGCGGGGTGACGCCCACCTTTTTTGGAAAAAGGTAAGCTGCCTGATATCCTTTTGGGAATCAGAAATTTCTTTTCAGGTTAAATCAGACCTGAGGTGGAGGGAAATTACATTACTTCTTTACTAAAGTAAACCCTCTCCTTGTGGTAAAAGAGGGGGCTTCCTAACTTCTAACACCTCCTTTATAGCTAAACATGTGTTGAATGCTTTTTTAATAACTTAGGACCTATTCCCCTGGAATCACTAGTGTCGACACAGGAATCAGAGTCCGTGTCTGTATGAGTTTGTACTACTTGTGCAAATTTGTATGTGACCCAGAAAGGTCCCTGTGGATGAAAGGCAGAACTATTAAAAATCACATCTTCAACAGATTATTTTCATTTTCTGTATGAGATTTAATCCAACCTCTTACTGATATGATTAACATTATCATGTAACCTTTCACCCAGTCAGGCTCTTGGTGTCATATTACACCTCTGTGTCCCTAACATGTCTCCACAGAGTTCCCTGCCACAGACATGTAACACACGTGCAGAACCACACCACAGACACTCCGGGATTTATAGGGGACAGACCCACGGTAAAATCTGTCAGAGGGACACAGATAAGATTTTGCCAGTTCACAACCCAGTGCCAGTAACACAATGTCTGTGAACACAAAATACCCACTGACATTCAGCGCTTTTATAATGTTAATCACACAATTATATAGCACCAAATTCACTATGGCCCCCCCTGTTTTGCACCCTGATACCTGTTCAGTAGTGGAGGAGGACCAGTGTTGTCTCTGCAGCCTGAGGAGAGAAAATGGCGCTGAGCAGTGTACTGGCTGACTGAGGAGGAAGCTCCACTCTTCAATGGTGTGTTCTCCTCAGCTTTTATGAGGTAATTTTTTATACTGGCGGGGGTAGGACTGTGCCTCAGCAACTTATGCCCCTTATTTATGCCAGTTTCCATAGGTTTAATGCTGCCCAGGGCGCCCCCCCGCGCCCTGCAGTGCCTGTGTATGTGTGGGCAGCATGGCGCACTGCGCTCCCGTCAGCCGCGCGGTACCTTTAGCCGTCACTTTCTTGATTGAAGATCTGTCTTCTAACACTCATCTGTCTTCTGGCTCTGTGAGGGGGTGACGGCATGCTGTGGGAGTGAGCATCTAGGCACGGCTAGCGTTCAGTTCCCTTCAGGAGCTAATGGTGTCCTGTCAGCCAGAAGCAGAGCCATGAAACTGCTTCCTACTTCTGCCCCCTCAGTCCCACGAAGCAGGGAGTCTGATGCCAGCAGATCTCCCTGAAAATAAAAAACCTAACATAAGTCTTTTCAGAGAAACTCAGTAGAGCTCCTCAGAGTGCATCCAGTCGACCTGGACACATTTCTAAAACTGAGGTCTGGAGGAGGGGCATAGAGGGAGGAGCCAGTTCACACCCAATGAAGTCTTTAGAGTGCCCATGATTCCTGCGGATCCCGTCTATACCCCATGGTCTTGGTGTCGTCCCCAGCATCCTCTAGGACGTATGAGAAAAGTGAATGTTATAGCACATTTGGTACTTAACACCTCTTCTTACATCTCCCCCATTGTGAGAAAGGGGTATTCAAAAGTATTATGCAATTAAAAATGTGACCTACATACAGGTTTTCTATTCTATTATTTCTGTTACTTATGGACAAAAAGAAGACATACAGCCTTTAATTAAATTGCAAGTCACCAGGCAAGACCTAAACCAAAATAGGAATTTAATTACCTACCGGTAAATCCTTTTCTCGTAGTCCGTAGAGGATGCTGGGGTCCACATTAGTACCATAGGGGTATAGATGGATCCACTAGGAGCCATTGGCACTTTAAGATTTTAACAGTGTGTGCTGGTTCCTCCCTCTATGCCCCTCCTACCAGACTCAGTCTAGAAACTGTGCCCGAGGAGACGGACAACTTCGAGAGAAGGATTTTACACAGATAGTGGTGAGATTCATACCAGCTCACACATACAAGGTAAACCAAGCTAACCAGCTTGAAAATTCAGCAACGGCTGAGCAAATTACTTAACCAAGTAACAAAACAGTACTTAACCAAAAACGAAGCAGTACTGAACTAAGTAACCACTGCAGGATCACGAAGCACTGGGTGGGCACCCAGCATACGGACTAGGAGAAAAGGATTTACCAGTAGGTAATTAAAATCCTATTTTCTCTTACGTCCTAGAGGATGCTGGGGTCCACAATAGTACCATGGGGATGTACCAAAGCTGCCGTAGAATATGCATGCTGGATAGTGAACCTGATCCAGCGAGAGATTGTCTGCTTAGAAGCAGGACACCCAATTTTCTTGGGATCATACAGGACAAACAGAGAGTCAGATTTTCCGTGACGATCAGTCCTCTTCACATAAATTTTCACAGTCCTTACAACATCCAAGGACTTTGATGGAATTGAGGAGTCAGTAGCAACTGGCACCACAATAGGATGATTGATATGAAAAGCCGACACAACCTTTGGAAGGAACTGCTGATGTGTCCGGAGCTAAGCTCTATCCTAATGGAAGATCAAGTAGGGGCTTTTACAAGATAAAGCCCCCAACTCCGACACACGTCTAGCAGAAGCTAAGGCCAACAAACTGACAGCCTTCCATGTGAGAAACTTGACTTCAACTTCCTGTAGAGGCTCGAACCAATCCGATTGGAGGAACTACAACACCACGTTAAGATCCCAGGGTGCCGTAGGTGGCACAAAGGGAGGTTGGATGTGCAGAACCCCTTTCAAGAAAGTCTAAACCTCAGGGAGGGAAACCAGCTGTTTCTGGAAGAAAATAGACAAGGCCGAAATCTGGACCTTTACAGATCCCAATCTCAGGCCCATATCCACATTTGCTTGTAGGAAGAGGAGAAACCGTCCCAGTTGAAACTCCACCATAGGAAACTTCTTGGATTCACACCAAGATACATACTTTTTCCAAATGCAATGGTAATGTTTAGACGTTACTCCTTTCCTAGCCTGTATATCAGGGTAGGAATAACCTTGTTCGGAATGCCCTTCCGAGCTAAAATCTGGCGCTCAACCTCCATGCCGTCAAATGTAGCTGCGTTAAGTCTTGATAGACGAACGGCCCCTATTGCAGAAGGTCCTCTCAAAGAGGAAGAGGGCTCGGATCTTCCAGCAGTAACTCCAGAAGATCCGCGTACCAAGCCCTTCTTGGCCAGTCCGGAGCAATGAGGATTCCCTGAACTCTTGTTCTCTTTATGATTTTTAGAATCCTTGGAATGAGTGGAGGAAACATGTACACTGACTGGAACACCCACGGAGTCACCAGGGCGTCCACCACCACTGCTTGCGGGTCTCTCGACCTGGAACAATACCTACGAAGCTTCTTGATGAGACGTGAGGCCATCATGTCTATTTGAGGTACACCCCAAAGATTTGTCACCTCCGTGAACACCTCCGGATGGAGGCCCCACACTCCTGGATGGAGATCGTGTCTGCTGAGGAAGTCCGCTTCCCAGTTGTCTACTCCCGGAATGAAAATTGCGGACAGCGCCAATATGTGCCTTTCTGCCCAGAGGAGGATCCTTTTTACCTCTGACATTGCAGCTCTGCTCTTCGTTCCGCCCTGTCGGTTTATGTAGGCCACCGTCGTTACATTGTCCGACTGTACTTGAATGGCACGATCTCGCAGAAGATGTGCCGCTTGGAGAAGACTGTTGTACACGGTTCTTCGTTCCAGAATGTTTACTGGAAAACTGGATTCCAGGCATGACCACCTTACTTGGAAGGTTTCCCCTTGAGTGACTGCGTCCCAACCTCTGAGACTTGCATCCGTAGTTAGAAGGACCCAGTCCTAAATCCCGAACCTGCGGCCCTCCAGAAGGTGAGACATTTGCAGCCACCAGAGGAGTGAAATCCTTGCTTTTGGCGACAGACGTATCCTCAGGTGCATATGTAGATGAGACCCCCGACCACTTGTCTAGGAGATCCAGTTGGAAGGATCGAGCATGAAATCTTCTGCACTACAGAGCCTCATAGGAGGCAACCATTTTCTCAAGAAGGCGAATGCACTGATGAACCGATACCCGGGCTGGCTTCAGGACATCCCGGACCATTGTTTGAATCACCAACGCTTTTTCCTCCAGTATAAACGGGTGTGGTTCGTTTTATCGACAGTATCTAGGTCGACAATGTTTAGGTCGACCACTATAGGTCGACAGTCACTAGGTCGACATGGATGGAAGGTCGACAGGGTTTCTAGGTCGACATGTGCTAGGTCGACAGGTCTAAATGTCGACATGAGGATTTTTTTTTTTGGTGTCGTTTTCTTCGTAAAGTGACCGGGATCCCAAATTAGTGCACCGCGTTCGCTCGCCATGCTTCGGGCATGGTGCCTTCACTTTGCTACCGCTTCGCTCGGCACACTTTACCGTTCCAATCGTAGTCCACGTGGATCGTTAAGTATGAAAAAATCCCCCCCCCCCAAAAAATGTGAAAAACTAATGTCGACCTTTAGACCTGTCGACCTAGCACATGTCGACCTATAAACCCTGTCGACCTTCCATCCATGTCGACCTAGTGACTGTCGACCTATAGTGGTCGACCTAAACATTGTCGACCTAGACACTGTCGATCTTCAGACCGGATCCCGTATAAACACCCTCTGCACTTCCGTGTCGAGGATCATCCCCAGGAAAGACAATCTTTTTGTTGGCTCCAAATGTGACTTCGGAAGGTTCAGGATCCAACCATGTTCCCTGAGCAGATGATTCGTGAGAGCAATGGACTGCAACAAGGCCTCCCTGGTCGACGCCTTTATCAGCAGATCGTCCAGATATGGAATTATGTTTGCTCCCTGTCTGCGGACGAGAACCATCATCTCTGCCATCACCTTGGTGAACACCCTCGGTGACGTGGAGAGATCGAATGACAGTGCCTGAAACTGATAGTGACTGTCTAACAGTGCAAACCTGAGATAAGCCTGGTGTGGCGGCCAAATTGGAATGTGGAGGTATGCATCCTTGATATCCAGGGATACCAGAAACTCCCCCTCCTCTAGACCTGAGATCACCGCTCTCAGAGACTCCATTTTGAATTCCCTCAGATAAGGGTTTAACGATTTCAAGTTCACAATCGGTCTGACTGAACCATCCGGCTTCGGTACCACGAAAAGGTTAGAATAGTAACCCTTGTTCTGCATATGCGGCGGAACTGTAACGATGACCGCTGACCTTTCCAATTTTTGAATGGCTTCCTGTAGGACAGCCCTGTCTGCCAGTAACGCTGGCAAGCCTGATTTGAAGAATCGGGGAGGCAGGAATTCTTGAAACTCCAGTCTGTACTCCGGGGATACAATATCCTGTACCCAGGGGTCCAGGCTGGACGACACTCAGACGTGGCTGAAACGTCTGAGCCTCGCACCCACCAGACCGTCCTCCAGGCTGTGCGGTCCACCGTCATGCTGAGGATTTTGAGGAACCAGAAGCAGGCTTCTGGTCCTGGGAGCATGCAGGTGCCGGCTTTTTGGATTTTGCATGCCCACCTCTAAAGAAAGTGGTAGGGGGGCTTGGACTTTTTTGTCTTAGCGGTCTGAAAGGACTGCGATGCGGATGAAGAAAAGGGTTTCTTCGTAGAAGGTGTAGCTGAGGGAAGAAACGGTGACTTAACCGCGGTTGCCGTGGAAATCCACGCATCCAACGCTTCCCCAAACAGAGCCTGACCTGTGAATGGTAGGTTCTCCACACTTCTCCTGGATTCCGCGTCTGCCAACCATTGGCGTAGCCAGAGTCCCCTGCGAGCTGAGACAGACATGGAAGATATCTGTGCATTCAGCGTACCCAGGTCCTTCATGGATTCCACCATGAACCCCGCAGAATCCTGTATGTTACGTAAAAACAGTTCAATGTCACTTCTATCCATTGTATCTAAGTCTTCTAGTAACGTGCCTGACCACTTTACTATAGCTTTTGAGATCCATGCACAGGCAATAGTAGGCCTTAATGTCACCCCTGAAGCAGTGTATATGGATTTAAGCGTAGTGTCAATCTTACGATCAGCCGGTTCTTTCAACGCGGTAGATCCAGAGACAGGTACAACCACCATTTTAGACAGTCTGGACAAAGATGCGTCAACTATGGGTGGGTTTTCCCATTTTTTCCTATCCTCCTCAGGTAAGGGAAAAGCAACCAGAACCCTTTTGGGGAACTGGAATTTTTTCTCCGGGGTTTCCAAGGCTTTTTCAAATAAAGCGTTTAATTCTTTTGACGCAGGGAAGGTTAGTGAGGCTTTCTTATTATCTGTGAAGTAAGCCTCCTCAACCTGCTCAGGTGGTGTGTCCGCAATGTTTAACACATCTCTCATGGCCTCAATCATGAGCTGCACCCCCTTTGCCAGGGATGCCACCCCCTCAGCACATCCCCATCACCGTCTACTGTGTCAGAGTCGGTATCCGTGTCATCTTGCATAATCTGGGCAAGAACACGTTTCTGTGGGTATATGTTAGAGGATTTGGAAGAAGTAGGAACAGAACCTGACCAAACAGTCATAGAATTCTTTAAAACCTGAGTTTCAGTCTCAGTACGAGCTACCCTAGTAGATATCGGAGAGATCATTCCCTTAATAGAAGTTAGCCATTCCGGCTCAGTAATGGGAATCTGAGATAAGACATTACATTGCTGGGTACAGGATCATGCCAAGAAATTTAAGTCTTTGTGTCGATTGTAAATGTGACTTTGTAGAATTCAGAGTCCACTTATGTCATCTGAAGAGCTTGTGAGTCAGCACTATGTCCCAGAGCAATTGTTACTAGAAAGAACTTTCCAGAGGAAATTGTCCAGGTAGGGAACAATCAGAAAGGCCTGTGTCCACAGGAGAGCCATTGTCACAGCCCTCATTCAAGTGAATACTTGCCGAGGACAGGTTGAATGGGAAGGCCTGGATTGAGAATGTAAAATTTTGAATGGCGAATCGCAGGAACATTTGTTGGGATGCCAAATGTGTATATGCAAGTAGGCATCAGTAATATATCAGGACCCTAGGAACTCATCCGCCTTTAATACTGCAAAGACTGATCGAAGGAATTCCATCTGGAACTTGAATATGCTCAAGTATGAATTGAGACCTCGGAAAGATGAATAAACTACAGTTTTAGACGATGAGTGGGACTTTAACCAAAAACTTGAGCAGCGAAAAGATTATCTATCGTTTCGTGCAATACGACATGCCTGTCATTTGAAACTGGCAAACCTGTGTTGAAAAAACCGAAGAGGTGGTTGAGACTGGAAATAGAGTTTGTACCTCCGTCTGATGAGGTCCCGAAGCCTGGTGTTCGGGGGTAATAGTCTTCCCATGTGTGCCGGAAGTCCTGCAGATGCGCTTACACTTTGGGATACCCCAGGTGAGTAGGACACCCGTCCTGCACTGGCTTCTTTAGTTGGACTTACTGTCCTCGAGAGAGCACCAAAAGGAAAGTCCAGAATAAGGTCTGTGAGTGGCCAGAGCAGCTGTTAGAAAGGTATACTTACTTCCGGTTGGCAGGGAAGCCATTTGTCCAGTTCAGGCCTGAACAGGACGTTACGAGAGAGTGGTTAGGCCGCCACCGCCCTCTTTAAATAAGCATCTGCTTGCCACTGGGTGCAACCCAAGAGTTCTGCAGGCAGATACTGCTAAAGCAGAGGTCCTAAAAACGAGCTTACATACCTGTTTGGACGCCTCGCCTAGATAGGCGACCTGCATACAGCATCAGTGTTTTAATCCACTAGGCCTAGTGTTCACAGGAGAGAGTCCCTGTCGCAGACCCTCAGCCCATAGTTGTGCCCAGGCTTAAATCGCCTTGTTGACCCCGCAGCTTACGGTAGAGTCACTCATCTAACATTCTGTCTAATGTCTCCATTAAGAAGGTTACCCCTGGAGCTGGAAAACAGTCTTCTAGGGATCTACCGTAGGAGGAGTCTCACATAGATTCCTGGTGTTAGCAGGAAACAGTAGGCAAACAAGTGCCGATTGGGACTCCGGGTGCTTCCTAGCCTAGGTCAGGATGGAAACCATCCGATACCGGGAAAGGAGGCAGTCTGTCTCCGATTTATTTTATTTTTTGGAGAAGACTGCCATGTTGGTGTGCTATAGTCATTGTGTGATAATTCACCTTCCCCTACTCTTAGTTTGCTGACTGCAGTACTGAGGTTAATAGTCTCTTTTTGAGACCTGCACTGAGGATACCACAAGAGAGATGGGGCCATGTCATAGTGATCCCGTCCATTCATGATCAGGATGCCTTCGAGAGGCAGCCAGAACAGAGGCTAATAACTGATATGACTCCTGCTAGCTTGTACAACCAAGCTGGAGCGGGGTCATGTACAGGGGGAGCTTCCTGTGAAACTGAAACAAAAAAAAAAATTATACTTCTTTCCACAAAAACATATGGGAAGCCTTGGATGTAGCTCCTATGTCTGCCTTATCACACCTGGTAAGGCAGTAATCAATTAGAGTCTAGTAGGAGAGAGTGCAATAGAGAAGGGAGGAACAGTCGCACCCACCCTATAAGATAGCTATATATATATATATATATATATATATATATATAAAAATATTGTGTGCGTGTGTATACATACATATATCGCCACATGATTATAGACCTTGCATACCGCTTAGCCACAGCTTCTGTGTTGCAAATATATTTTACATATATATATATATATATATATATATATATATATATACACACACACACACACACACTGCTCAAAAAAATAAAGGGAACACTTAAACAGCACATCCTAGATCCGCATGAATTAAATATTCTTATTAAATACTTTGTTCTTTACATAGTTGAATGTGCTGAATGAACAAAATCACACGAAAATTATCAATGGAAATCAAATGTATTAACCCATGGAGGTCTGGATTTGGAGTCACACTCAAAATTAAAGAGGAAAAACACACTACAGGCTGATCCAACTTTGATGTAAGGTCCTTAAAACAAGTCAAAATGAGGCTCAGTAGTGTGTGTGGCCTCCATGTGCCTGTATGACCTCCCTACAACGCCTGGGCATGCTCCTGATGAGGTGGCGGATGGTCTCCTGAGGGATCTCCTCCCAGACCTGGACTAAAGCATCCGCCAACTCCTGGACAGTCTGTGGTGCAACGTGGCGTTGGTGGATGGAGCGAGACATGATGTCCCAGATGTGCTCAATTGGATTCAGGTCTGGGGAACGGGCGGGCCAGTCCATAGCATCAATGCCTTCGTCTTGCAGGAACTGCTGACACACTCCAGCCACATGAGGTCTAGCATTGTCTTGCATTAGGAAGAACCCAGGGCCAACCGCACCAGCATATGGTCTCACAAGGGGTCTGAGGATCTCATCTCGGTACCTAATGGCAGTCAGGCTACCTCTGGCGAGCACATGGAGGGCTGTGCGGCCCCCCAAAGAAATGCCACCCCACACCATTACTGACCCACTGCCAAACCGGTCATGCTGGAGGATGTTGCAGGCAGCAGAACGTTCTCCTTGGCGTCTCCAGACTCTGTCACGTCTGTCACATGTGCTCAGTGAGAACCTGCTTTCATCTGTGAAGAGCACAGGGCGCCAGTGGCGAATTTGCCAATCTTGGTGTTCTCTGGCAAATGCCAAACGTCCTGCTCGGTGTTGGGCTGTAAGCACAACCCCCACCTGTGGACGTCGGGCCCTCATACCACCCTCATGGAGTCTGTTTCTGATCATTTGAGTAGACACATGCACATTTGTGGCTTGCTGGAGGTCATTTTGCAGGGCTCTGGCAGTGCTCCTCCTGTTCCTCCTTGCACAAAGGCGGAGGTAGCAGTCCTGCTGCTGGGTTGTTGCCCTCCTACGGCCTCCTCCACGTCTTCTGATGTACTGGCCTGTCTCCTGGTAGCGCCTCCATGTTCTGGACACTACGCTGACAGACACAGCAAACCTTCTTGCCACAGCTCGCGTTGATGTGCCATCCTGGATGAGCTGCACTACCTGAGCCACTTGTGTGGGTTGTAGACTCTGTCTCATGCTACCACTAGAGTGAAAGCACCGCCAGCTTTCAAAAGTGACTAAAACATCAGCCAGAAAGCATAGAAGCTGAGAAGTGGTCTGTGGTCACCACCTGCAGAACAACTCCTTTATTGGGGGTGTCTTGCTAATTGCCTATAATTTCCACCTGTTGTCTATTCCATTTGCACAACAGCATGTGAAATTGATTGTCAATCAGTGCTGCTTCCTAAGTGGACAGTTTGATTTCACAGAAGTGTGATTGACTTGGAGTTACATTGTGTTGTTTAAGTGTTCCCTTTATTTTTTTGAGCATATATATATATATATATATATATATATATATATATATATATATATATATATACAAATACATACTGTAAATGTGTACACATATACTATGTAAAAAATAAGATTTTACTCACCGGTAAATCTATTTCTCGTAGTCCGTAGTGGATGCTGGGAACTCCGTAAGGACCATGGGGAATAGCGGCTCCGCAGGAGACTGGGCACAACTAAAAGAAAGCTTTTAGACTACCTGGTGTGCACTGGCTCCTCCCACTATGACCCTCCTCCAAGCCTCAGATAGGATACCGTGCCCGGAAGAGCTGACACAATAAGGAAGGATTTGGAATCCCGGGTAAGACTCATACCAGCCACACCAATCACACCGTATAACTTGTGATACTATACCCAGTTAACAGTATGAAATATAACTGAGCCTCTCAACAGATGGCTCAACAATAACCCTTTAGTTAGGCAATAACTATATACAAGTATTGCAGACAATCCGCACTTGGGATGGGCGCCCAGCATCCACTACGGACTACGAGAAATAGATTTACCGGTGAGTAAAATCTTATTTTCTCTGACGTCCTAGTGGATGCTGGGAACTCCGTAAGGACCATGGGGATTATACCAAAGCTCCCAAACGGGCGGGAGAGTGCGGATGACTCTGCAGCACCGAATGAGAGAACTCAAGGTCCTCCTCAGCCAGGGTATCAAATTTGTAGAATTTTGCAAACGTGTTAGCCCCTGACCAAGTTGCAGCTCGGCAAAGTTGTAAAGCCGAGACCCCTCGGGCAGCCGCCCAAGATGAGCCCACCTTCCTCGTGGAATGGGCTTTTACTGAGTTAGGATGCGGCAATCCAGCCGCAGAATGCTCCAGCTGAATTGTGCTACAAATTCAGCGAGCAATAGTCTGCTTAGAAGCAGGCGCACCTATTTTGTTGGGTGCCTACAGGATAAAAAGCGAGTCAGTTTTCCTGACTCCAGCCGTCCTGGAACTATAAATTTTTAAGGCCCTGACTACGTCCAGTAACTTGGAATCTTCCAAGTTCCTAGTAGCCGCAGGCACTACAATAGGTTGGTTTAAGTGAAAAGCTGATACCACCTTAGGGAGAAACTGGGGACGAGTCCTCAATTCTGCCCGATCCATATGGAAAATCAGATAAGGGCTTTTACATGACAAAGCCGCCAATTCTGACACACGCCTGGCCGAAGCCAAGGCCAATAACATGACCACTTTCCACGTGAGATATTTCAAATCCACAGTTTTAAGTGGCTCAAACCAATGTGATTTTAGGAAACTCAACACCACGTTGAGATCCCAAGGTGCCACAGGAGGCACAAAAGGGGGCTGAATATGTAGCACTCCCTTTACAAATGTCTGAACTCCAGGCAGTGAAGCCAGTTCTTTCTGGAAGAAAATCGACAGAGCCGAAATCTGGACCTTAATGGAACCCAAGTTTAGGCCCATAGTCACTCCTGACTGTAGGAAGTGCAGAAAACGACCCAGCTGAAATTCCTCTGTTGGGGCCTTCCTGGCCTCACACCACGCAACATATTTTCGCCAAATACGGTGATAATGGTTTGCGGTTACTTCTTTCCTGGCTTTTATCAGCGTAGGAATGACTTCCTCCGGAATGCCTTTTTCCTTTAGGATCCGGAATTCAACCGCCATGCCGTCAAACGCAGCCGCGGTAAGTCTTGGAACAGACAGGGCCCCTGCTGTAGCAGATCCTGTCTGAGCGGTAGAGGCCATGGGTCCTCTGATATCATTTCTTGAAGTTCTGGATACCAAGATCTTCTTGGCCCATCCGGAACCACGAGTATCGTTCTTACTCCTCGTTTTCTTATTATTCTCAGTACCTTTGGTATGAGAGGCAGAGGAGGGAATACATAAACCAACTGGTACACCCACGGTGTCACTAGAGCGTCCACAGCTATTGCCTGAGGGTCCCTTGACCTGGCGCAATATCTAGTTTTTTGTTTAGGCGGGACGCCATCATGTCCACCTGTGGCCTTTCCCAACGGTTTACCAACAGTTGGAAGACTTCTGGATGAAGTCCCCACTCTCCCGGGTGTAGGTCGTGTCTGCTGAGGAAGTCTGCTTCCCAGTTGTCCACTCCTGGAATGAACACTGCTGACAGTGCTAAGACGTGATTCTCCGCCCATCGGAGAATCCTTGTGGCTTCTGCCATCGCCATCCTGCTTCTTGTGCCGCCCTGTCGGTTTACAAGGGCGACTGCCGTGATGTTGTCTGATTGGATCAGTACCGGCTGGTTTTGAAGCAGAGGCCTTGCCAGACTTAGGGCATTGTAAATGGCCCTCAGTTCCAGAATATTTATGTGTAGGGACGACTCCTGACTTGACCAAAGTCCTTGGAAATTTCTTCCCTGTGTGACTGCCCCCCAGCCTCGAAGGCTGGCATCCGTGGTTACCAGGACCCAGTCCTGTATGCCGAATCTGCGGCCCTCTTGAAGAGGAGCACTCTGCAGCCACCACAGTAGAGATACCCTGGTCCTTGGAGACAGGGTTATCAGCCGATGCATCTGAAGATGCGATCCCGACCACTTGTCCAAGAGGTCCCACTGAAAGGTTCTTGCATGGAACCTGCCGAATGGAATTTTGCTTCGTAAGAAGCTACCATTTTTCCCAGGACTCGTGTGCAGTGAGGCACAGATACCTGTTTTGGTTTCAGGAGGTCTCTGACTAGAGATGACAGCTCCTTGGCTTTCTCCTGTGGGAGAAACACTTTTTTCTGTTCTGTGTCCAGAACCATCCCCAGGAACAGTAGGCGTGTGGTAGGAACCAGCTGTGACTTTGGAATGTATAGAATCCATCCGTGCTGTTGTAGCACTTCCCGAGATAGTGCTACTCCGACCAACAACTGCTCCTTGGACCTCGCCTTTATAAGGAGATCGTCCAAGTACGGGAAAATTAAAACTCCCTTTTTTGAAGGAGTATCATCATTTCTGCCATTACCTTGGTAAAGACCCTCGGTGCCGTGGACAGTCCAAACGGCAGTGTTTGGAATTGGTAATGGCAATCCTGTACCACAAATCTGAGGTACTCCTGGTGAGGATGGTAAATGGGGACATGTAGGTAAGCATCCTTGATGTCCAGGGATACCATGTAATCCCCCTCCTCCAGGCTTGCAATAACCGCCCTGAGCGATTCCATCTTGAACTTGAATTTTTTTATGTATGTGTTCAAGGATTTCAAATTTAAAATGGGTCTCATCGAACCGTCCGGTTTCGGTACCACAAACAGTGTGGAATAGTAACCCCGTCCTTGTTGAAGTAGGGGCACCTTGACTATCACCTGCTGGGAATACAGCTTGTGAATTGCCTCTAGCACAGCCTCCCTGCCTGAGGGAGTTGTCGGCAAGGCAGATTTGAGGAAACGGCGGGGGGGAGACGCCTCGAATTACAGCTTGTACCACTGAGATACTACTTGAAGGATCCAGGGATCCACCTGTGAGCGAGTGTTAGGGTCTCCTGCCCTGTGCTGCCACGTCGTCATGGCAACCGGGAGACAAGTGCTAGCAGAGTAACCTGAGCGCAGCTGATATTCCGGTTTGGGTCTTTTGCTGTGCAGTGGTTACAGGCTCTGTGCACGGCAGGGGATCCGGTGCTGGTTTTTGTGCTCACAGTCTGTGAGGTCTGAGTGGGGCGTGGACAGCACCTGCTTTATAAGGCCTCTTCTCAGGTTAAGCAGATGCTGCTGAATCTTTGTTGGTTAGTCAGTTCCTGAAAGTTAGCCAGTACTGTGTAGCTTTGTATTTGTTGTTGCTTACTGCAAATAGGCCTGGGGATTTGGTACTACACTCTGCCAATCCAGACCTAGCAGTAAGACTGGAGTCAGTCGTTTAGCTTGCTGGGGTTCTTTTACTACTCTGTGAACTTAGCAAGTTTGCGGCTGTATTCTAAGACTTGCCTGCTTAAATCCTGTCTCACTGTGCAAGGTGTTCAGGTGTCAGCTTAGTGGCAGTAAGCTGAACCTGTGCACTGCAAGTGAGAATTAGGATTGTGGAGACTCTCCTTGTGTCTATCATTCCATCTCTGACCAAGGAGTTTACTGCCACACCCGTTGGTAACCCTTTAGGGTTTTGCTGTTGCCCTTAGCAACAGCATTTCGGGTTCTCTACATATTAAAAACACAACATCTTGCTTTTCCCATCTGAGCATTACTAATACTAGGGAGACACCCAGTTCCTTAGCCTCTGGGCTTCTCTGTTCACTTTGTGTGTATTTTGTTACCCTATCACCTTCTGTGTACGTAATGTCATATTCCCCAGTCTGTCTGTGAGTTCATTTGTTTTGCATACCTATCCGTTCAGACACCAGTACATTCCTGCAGGCACTGGTGTGCATAACAGCTCAAACACCAGTACATTCCTGCAGGCACTGGAGTGCATAACAGTTCTGACACCAGTACATTCCTGCAGGCACTGGTGTGCATAACAGCGAGCCCACTGATCGCTGAAATTTTTGAGGCGGCCCACCACCGTACCTGGCTACGCCTGTGGAGCCCCCGCGTCATGCGGTGGACTCAGAGGAAGCGGGGGAAGAATTTTGATTCTGGGAACTGGCTGACTGGTGCAGCTTTTTCCCTCTTCCCTCGTCTCTGTGCAGAAAGGAAGCGCCTTTGACCCGCTTGCTTTTCTGAAGCCGAAAGGACTGTACCTGATAATACAGTGCTTTCTTAGGATGTGAGGAAACCTGAGGTAAAAATTTTTCTTCCCAGCTGTTGCTGTGGATACGAGGTCCCAGAGACCATCCCCAAACAATTCCTCACCTTTATAAGGCTCTATGTGCCTTTTAAAGTCAGCATCACCTGTCCAGTGTCGGGTCTCTAATACCCTCCTGACAGAATGGACATTGCATTAATTCTGGATGCCAGCCGGCAAAATATCCCTCTGTGCATCCCTCATATATAAGACGACGTCTTATGTTCGCAAAATAGTATCCCTGTTTGACAGGGTTACAGACCACGCTGCAGCAGCACTATCTGCAGGTCTCAGTCTAGTACCTGAGTGTGTAAATACAGACTTCAGGATAGCCTCCTGCTTTTTATCAGCAGGTACCTTCAAAGTGGCCGTATCCTAAGACGGCAGTGCCACCTTTTTTGACAAACGTGTGAGCGCCTTATCCACCCTAGGGGATATCTCCCAGCGTAACTTATCCTCTGGCGGGAAAGGGTACGCCATCAGTAACTTTTCAGAAATTACCAGTTTCTTATCGGGGGAACCCACGCTTTTTCACACTTCATTCACTCATTTGATGGGGGAACAAAACACTGCCTGCTTTTTCTCCCCAAACATAAAACCCTTTTTTAGTGGTACTTGGGTTAATGTCAGAAATGTGTAACGGATGTTCCTAGTGGATTGTGTATATGTCTCAACCTCGTCGACACTGGAGTCAGACTCCGTGTCGACATCTGTGTCTGCCATCTGAGGGAGCGGGCGTATTTGAGCCCCTGATGGCCTTTGAGACGCCTGGGCAGGCGCGGGCTGAGAAGCCGGCTGTCCCATAGCTGTTACGTCATCCAGCCTTTTATGTAAGGAGTTGACACTGTCGGTTTATACCTTCCACCTATTCATCCACTCTGGTGTCGGCCCCACAGGGGGCGACATCACATTTATCGGCATCTGCTCTGCCATCACATAAGCCTCCTCATCAAACGTGTCGACACAGCCGTACCGACATACCGCACACACACAGGGAATGCTCTGACTGAGGACAGGACCCCACACAGCCCTTTGGGGAGACAGAGAGAGAGTATGCCAGCACACACCAGAGCGCTATATAATTTAGGGATTAACACTATATTGAGTGAATTTTTCCCAATAGCTGCTTGTATATACAATATTGCGCCTAAATTTAGTGCCCCCCCTCTCTTTTTAACCCTTTGAGCCTGCAAACTACAGGGGAGAGCCTGGGGAGCTGTCTTCCAGCTGCACTGTGAAGAGAAAATGGCGCCAGTGTGCTGAGGGAGATAGCCCCGCCCCTTTTTCGCGGACTTTTCTCCCGCTTTTTTATGGATTCTGGCAGGGGTATTTATCACATATATAGCCTCTGGGGCTATATATTGTGATATATTTGCCAGCCAAGGTGTTTTTATTGCTGCTCAGGGCGCCCCCCCCCCCCCCAGCGCCCTGCACCCTACGTGACCGGAGTGTGAAGTGTGCATGAGGAGCAATGGCGCACAGCTGCAGTGCTGTGCGCTACCTTGGTGAAGACTGGTGTCTTCTGCCGCCGATTTTCCGGACCTCTTCTTGCTTCTGGCTCTGTAAGGGGGACGGCGGCGCGGCTCCGGGAACGAACACCAAGGCCAGTTCCATGCGGTCGATCCCTCTGGAGCTAATGGTGTCCAGTAGCCTAAGAAGCCCAAGCTAGCTGCAAGCAGGTAGGTTCGCTTCTTCTCCCCTTAGTACCTCGATGCAGTGAGCCTGTTGCCAGCAGGTCTCACTGTAAAATAAAAAAATAAGAATTTACTCACCGGTAATTCTATTTCTCGTAGTCCGTAGTGGATGCTGGGGACTCCGTAAGGACCATGGGGAATAGACGGCTCCGCAGGAGACTGGGCACACTAAAAGAAAGATTTGGTACTACCTGGTGTGCACTGGCTCCTCCCTCTATGCCCCTCCTCCAGACCTCAGTTAGGATACTGTGCCCGGAAGAGCTGACACAATAAGGAAAGGATTTTGAATCCCGTGTAAGACTCATACCAGCCACACCAATCACACCGTATAACTCGTGATATTTTACCCAGTTAACAGTATGAATAACAACTGAGCCTCTCAACAGATGGCTCAACAATAACCCTTTAGTTAGGCAATAACTATATACAAGTATTGCAGACAATCCGCACTTGGGATGGGCGCCCAGCATCCACTACGGACTACGAGAAATAGAATTACCGGTGAGTAAATTCTTATTTTCTCTGACGTCCTAGTGGATGCTGGGGACTCCGTAAGGACCATGGGGATTATACCAGAGCTCCCAAACGGGCGGGAGAGTGCGGATGACTCTGCAGCACCGAATGAGAGAACTCAAGGTCCTCCTCAGCCAGGGTATCAAATTTGTAGAATTTTGCAAACGTGTTTGCCCCTGACCAAGTAGCAGCTCGGCAAAGTTGTAAAGCCGAGACCCCTCGGGCAGCCGCCCAAGATGAGCCCACCTTCCTCGTGGAATGGGCTTTCACTGATTTAGGATGCGGCAAACCAGCCGCAGAATGCGCCAGCTGAATTGTGCTACAAATCCAGCGAGCAATAGTCTGCTTAGAAGCAGGAGCACCTATTTTGTTGGGTGCATACAGGATAAAAAGCGAGTCAGTTTTCCTGACTCCAGCCGTCCTGGAAACATAAATTTTCAAGGCCCTGACTACGTCCAGTAACTTGGAATCCTCCAAGTCCTTAGTAGCCGCAGGCACTACAATAGGTTGGTTCAAGTGAAAAGCTGATACCACCTTAGGGAGAAACTGGGGACGAGTCCTCAATTCTGCCCTATCCATATGGAAAATCAGATAAGGGCTTTTACACGACAAAGCCGCCAATTCTGACACACGCCTGGCCGAAGCCAAGGCCAATAACATGACCACATTCCACGTGAGATATTTGAGATCCACGGTTTTAAGTGGTTCAAACCAATGTGATTTTAGGAAACCCAACACCACATTGAGATCCCAAGGTGCCACAGGAGGCACAAAAGGGGGCTGAATATGAAGCACTCCCTTTACAAAAGTCTGAACTTCAGGCAGTGAAGCCAGTTCTTTCTGGAAGAAAATCGACAGAGCCGAAATCTGGACCTTAATGGAACCCAATTTTAGGCCCATAGTCACTCCCGACTGTAGGAAGTGCAGAAAACGACCCAGCTGAAATTCCTCTGTGGGGGCCTTCCTGGCCTCACACCACGCAACATATTTTCGCCAAATGCGGTGATAATGGTTTGCGGTTACTTCTTTCCTGGCTTTTATCAGCGTAGGAATGACTTCCTCCGGAATGCCCTTTTCCTTTAGGATCCGGAATGCAACCGCCATGCCGTCAAACGCAGCCGCGGTAAGTCTTGGAACAGACAGGGCCCCTGCTGTAGCAGATCCTGTCTGAGCGGTAGAGGCCATGGGTCCTCTGATAACATTTCTTGAAGTTCCGGGTACCATGCTCTTCTTGGCCAATCCGGAACCACGAGTATCGTTCTTACTCCTCGCCTTCTTATTATTCTCAGTACCTTTGGTATGAGGGGCAGAGGAGGGAACACATAGACCGACTGGTACACCCACGGTGTCACTAGCGCGTCCACAGCTATCGCCTGAGGGTCCCTTGACCTGGCGCAATATTTCTTTAGCTTTTTGTTGAGGCGGGACGCCATCATGTCCACCTGTGGCCTTGCCCAACGGTTTACCAACAGTAGGAAGACTTCTGGATGAAGTCCCCACTCTCCCGGGTGTAGGTCGTGTCTGCTGAGGAAGTCTGCTTCCCAGTTGTCCACTCCCGGAATGAACACTGCCGACAGTGCTATTATGTGAGTTTCCGCCCATCGGAGAATCCTTGCGGCTTCTGCCATCGCCATCCTGCTTCTTGTGCCGCCCTGTCGGTTTACATGGGCGACTGCCGTGATGTTGTCTGACTGGATCAGTACCGGCTGGTTTTGAAGCAGGGGTTTTGCCTGACTTAGGGCATTGTAAATGGCCCTTAGTTCCAGAATATTTATGTGCAGGGAAGTCTCCTGACTTGACCATAGTCCTTGGAAGTTTCTTCCCTGTGTGACTGCTCCCCAGCCTCGAAGGCTGGCATCCGTGGTCACCAGGACCCAGTCCTGTATGCCGAATCTGCGGCCCTCTAGAAGATGAGCACTCTGCAGCCACCACAGTAGAGACACCCTGGTCCTTGGAGACAGGGTTATCAGTTGATGCATCTGAAGATGCGATCCCGACCACTTGTCCAAGAGGTCCCACTGGAAGGTCCTTGCATGGAACCTGCTGAATGGAATTGCTTCGTATGAAGCCACCATTTTTCCCAGGACTCGTGTGCAGTGATGCACCGATACCCGTTTTGGTTTTAGGAGGTCTCTGACTAGAGATGACAGCTCCTTGGCTTTCTCCTGCGGGAGAAACACTTTTTTCTGTTCCGTGTCCAGAATCATCCCCAGGAACAGTAAGCGTGTGGAAGGAACCAGTTGTGACTTTGGGATGTTTAGAATCCAGCCATGCTGTTGAAGCACTTCCCGAGATAGTGCTACTCCGACCAGTAACTGCTCCCTGGACCTCGCCTTTATAAGGAGATCGTACAAGTACGGGATAATTAAAACTCCCTTTTTTCGAAGGAGTATCATCATTTCTGCCATTACCTTGGTAAACACCCTCGGTGCCGTGGACAGTCCAAACGGTAGTGTCTGGAATTGGTAATGACAATCCTGTACCACAAATCTGAGGTACTCCTGGTGAGGAATGTAAATTGGGACATGCAGGTAAGCATCCTTGATGTCCAGGGATACCATGTAATCCCCCTCGTCCAGGCTTGCAATAACCGCCCTGAGCGATTCCATCTTGAACTTTGATTTTTTTATGTATGTGTTCAAGGATTTCAAATTTAAAATGGGTCTCACCGAACCGTCCGGTTTCGGTACCACAAACAGTGTGGAATAGTAACCCCGTCCTTGTTGAAGTAGGGGTACTTTTACTATCACCTGCTGGGAATACAGCTTGTGAATTGCCTCTAGTACAGTCTCCCTGCTCGAGGGAATTGTCGGTAAGGCCGATTTGAGGAAACGGCGGGGGGGAGTCGTCTCGAATTCCAGCTTGTACCCGAGATACTACTTGAAGGATCCAGGGATCCACCCGTGAGCGAACCCACTGATCGCTGAAATTTTTGAGGCGGCCCCCCACCTTACCTGGCTCCGCCTGTGGAGCCCCACCGTCATGCGGCGGATTTGGAAGAAGCGGGGGAGGACTTTTGTTCCTGGGAACCTGCTGCGTGGTGCAGCTTTTTTCCCCTTCCTCTGCCTCTAGACAGAAAGGACCCGCCTTTTCCCCGCCTGTTTTTCTGGGTTCGAAAGGACTGCACCTGATAGTACGGCGCTTTCTTAGGCTGTGAGGGGACATGGGGTAAAAATGCTGACTTCCCAGCTGTTGCTGTGGAAACAAGGTCTGAGAGACCGTCCCCGAATAACTCCTCACCCTTATAAGGCAAAACTTCCATGTGCCTTTTAGAATCTGCATCCCCTGTCCACTGCCGAGTCCATAAGCCTCTCCTAGCAGAAATGGACAATGCACTTATTCAAGATGCCAGCCGGCAGATCTCCCTCTGTGCATCTCTCATGTACAAGACTGAGTCTTTTATATGCTCTACGGTAAGCAATATAGTGTCCCTGTCCAGGGTGTCAATATTTTCTGACAGGGAATCTGACCAAGCAGCAGCAGCACTGCACATCCACGCTGAAGCAATAGCTGGTCTCAGTATAACACCCGTGTGTGTATATATAGACTTTAGGATAGCCTCCTGCTTTCTATCAGCAGGTTCCTTTAGGGCGGCCGTATCCGGAGACGGTAGTGCCACCTTTTTAGACAAACGTGTGAGCGCTTTATCCACTCTAGGGGGAGTTTCCCAACGTGACCTATCCTCTGGCGAGAAAGGGAACGCCATTAGTAATTTTTTTGAAATCACCAATTTCTTATCAGGGAAAGCCCACGCTTCTTCACACACTTCATTTAATTCTTCAGATGGAGGAAAAACTATTGGTAGTTTTTTCTCCCCAAACATAATACCATTTTTTGAGGTACCTGGGTTTATATCAGAAAGGTGTAAAACCTCTTTCATTGCCTCAATCATGCCACGAATGGCCCTAGGGGACATTAAATTTGACTCATCGTCGTCGACACTGGTATAACTATCCGTGTCGACATCTGTGTCTGCCATCTGAGGTAGTGGGCGTTTTAGAGCCCCTGATGGCCATTGAATTGCCTGGGCAGGCACGGGCTGAGAAGCCGGCTGTCCCGTATTTGGCCTGTCGTCAAATTTTTTATGTAAGGAGTCGACACTTGCACGTAATTCCTTCCATAAGTCCATCCACTCAGGTGTCTGCCCCGCAGGGGGTGACATCACATTTATAGGTATCTGCTCCGCCTCCACATAAGTCTCCTCATCAAACATGTCGACACAGCCGTACCGACACACCGCACACACACACAGGGAATGCTCTTAAAGGAGACAGGACCCCACAAAAGCCCTTTGGGGAGACAGAGATAGAGTATGCCAGCACACACCAGAGCGCTATATAATGCAGGGACTAACTGAATTATGTCCCCTATAGCTGCTATAATATTTACTGCGCCTCAAATCAGTGCCCCCCTCTCTTTTTTACACTTTTCTGTAGTGTAGACTGCAGGGGAGAGTCAGGGAGCTTCCTTCCAGCGGAACTGTGAGGGAATAATGGCGCCGGTGTGCTGAGGGAGATGGCTCCGCCCCTTTTTCGGCGGACTTTTCTCCCGCTTTTTTCTGTATTCTGGCAGGGGTAATTACCACATATATAGCCTCTGGGGCTATATATTGTGGTTATTTTGCCAGCCTAGGTGATATTATTGCTGCTCAGGGCGCCCCCCCCCCCCCAGCACCCTCAGTGACCGGAGCGTGAAGTGTGTATGAGGAGCAATGGCGCACAGCTGCAGTGCTGTGCGCTACCTTGGTGAAGACTGAAGTCTTCTGCCGCCGCTTTTCCGGACCATCTTCTTGCTTCTGGCTCTGTAAGGGGGACGGCGGCGCGGCTCCGGGAACGAACACCAAGGACGGGTCCTGCGGTCGATCCCTCTGGAGCTAATGGTGTCCAGTAGCCTAAGAAGCCCAAGCTAGCTGCAAGCAGGTAGGTTCGCTTCTTCTCCCCTTAGTCCCTCGTTGCAGTGAGCCTGTTGCCAGCAGGTCTCACTGTAAAATAAAAAACCTAACATATACTTTCTTTCTAGGAGCTCAGGAGAGCCCCTAGTGTGCATCCAGCTTGGCCGGGCACAGAAATCTAACTGAGGTCTGGAGGAGGGGCATAGAGGGAGGAGCCAGTGCACACCAGGTAGTACCAAATCTTTCTTTTAGTGTGCCCAGTCTCCCGCGGAGCCGTCTATTCCCCATGGTCCTTACGGAGTCCCCAGCATCCACTAGGACGTCAGAGAAACCTAAAATAAACTTTCTTTCTAGGAGCTCAGGAGAGCCCCTAGTGTGCATCCAGCTCGGCCGGGCACAGAAATCTAACTGAGGCTTGGAGGAGGGTCATAGTGGGAGGAGCCAGTGCACACCAGGTAGTCTAAAAGCTTTCTTTTAGTTGTGCCCAGTCTCCTGCGGAGCCGCTATTCCCCATGGTCCTTACGGAGTTCCCAGCATCCACTAGGACGTCAGAGAAATGGGGGAGAGTTGAGGCACATATAGTGGATGTGACTAACCACACTTGCAGGGACAGCGCCGGTATATGTTGTTGTGCTCTCCCGACTTCTCTATCGACCAGAGTGATACACGATAGAGGTAGTGCTATTTGAAACAACATAGTTCCCTGTCAGAGAGCTGAGCTGTCCTGTGACTAACAGAAAACTCTAAAGAACCTGGGAGTTGGAGTCCACACAGAGCTAGACTCCGCCCACTGCTTTGGCACCTATTTTGTTTAAACTTGTATTAAACTTCCGGAGATGTCTCCCGTTATATAAAACTGTAGCCCCGTTTAGATTCTCTACGCTGGGCGCCTGGGAAGACTGTCTATCAGCACTGCCGGTACACAGACGCTGCCGGTTTGCAGAGCGCGCCTGCGGGCTGGTGGATCCTATGTAGCATAGTATTTGAGGTTGAATAGAGGCAAATTGCCCATTGTGTTCAACCTGTTTTACGTTGTGATGATTCTACATACTTGCTAAATAATGTTTTATGACTAAGTTAGCTACTATAACTCATGTTACCCCCGGATTAACCACGTTGATATTTTAAGTATTATAACCTTGGATAGCTTTTTCATTCAGAAATGTATCCATTCCTTTTTTAAATCCAATTACAGAGTCCGCCATTACCACCTTCCCTGGCAGGGAATTCCAAATCCCTGATTGCCCTAACAGTGAAGAACCCTTTCCTCCGTTGCGTTCGGAACTTTCTCTCCTCCAGTCGCAGCGAGTGCCCATGTGTCCTAAACTGTGTTCTTTTAATAAATAATTCCTCTGATAACTCTTTACATATTTGAAGATATTAATAATATCTCCTCTTAGGCGTCTCTTTTCTAGTATATACATATTCAGCCTAGTAAGTCTTTCCTTATAGTCAAGTCCTTCTAGGCCTTTAATCAATTTAGTAGCTCGCCTTTAAACACTTTCGAGTTCACTGATGTCTTTTTTTATACAATGGTGCCCAAAACTGAACACAATATTCCTGGCGCGGACGTACCAATGCCTTATACAGCGGCATGATTACATCCGAGTCCCTTGTCTCAATTCCCCTTTTTATGCACGCTAGCACCTTACTTGCCTTCTTTACTGCGTTTTGACATTGTGTACGGTTATTAAGCCTATTATCAATGAATACCCCCAAATCTTTTTCCAACTCTGTTTCCCCTAGGCGTTCCCCATTTAATATGGAGGATGCAAGTTTGTTTTTAGTCCCAAAATGCATAACCTTGCATTTGTCTGTATTGAACCTCATTTTCCATTTAGACGCCCAGAGTTCAAGTTTAGATAGATCATTCTGCAAGGACTCCACATCCAATTCTGAATTAATTACCTTACACAGTTTAGTATCATCTGCAAAGATTGACACTGTGCTTTCCAGGCCTATTTCTAGGTCATTGATAAATATGTTGAACAGTAGTGGTCCGAGTACGGACCCTTTTGGTATTCCGCTGACTACTGGGGACCAGGTTGAGGACTTCCCGTTGACCACTACTCGCTGTACCCTGCTATCCAACCAGCTGCTTATCCATGTGCAAATAGTTTTTTCTAGGCCAATCTTCTTTAATTTGATCATCAGTCTCCTGTGAGGAACTGTATCGAAGGCTTTTGCAAAATCTAGGAAGACCACATCCACTGCTTTTCCTTGATCAAGATTATTGCTCACTTCCTCGTAGAAGCTAATTAAGTTAGTCTGACATGACCTGTCCCTCACAAACCCATGCTGGTTCTTGCTAATAATCTTTAGACTTTAGATACTCCTGTATGACGTCCCTTAGAATTCCTTCCAATATTTTCCCCACTATAGATGTTAAACTAACTGGTCTGCAGTTTCCCGGAAGATTTTTGGATCCCTTTTTAAATAATGGCACTATTTCAGCTATACACCAATCCTTCGGTACCATGGCCCTCATTCCGAGTTGTTCGCTCGGTATTTTTCATCGCATCGCAGTGAAAATCCGCTTAGTACGCATGCGCAATGTTCGCACTGCGACTGCGCCAAGTAACTTTACTATGAAGATAGTATTTTTACTCACGGCTTTTTCTTCGCTCCGGCGATCGTAATGTGATTGACAGGAAATGGGTGTTACTGGGCGGATACACGGCGTTTCAGGGGCGTGTGGCTGAAAACGCTACCGTTTCCGGAAAAAACGCAGGAGTGGCCGGGGAAACGGTGGGAGTGCCTGGGCGAACGCTGGGTGTGTTTGTGACGTCAACCAGGAACGACAAGCACTGAAATGATCGCACAGGCAGAGTAAGTCTGGAGCTACTCTGAAACTGCTAACTCGTTTGTAATCGCAATATTGCGCGTACGTCGGTCGCAATTTTAAGAAGCTAAGATTCACTCCCAGTAGGCGGCGGCTTAGCGTGTGTAACTCTGCTACATTCGCCTTGCGAGCGAACAACTCGGAATGAGGGCCCATGCCTGATCTAATTGAACTATTGAAAATCAAGTATAGGGGTCGCGCTAGTTGTGAACTAAGCTCCATAAGAACCCTTGGGTGAAGACCAGGTGATTTAATAATCTTAATTTTGCTTAGTCTCTCCCGGACTACTTCTTCGCTTAAACAAGTATCTAACCATGAATCATTACTGTCACAATTGTTATGCTCTACTCCCAATATCAGTTCTTCACTGGTGAATACTGATGAAAAGAATTTGTTCAGTATTTCCGCTTTTATTTCGTCATCATTTATCAATTCTCCTAATTCATCTTTTAATGGCCCTATATTCTCCTTTTTTAACCTTTTACAGTTTATGTATTTAAAAAACTTTTTAGTATTGGTTTTACTCTCTATAGCGATTTGCTTTTCATTTTCCATTTTAGCTGCTCTTATTGCTGTTTTGCTTTTCTTATTACACTCCTTGTAATACTTGAAAGACTCCTCCTTTCCATTAGATTTAAATGCTTTGAAAGCCTCCTTTTTTTTTTATCCATTTCTGCCTTAACCTTCTTGTTAAGCCACATCGGTTTGAGTTTAATACTGCTGTGTTTACTGTCCATGGGAATAAAGTTATTAATATTGCTATCCAGCAACCCTTTTAAAACATCCCACATTTCCGAAGTGTTCTTGTTATTAAACAGAACCTCCCACTCTATGTCGTTAAGTGCACATCTAAGCATAATGAAATTAGCCTTCCTAAAGTTAAAAGTTTTGGTGGAACCCCTGTAGCTATGTTTCCTGAAACTGATGTCGAATGTGATCATATAGTGATCACTTTTACCCAACGTCTCCCCAACTTTAGTGTTTGATATAATGTCCACATTATTAGTAATTACTAGATCCAGGGTAGTTTTACCCCTAGTTGGGTCCTCGACTAATTGAGACAAGTAGTGATCCCTAAACATATTTAAGAACCTGCTGCCCCTCGCTTTAGCACATGAATCGTTACTCCAGTTTATATCCGGGTAATTAAAATCCCCAATGACAAGGATGTCTCCCAATCCCGCAGCCGTTTTGATTTGCTGCAATAGTTGTTCTTCCTCATGTATGCCTTTTTGTCTCCTGCTAGCCAGGGAGCAAGGCTATACTCACGGCTGCCATGCTGGCTGTAGGCTTGAGGCAACCCTAACGCAAGCCACAAGCAGCTGTGTTGGGACTGACATGGGGACTGATGTCCCTGCAGCCGGGAACCTGGGCGCCAACCTCAAGAGGCGGGAACAGGTTCTCTCGACAGCTTCATCGTTGCAGACAGACAGGGGCAGTGCTGTCTGCCTGTCTTGGCAGCCAAATGTATCAATATTAAAAATCTACTGGATAAAGCCCAGAGACTTTCCAGCTCCCTCGGGCACATTTCTAAGGGTGTGTACACACGGTGAGATATTTTCTTTCGATTTTGACTATTTAGTCAAAATCGCATGAAAAGTTAATGCAGATCGCAAGGTGAAAGTCACCTTGCGATCCCGATGCGCGATCCCGCCAGGTCGGCATCGCAAGAAATGACAGACTGTGCAGGCAAGTCAATCCTTGCTAGATCGGTGTACTATCTAGTTCATCTCACATGTCAATGACATCTCATATAAGCCAAAATCTCACATAAGCCAAAATCGTAAGCATAGTCCATATCTCAAGAAAACTTAGTCAAAATCGGTGGTGCAGGGCTCCGGGGAGTTCAAGGGAAATTGCAAGAGAAAATCGGGCATAGCAAGGATCTCACCGTGTGTACACACCCTAAGACTGGCCTGTAGGAGGGGTACAGAGGGGGAGGGACAAGTCACACATTTTAAAGTGCCAGCTTCAGTTACTGCACATTTATACCCCATGGTCTTGACTACCTCCAGTGTCCCCTAGTGGATGAAGGAGAAAGGGGGGTTGGAGTGATGGGAAAGAGTATGATGGTATGTAGAAATAAGGAAGGGAGAGTGATGGGAAGGAGTGAAGGGAAGGGTGTGTGACTGTAAGGGGGGAGAGCTATGGGATAAGGAGGAATAAAAAAGTGAGGAGGAGAGGGTGTAATGAGGAGGGGTTGCGATGTGAAGAAAGGTGGGTCAGAGTGATGGAAAGGAGGAGTGCGATGGGATGGCGAGTGATGGGAATGAGGAGTGAAGAGAAGGGTGTGTGACTGGAAGGAGGGAGAGCTATGTGAAGAGGAGAAATAAAAAAGTGATGGGAGGGGGTAATGAGGAGGGGGTGCGATGCGAAGACGGGGTTGGAGTGATGGAAAGGAGGAGTGCGATGGGATGGAGAAATAAGTAAGGGAGAATGACGGTAAGGAGAGCGATGGGAAGTAGTGCAAGAGATTGCAAAGTGAGAGGGGGAGCCGAAGGGAGCAATAAGAGATGTGTTAGGTAAGGAGAGTTAAGGAAGGGAGAGTGGTAGAAAGAAGTGACAGTGATTGGATCATGGGAAGGGTGGGTGAGTGATGGCAAAAAGGGGTAGAGGAGCAATGGAAAGTAGGGGGTAGGAATAGACCGATGCAATGGTTGGAGATAATAGACATTAGTTTTGGGGGCATTTCTGCAAGTTAATGATCACTAAAAATATTTTTCCATTCTTAGGGGGAGATTCACATGTTTGAAAAGTCAGTTGGGTGTCTGTTTTTCCCTGTCTATTAGATAGGAAAAACAGACACCCAACCGACTTTTCAAACATTTGAATTCACCCCTTAGTCTGCATTAGCTAAATATCTCAATTACAGAATTTCAACACACCGATGTGTATGTAAAATGATTATATATATATATATATATATATATATATATATATATATATATATATATATATATATATATATAATAAGATTTTACACTTACCGGTAAATCTATTTCTCGTAGTCCGTAGAGGATGCTGGGACTCCGTAAGGACCATGGGGAATAGACGGGCTCCGCAGGAGGCATGGGCACTTTAAAAAAGACTTTGGACTCTGGGTGTGCACTGGCTCCTCCCTCTATGCCCCTCCTCCAGACCCAAGTTAGAGAAACTGTGCCCAGAGGGGATGGACAGTACGAGGAAAGGATTTTTGGGAATCCCAGGGCAAGATTCATACCAGCCACACCGTATAACTAGTGATAACTACCCAGTTAATAGTATGAACAAACAACATAGTCTCGGTCTAAACCGATGAAACTATAACATAACCCTTATGTAAGTAAAAACTATATACAAGTCTTGCAGAAGAAGTCCGCACTTGGGACGGGCGCCCAGCATCCTTTACGGACTACGAGAAATAGATTTACCGGTAAGTGTAAAATCTTATTTTCTCTAACGTCCTATAGGATGCTGGGACTCCGTAAGGACCATGGGGATTATATCAAAGGTCCCAAACGGGCGGGAGAGAGCGGATGACTCTGCAGCACCGATTGAGCAAACAGGAGCTCCTCCTCAGCCAGGGTATCAAATTTATAGAACTTTGCAAAGGTGTTTGACCCCGACCAAGTAGCTGCTCGGCACAACTGTAATGCCGAGACCCCTCGGACAGCCGCCCAAGACGAGCCCACCTTCCTAGTGGAATGGGCCTTAACCGATTTAGGCAGTGGCAATCCTGCCGTAGATGCGCCTGCTGAATCGTGTTACAGATCCAGCGAGCAATAGTCTGCTTTGAAGCAGGTGCGCCAACTTTGTTGGCTGCATACAGAACAAACAGCGCTTCAGTTTTCCTAACCCTCGCTGTTCTGGCCACATAAATCTTCAAAGCCCTGACCACATCAAGGGACTCGGAATCCTCCAAGTCCCGTGTAGCCACAGGCACGACAATAGGTTGATTCATATGAAAAGAAGAGACCACTTTAGGCAGAAATTGAGGACGAGTCCTCAATTCTGTCCTATCCACGTGGAAAACCAGATAGGGGCTTTTATGTGACAAAGCCACTAATTTCGAAACACGCCTCGCAGAAGCCAAGGCCAACAACATGACCACTTTCCAAGTGAAAGAAAATGGATAAGGCCGAAATTTTAACCTTTATGAACCCTAATTTTAGGCCCAAAGTCACTCCTGTTTGCAGGAAGTGAAGCAGACGACCCAAATGGAACTCCTCTGTAGGAGCAGTCCTGGCCTCACACCAAGAAACATATTTTCGCCATATACGGTGATACTGTTTCAATGTCACGTCCTTCCTAGCCTTGATCAGGGTAGGAATGACCTCCTCCGGAATACCTTTTTTCGCTAGGATCCGGCGTTCAACCGCCATGCCGCCAAACGCAGCCGCGGTAAGTCTTGGAACAGACAGGGCCCCTGCTGCAGCAGGTCCTGTCTTAGAGGAAGAGGCCATGTATCTTCTGTGAGTAACTCTTGCAGATCCGGATACCAAGTCCTTCGTGGCCAATCTGGAACAATGAGGATTGTTCTTACTCTTCTTAGTCTTATTATTCTCAACACCTTGGGTATGAGAGGTAGAGGAGGGAACACATAGACCGATCTGAACACCCAAGGTGTCCACCGCTACCGCCTGAGGGTCTCTTGACCTGGCGCAATACCGCTTTAGCTTTTTGTTGAGACGGGACGCCATCATGTCTATCTGAGGCAGTCCCCACTGACCCACGATCTGTGCGAAGACTTCTTGATGAAGTCCCCACTCTACTGGATGCAGGTCGTGCCTGCTGAGGAAGTCCGCTTCCCAGTTGTCCACCCCCGGGATGAATACAGCTGATAGGGCGCTTAAATGGCCTTCCGCCCAGCAAAGAATCCTGGTCGCTTCTGCCATGGCCGCTCTGCTCCTTGTGCCGCCTTGGCGGTTTACATGAGCCACTGCTGTGACATTGTCTGACTGAATCAGAACCGGTTTGTCCCGAAGCAATGCCTCCGCCTGGCGTAGGGCGTTGTATATGGCCCTCAACTCCAGGACGTTGATGTGGAGACAAGTCTCTAGATTTGACCAGAGACCTTGGAAATTTCTTCCCAGTGTGACTGCTCCCCAACCTCGGAGGCTTGCGTCCGTGGTCACCAGGATCCAGTCCTGAATTCCGAACCTGCGGCCTTCTAGGAGGTGAGCACTGTGCAGCCACCACAGAAGAGACACCCTGGCCCTGGGGGATAGGGTGATCAGCCGCTGCATCTGAAGATGCGATCCGGAGACAGGGTGATCCTCTGATGCATTTGTAAATGGGACCCGGACCATTTGTCCAGTAGATCCCATTGAAAGGTCCTCGTATGGAACCTTCCGAAGGGGATGGCCTCGTACGATGCCACCATCTTCCCCAGGACACGCGTGCAGTGATGCACTGAAACCTTTTTTAGCTTTAATAGGTTCCTGACCAGGGCTATGAGCTCCTGAGCCTTTTCCATCGGAAGAAAAACCTTTTTCTGGTCTGTGTCTAGAATCAGACCCAGAAAGGTCAGGCGTGTTGTAGGGACTAGCTGGGACTTCGGTATATTGAGAATCCAGCAGTGCCCCTGCAACATCCTCACCGACAGCGAAACGCTGTCCAGCAACTTCTCCCGAGATCTCGCCTTTATGAGGAGATCGTCCAAGTATGGGATAATTGTGACACCCTGCTTGCGCAGGAGCACCATCATTTCCGCCATTACCTTGGTGAAAATTCTCGGGGCTGTGGAAGCCCAAACGGCAACGTCTGAAATTGGTAATGACAGTCCTGTACTGCAAATCTCAGGAACGCCTGGTGAGGAGGGAAAATCGGAACATGAAGGTATGCATCCTTTATGTGCAGGGACACCAAACAAACCCCCTCCCCCCCCCCAGGCTGGCGATGACCGCTCTGAGCGATTCCATCTTGAACTTTTTCAAGTACAAGTTCAGGGATTTTAGATTCAAAATGGGCCTGACCGAACCGTCGGGTTTCGGGACCACAAACAGGGTTGAGTAATACCCCTTTCCTTGCTGGAGAAGAGGAACTTTGACTATCACCTGTTGAAGATACAATTTTGAAATTGCAGTCAACACTAACTCCCTCTCTGACGGGGAAGCTGGCAGAGCCGATTTGAAATACCGGCGAGGAGGCACAGCCTGTATCCCTGAGAAACAATCTCTATAGCCCAGGGATCCACCTGTGAGTGAACCCAGACCTGGCTGAAAAATCGAAGACGTGCCCCCACTTGAGCTGACTCCCCCCGGGAAGCCCCAGCGTCATGCGGTGGAATTGGCAGATGTAGGGGAGGACTTCTGCTCCTGGGAACTAGCTGCATGCAGCTTTTTTCCCTTGCCTTTTCCTCTGGCAAGGAAGGACGATCCCCGTACCTTCTTGCTTTTATTGGAACGAAAAGGACTGCATTTGATAATGAGGTGCCTTTTTAGTATGCTGCGGGGGGACATAAGGTAAGAAATTCGATTTACCGGCCGTAGCAGTAGAGACAAGGTCCGAGAGGCCTTCTCCAAACAACTCCTCCCCCTTGTAAGGCAACGACTCCATATGCCGCTTTGAGTCGGCATCCCCCGTCCACTATCGGGTCCACAGGAGTCGCCTAGCAGAAATAGACATAGCATTTATTCTGGAGCTTAGTAAACAAATGTCTCTTTGAGCATTCCTCATATATAAAGCAGCATCTTTGATATGCTCTAGGGTCATTAGAATGGTATCCTTATCTAGGGTGTCAAGTTCCGTATATAAGGAATCTGTCAATGCTGCGACAGCACTACACACCCAGGCCGATGCCATAGCCGGTCTAACGATAGTACCGGAATGTGTGTAAATGTGCTTCATGGTAACCTCCTGCTTACGATCAGCAGGATCCTTGAGGGAAGCTGTATCCTGAGAAGGCAGTGCCACCTTCTTGGATAAGCGTGTCAGCGCCTTGTCTACCTTCGGCGAAGATTCCCATCGTATCCTGTCCTTTTGTGGAAAGGGATACGCCATAAGAATCCTTTTGGGAACTTGTAGTCTCCTATCTGGAGATTCCCAAGCCTTTTCGCACAAGTCGCTTAGTTCAAATGAGGACGGAAAAGTGACCTCAGGCTTTTTCCCTTTATACATGTGTACCCTCGTGTCAGGGACAGGGGGTTCCTCAGTGATATGCAAAACCTCTTTAATGGCAATAATCATGTAACGAATACCTTTCGCCACCTTTGGCTGTAATTTTGCATCCTCATAGTCGACACTAGAGTCGGTATCTGTGTCAGTGATCTGGGATATGGTGCGTTTTTGAGACCCCGAAGGTCCTGGTGCAACAGGGACAGGCATGGCCTGACTACCTGACTGATCCCTAGCTTCAGCCTTGTCTAATCGTTTATGCAGTAAATTTACATTTGCATTCAAGACATTCCACATATCCACCCAGTCCGGTGTCGGCGTTGCCGACGGCGACCTGACCATCATGCACTCCCCCTCCTCCTTAGGTGAGCCTTCCTCGTCAAACATGTCGACACACACGTACCGACACACTTCACACACACAGGGAATCTCTTTTCTGAAGACAGGTTCCCCCTGAGGCCCCTTGGAGAGACAGAGAGAGTATGCCAGCACACACCCCAGCGCTATATAACCCTGGAGAAAAACACAGATTGTTTACCCAGTAGCGCTGCTTAATGTATAAACGCCAATAATGTGCCCCCCCTCTACTTTAAAATCCCCTTTCACCGTGTGTCAAGCAGGGGAGAGTCCGTGGAGCTTCCTCTCAGCGGTGCTGTGGAGAAAATGGCGCTGGTGAGTGCTGAGGGAGAAGCCCCGCCCCCTCAGCGGCGGGCTTCTGTCCCGCTCAAACTTACTAAAAAATGGCGGGGGCTCTTTTATATACATGTACAGTGCCCACCTGTACATGTATATAGACTTTTGCCATAGGAGAGGTGTTTTATTGCTGCCCAGGGCGCCCTGCACCCTTACAGTGACCGGAGTGTGTGAGGTGTATGGGAGCAATGACGCACAGCTGCGGTGCTGTGCGTTACCTCAGTGAAGCACCGAAGGCTTCTGCCGCCAGAGACGTCTTCTGTCTTCGTTTCTTCTGGCTCTGTGAGGAGAACGGCGGCGCGGCTCTGGGGTGAACGCCCAGGACGAACCTGTGTTCACTCCCTCTGGAGCTAATGGTGTCCAGTAGCCGAGGAAGCAGAGCCTATCATTTATGCTCCTCTCTCCTCAGTCCCTCGATGCAGGGAGCCTGTTGCCAGCAGTGCTCCCTGAAAAAGAAAAAATCCAAACAAAAATGCTTTCTAAGCAGGAAACTCAGGAGAGCTCCCTGCAGTGCACCCATTCTCCTCTGGGCACAGTCTAAAACTGGGGTCTGGAGGAGGGGCATAGAGGGAGGAGCCAGTGCACACCCAGAGAGTCCAAAGTCTTTCTTAAAGTGCCCATGCCTCCTGCGGAGCCCGTCTATTGCCCATGGTCCTTACGGAGTCCCAGCATCCTCTAGGACGTTAGAGAAATTTATATATATATATATATATATATATATATATATATATATAAAAAACACAATCTACATGTTGCAATTTAAAAATTATATTCTTATCTGCGTATAAGAGATACCACACTTTTATAGTGTAAGCGCAGTACGGGGCAATGCTGCTGCGGCACTCCTGCAAGCTGTATAATGTAATTCTGCGTTAGCGCATGTACATCTCCCCCGCCCCCCGTCACTGCACAGCACATGCGGCAGCAGCACAGCTAAGTTACCTCGAGCAAGCTCACTGGCTTTCACGTCTATCACATCCTGAATAGCACGGAAGCCAGCGGCGATCATCCTAGTCCTGACAGCAGGAGCTAGGGGAAAGCTGCCCACCTCACGGCTCATGGCAGACAGTCACGGCGGGCAGCAGCTACAAGCGGCACACTCGCCGCTGGCGCCAAACATACAAGCCACGCCCAGAAGACCACTGACTGTCAGACGAGAATCATGTAACGCAAATAACAGCACGCTAACTTATGTTAAAAATAAGACGTGTGCGCAATCTCCCAATAAAGAACTCTAACGATTTGTGTTTATAACATACTGTAAATCACGGTGTACAAACCTAGCACAAGAGGCCAAACTGCTACTCATAGTACTCGTATGTGGCCGTCATGATGTTGTCGAACACGTTTATTATAACGCGACAAGTTCTTCAAGAAAATGGCCGCCACTTAAGCTTTCCCTACGTTGGTCTGCGGACACACAGTGAATGTTTATATTAATGACCTGTCTAGTCTTATGGCTAGAGATGTGTAAAAATGTCACTCCTTGCTGTCAGTTACGTCTCCAGCACGTGTTGTTATAGGGAGAGGCCGCTTGAACAGGCGTGGGGTCGGTCAGTTGCTGAGGGTGTCCGGGGGCTTTTCCGTGGCCCCTCGTTCCAGCATTACACGCAGCAGCCGGGCGAGCACAGTGAGGTGCGCTGCAGGCATTAATGCGACCTGTTCTGGCGCGCCGCTGGCTGCCTGACCGTCCAGCACAATGTATGTGTGATACTACCCAGTATGTTAGTTTGTACATCCTCTGTGTTACCTGTCTATAGTGTGTACATATCTTCGTGTCCTAGCTTTACTACTTCTAGGCTTGTATAGAGCAAATAAGGTGCTCTGCACAATGGGCATGCTGGTAAGGGGTATGACGTGCATGAACTGGATAGCGTTTCTATTCATGCAATAGTCTGCAGTTTTTATGTCGTAAACATAGGCATAGCTGTAAAGTAATTGGCCCTGTCGACATGTAAGTATGGTTGTGTCTATGTTTCCTTTCGTGCTACTCTAGTGCACTGGTTCTTACTCCTTTAACATAGGAAGCATAGTTACTAACATTTAAAAATAATTTCCATAGGCACTTTAACCAACCAACCAACACTGCAAACCTCTCATAGGGCCTAATTCAGACCTGATCGCAGCAGCAAATTTGTTAGCTAAAGGGCAAAACCATGGGGGTTAGGCCCCCCCCTCCCGCAGAAGTGCAAAAGCATTGCACATTTAGGAGTAGCTCATCGCTCCCCTGCCTGCAGCGGCTGCGTGTGACGCCCCCCCCTGCGCTGTCCGGCCATGCCTGCGTTGGCCGGACAACGCCCACGAAATGGCAGCCAAACGCCGCCGTTCCGCCCCCGTCCAGTGACCGCCTCGGCCTGTCAATCAGGCAGAGGCGATTGTAGCACAGTGACGGCCTTTGGCCGCCTGGTATGTGCCGGCGCATGTGCAGTTCTGACCCGATCGCACTGCTGGTGGGCAGATATAACGTGCAGAGAGTTAGATTTGGGTGGGGTGTGTTCAAACTGAAATCTAAATTGCAGTGTAAACATAAAGCAGCCGGTATTGACCCTGCACAGAAACAAAATAACCCACCCAAATCTAAAGGCCCATACACACTGGGCGATTTTGAGCTGAAAGCAGCTCACTTTTGGTGTGTTGAGCTGCTTTCAGCTCAAAGCCGCCCAGTGTGTATGCACGAGCGGTGATCGCTGATGCGCGCTTCCGCTTCATTGCTGGCGGGCGCCGTTCATCTAGTGGTTTTACCAGTAGATGGGTGAGTGGGGTGAGCATCTTGCTATGGAAAGCTGCTCACCCCCGCTGACATCGCTGGGCAGAGGGGAAAAGCGCTCAGTGTGTATGCACTGAGCGCTTTTCAGCCCAGCGATGTCAGCGATCATTGCTGTTCATACACGCTGGGCAAAAACGCCCAGTGTGTATGCACCATAACGCTCTCTGCACATGTTATGTCGGCCACACCTGCAGTGCACATGGTTTTGCCCAGCTGCTAACAAATTTGCTGCCGGGATCAACTCTGAAATACCCCCATAGTGACAAGGGTTAAAAGGACAACATGACAATAGTCGACACACATATGGTAGACACAAGTTTAATTTTTTTCATTGTTTTCAAACTTTTTCATACTTTACCATCCACGTGGACTACGATTGGGAATCGTAACCGGTGCCGAGGGGGGACGCAGTACATTAATGGAGTTTGTTTGTGGCAGAAAAAAGTGCCAAACCCCCCTTAAAACATTGTGTCGACCATTTCCATTTTGACCCTGTGGTCTTTTTCTACCGGGAAGCGGTTAAAATACCGCTACTCGGGATTCTGGTGGTCACAATGCCGACACCGGAATTCCAACTAGCGTTGAAATCCTGCCGCCGGAATACTGGTGCCACGGACTATCCTCCCTCTGTGGGTGTCCACAACACCCATAGAGGAAAAATATAACCTGAGGCGGGTTCACTACGGTATGCCGGCGGTCGGGCTCCCGGCGACCAGCATACCGGCGCCGGGAGCCCGACCGCCGGCTTACCGACAGTGTGGCGAGCGCAAATGAGCCCCTTGTGGTCTCGCTGCGCTCGCCACGCTACGGGCACAGGGCTATTTTATTCTCCCTCCAGGGGGGTCGTGGACCCCCACGAGGGAGAATAAGTGTCAGTATGCCGGCTGTCGGGATCCCGTCAGTCGGCATACTGAAGACCACCCCCTGAGGCAAGTGCAGTGAGCAGTGGCGGAACTAGCGAGCGGTGGGCCCATGTGCGACAAAATGGCTTGGGGCTCCCCCCCCCCCCATCCAAGTCCACCCCCTCACCCCTGGAGAGGATCTGGTGAGTGGGACCTGCTCAGGGAAGTGGATACCTAGCAACAGTGCCGTAACTAGACATTTTAGCACTGTGTGCAAGAAACGGCATCGGAGCCCCACCCCTGCATGCAAAATGGGCAGTGCGCGACGTAGGCGCGCGCAAAAATACATAGTGGCGTGGCTTCGTGGGGAAGGGGTGTGGCCACAAAATAATACCAATTCATAAAACGGTGCACAGTAGTCTCCATTATTCAAATTACGCCGCACAGTAGCACCACTACACCAGGTAGAGACCCTTTTACACCTTACGGCGGACAGATTCCTCTTTTTACACATTACAGCAGACAGCGTCCCCTTTTTACACATTACGGCAGACAGCGTCCCCCTTTTTTACACATAACGGCAGACAGCGTGCGCTTTTTACACATAGCAGCAGAAAGCGTGCCCTTTTTACACATAACGGCAGACAGCGTGCACTTTTTACACATAACGGCAGACAGAGTGCCCTTGTTACACATAGCGGCAGACAGCGTACACTTTTTACAAATAACGGCAGACAGCGTGCCCTTGTTACACATAATGGCAGACAGCGTGCCCTTGTTACACATAATGGCAGACAGCATCCCCTTTTTACACATTACGGCAGACAGCGTGCCCTTGTTGCACATTACGGCAGACAGCGTGCCCTTGTTACACATTACGCCAGACAGCGTGCCCTTGTTACATATTACGGCAGACAGCGTGCCCTTGTTACACATTACGGCAGACAGCGTGCCCTTGTTACACATTGCGGCAGGCAGATTCCCCCTTTCTCTGACGTCCTAAGTGGATGCTGGGACTCCGTAAGGACCATGGGGAATAGCGGCTCCGCAGGAGACTGGGCACAACTAAAGAAAGCTTTAGGACTACCTGGTGTGCACTGGCTCCTCCCACTATGACCCTCCTCCAGACCTCAGTTAGAATCTTGTGCCCGGCTGAGCTGGATGCACACTAGGGGCTCTCCTGAGCTCCTAGAAAGAAAGTATATTTTAGGTTTTTTATTTTACAGTGAGATCTGCTGGCAACAGACTCACTGCAGTGAGGGACTAAGGGGAGAAGAAGCGAACCTACCTAACTGGTGGTAGCTTGGGCTTCTTCGGCTACTGGACACCATTCGCTCCAGAGGGATTGACCACAGGACCCGACCTCGATGTTCGGTCCCGGAGCCGCGCCGCCGGCCCCCTTACAGAGCCAGAAGCAAGAAGTGTTCCGGAAAATCGGCGGCAGAAGACTTCTGTCTTCAACAAGGTAGCGCACAGCACTGCAGCTGTGCGCCATTGCTCCTCATGCACACCTCACACTCCGGTCACTGATGGGTGCAGGGCGCTGGGGGGAGGCGCCCTGAGGGCAATATAATACACCTTGGCTGGCAAATCATCACAATATATAGTCCCAGGGCTATATATGTGATAAATTACCCCTGCCAGAATCCATGAAAAAAGCGGGAGAAAAGTCAGCCGAAAAAGGGGCGGGGCTATCTCCCTCAGCACACTGGCGCCATTTTTTCTTCACAGTGCAGCTGGAAGACAGCTCCCCAGGCTCTCCCCTGTAATTTTCAGGCTCAAAGGGTTAAAAAGAGAGGGGGGGCACTAAATTTAGGCGCAATATGTGTATACAAGCAGCTATTGGGGGAAAAATCACTCAGTTATAGTGTTAATCCCTGCATTATATAGCGCTCTGGTGTGTGCTGGCATACTCTCTCTCTGTCTCCCCAAAGGACTTTGTGGGGTCCTGTCTTCAGTCAGAGCATTCCCTGTGTGTGTGCGGTGTGTCGGTACGGCTGTGTCGACATGTTGGATGAGGAAGGTTACGTGGAGGCGGAGCAGAGGCCGATAAATGGGATGTCGCCCCCTGTGGGGCCGACACCAGAGTGGATGGATAGGTGGAAGGTATTAACCGACAATGTCAACTCCTTACATAAAAGGCTGGATGATGTAACAGCTGTGGGACAGCCGGCTTCTCAGCCCGCGCCTGCCCAGGCGTCTCAAAGGCCATCAGGGGCTCAAAAAACGCCCGTTACCTCAGATGGCAGACACAGATGTCGGCACGGAGTCTGACTCCAGTGTCGACGAGGTTGAGACATATACACAATCCACTAGGAACATCCGTTGCATGATCTCGGCAATAAAAAATGTGTTACACATTCTGACATGAACCCAAGTACCACATAAAAGGGGTTTTATGTTTGGGGAGAAAAAGCAGCCAGTGTTTTGTTCCCCCATCAGATGAGTGAATGAAGTGTGTAAAGAGCGTGGGTTCCCCCGATAAGAAAATGGTAATTTCTAAAAAGTTACTTCTGGCGTACCCTTTCCCGCCAGAGGATAGGTCACGTTGGGAGATATCCCCTAGAGTGGATAAGGCGCTCACACGTTTGTCAAAAAAGGTGGCACTGCCGTCTTGGGATACGGCCACTTTGAAGGAGCCTGCTGATAAAAAGCAGGAGACTATCCTGAAGTCTGTATATACACACTCAGGTACTATACTGAGACCTGCATTTGCCTCAGCATAATTAGTGCTGCTGCAGCGTGGTCTGATACCCTGTCAGATAATATTAATACCCTAGACAGGGATAATATTTTGCTAACATAGAGCATATTAAAGACGACGTCTTATATATGAAGGATGCACAGAGGGATATTTGCCGGCTGGCATCCAGAATTAATGCAATGTCCATTCTGCCAGGAGGGTATTAGAGACCCGGCAGTGGACAGGTGATGCTGCCTTTAAAAGGCACATGGAGATTCTGCCTTATAAGGGTGAGGAATTGTTTGGGGATGGTCTCTGGGACCTCGTATCCACAGCAACAGCTGGGAAGAAATTTTTTTACCTCAGGTTTCCTCACAGCCTAAGAAAGCACCGTATTTTCAGGTACAGTCCTTTCGGCTTCAGAAAAGCAAGTGGGTCAAAGGCGCTTCCTTTCTGCACAGAGACAAGGGAAGAAGGAAAAAGCTGCACCAGACAGCCAGTTCCCAGGATCAAAAATCTTCCCCCGCTTCCTTTGAGTCCACCGCATGACGCTGGGGCGCCACAGGTGGAGACAGGTGCGGTGGGGGCGCGTCTCGGGAACTTCAGGGACCAGTGGGCTTGCCCACAGGTGGATCCCTAGGTTCTGCAAGTAGTATCACAGGGATACAGGCTGGAGTTCGAGGCGACTCCCCCTCGCCGTTACCTCACATCAGCCTTGCCTGCTGCCCTCGGAGAAAGGGAGGTAGTACTGGCGGCAATTCACAAGCTGTACTTCCAGCAGGTGAAATCAAGGTACCCCTCCTTCAACAAGGCCGGGGTTACTATTCCAAAATGTTGTGGTACCGAAACCAGACGGTTCGGTGAGACCCATTCTAAAATTGAAATCCTTGAACACTTATATACAAAGGTTCAAGTTCAAATTGGAATCGCTCAGGGCGATTATTGCAAGCCTGGAGAATTTCATGGTATCACTGGACATCAAGGATGCTTACCTGCATGTCCCTATTTACCCTCTTCACCAGGAGAACCTCAAAATTGTGGTACAGATTTGTCATTACCAATTCCAGACGTTGCCGTTGGTCTGTCCCCGGCACCGAGGGTATTTACCAAGGTAATGGCCGAAATAATTATCCCGTACTTGGACGATCTCCTTATAAAGGCGAGGTCCAGGGAGCAGTTGTTCGTCGGAGTAGCACTATCTCGGGAAGTGCTACAACAGCACGGCTGGATTCTGAATATTCCAAAGTCGCAGCTGGTTCCTACGACGCGTCTACTGTTCCTGGGTATGGTTCTGGACACAGAACAGGATATAAAGGGTTTCTCCCGGAGGAGAAGTCCAAGGAGTTGTCGTCTCTAGACAGAGACCTCCTAATACAAATACAGGTGTCGGTGCATCAATGCACGCGAGCCCTGGGAAAGATGGTAGCTTCTTACGAAGAAATTCCATTCGTCAGGTCCCATGCAAGGATCTTCCAGTGGGTTCTGTTGGACAAGTGGTCCGGGTCGCATCTTCAGATGCATCGGCGGATAACCCTGTCTCCAAGGGCCAGGGTGTCGCTGTTGTGGTGGCTGCAGAGTGCTCATCTTCTAGGGGGCCGCAGATTCGGCATACAGGACTGGGTCCTGGTGACCACGGATGCCAGCCTTCGAGGCTGGGGGGCAGTCACACAGGGAAGAAACTTCCAAGGCTATGGAAAAGTCAGGAGACTTCCCTACACATAAATATTCTGGAACTAAGGGCCATTTACAAGGCCCTAAGTCAGGCTAGACCCCTGCTTCAACACCGGCCGGTGCTGATCCAGTCAGACAACATCACGGCGGTCGCTCATGTAAACCGACAGGGCGGCACAAGAAGCAGGATGGCGATGGCAGAAGCCACAAGGATTCTCCGATGGGCGTAAAATCATGTGTTAGCACTGTCAGCAGTGTTCATTCCCGGAGTGGACAACTGGGAAGCAGACTTTCTCAGCAGACACGACCTCCACCCGGGAGAGTGGGGACTTCATCCAGAAGTCTTCCAAATGATTGTACACCGTTGGGAAAGGCCACAGGTGGACATGATGGCGTCCCGCCTCAACAAAAAGCTACAAAGATATTGCGCCAGGTCAAGGGACCCTCAGGCGATAGCTGTGGACGGTCTGGTAACACCGTGGGTGTACCAGTCGGTGTATGTGTTCCCTTCTCTGCCTCTCTTACCCAGGGTAATGAGAATAATAAGAAGGAGAAGAGTAAGAACTATACTCATTGTTCCGGATGGGCCAAGAAGAGCTTGGTACCCAGAACTCCAAGAAATGATCTCAGAGGACCCATGGCCTCTGCCGCTCAGACAGGACCTGCTGCAGCAGGGGGTCTGTCTGTTCCAAGACGTACCGCGGCTGTGTTTGACGGCATGGTGGTTGAACGCCGGATCCTGAAGGAAAAGGGCATTCCGGACGAAGTTATCCCTACGCTAATTAAAGCTAGGAAAGAAGTGAACGCAAACCATTATCACCGCATATGGCGGAAATATGTTGCGTGCTGTGAGGCCAGGAAGGCCCCAAAGGAGGAATTTCAGCTAGGTCGATTTCCGCACTTCCTACAGTCAGGGGTGTCTATGGACCTAAAATTGGGTTCCATTAAGGTCCAGATTTCGGCTCTATCGATTTTCTTCCAAAATAGAACTGGCTTCACTGCCTGAAGTTCGGACTTTTGTTACGGGAGTGCTGCATAGTCAGCCCCCGTTTGTGCCTCCAGTGGCACCGTGGGATCTCAACGTGGTGTTGGATTTCCTGAAGTCGCATTGGGTTGAGCCACTTAAATCCGTGGAGCTACAATACCTCACGTGGAAAGTGGTCATGCTGTTGGCCTTGGCGTCGGCCAGGCGTGTATCAGAATTGGCGGCTTTGTCATGCAAAAGCCCTTATCTGATTTTTTATATGGATAAGGCGGAATTGAGGACTCGTTCCCAATTCCTTCCTAAGGTGGTATCAGTTTTTCATGTGAACCAACCTATTGTGGTGCCTGCGGCTACTTGGGACTTGGAGGATTCCAAGTTACTGGACGTAGTCAGGGCACTGGAAAGTATATGTTTCCATGACGGCTGGAGTCAGGAAAACTGACTCGCTATTTATCCTGTATGCACCCAACAAGCTGGGTGCTCCTGCTTCTAAGCAGACTATTGCTCGATGGATCTGTAGCACGATTCAACTTGCACATTCTGCGGCTGGACTGCCGCACCCTAAATCTGTAAAAGCCCATTCCACGAGGAAAGTGGGCTCTTCTTGGGCGGCTGCCCGAGGGGTCTCGGCTTTACAAATTTGCCAAGCTGTTACTTGGTCGGGTTCAAACATTTTTGCAAGAGTCTACAAGTTTGATACCCTGGCTGAGGAGGACCTAGAGTTTGCTCATTCGGTGCTGCAGAGTCATCCGCACTCTCCCGCCCGTTTGGGAGCTTTGGTATAATCCCCATGGTCCTTACGGAGTCCCAGCATCCACTTAGGACGTCAGAGAAAATAAGATTTTACTCACCGGTAAATCTATTTCTCGTAGTCCGTAGTGGATGCTGGGCGCCCATCCCAAGTGCGGATTGTCTGCAATACTTGTTTATAGTTATTGCCTAACTAAAGGGTTATTGTTGAGCCATCTGTTGAGAGGCTCAGTTATATTTCATACTGTTAACTGGGTATAGTATCACGAGTTATACGGTGTGATTGGTGTGGCTGGTATGAGTCTTACCCGGGATTCAAAATCCTTCCTTATTGTGTCAGCTCTTCCGGGCACAGTATCCTAACTGAGGTCTGGAGGAGGGTCATAGTGGGAGGAGCCAGTGCACACCAGGTAGTCCTAAAGCTTTCTTTAGTTGTGCCCAGTCTCCTGCGGAGCCGCTATTCCCCATGGTCCTTACGGAGTCCCAGCATCCACTACGGACTACGAGAAATAGATTTACCGGTGAGTAAAATCTTATTTTTTACACATTGCGGCAGGCAGATTCCCCCTTTTCTCTAACGTCCTAGTGGATGCTGGGGGCTCCGTAAGGACCATGGGGAACAGCGGGCTCCGCAGGAGACTGGGCACTCCAAAGAAAGATTTAGTACTATCTGGTGTGCACTGGCTCCTCCCTCTATGCCCCTCCTCCAGACCTCAGTTAGAATCTGTGCCCGGCCGAGCTGGGTGCTCCTAGTGGGCTCTCCTGAGCTTGCTAGAAAAGAAAGTATTTTGTTAGGTTTTTTATTTTCAGAGAGCTTCTGCTGGCAACAGACTCTTTGCTACGAGGGACTGAGGGGAGAGAAGCAAACCTACTCACGGCAGCTAGGTAGCGCTTCTTAGGCTACTGGACACCATTAGCTCCAGAGGGATCGAACACAGGTACCTAACCTTGATCGTCCGTTCCCGGAGCCGCGCCGCCGTCCCCCTCGCAGAGCCAGAAGAACAGAAGCAGCAGAAGCAAGAAGACATCGAAATCGGCGGCTGAAGATCCTGTCTTCGCTTAAGGTAGCGCACAGCACTGCAGCTGTGCGCCATTGCTCCCACAGCACACCGCACACTCCAGTCACTGTAGGGTGCAGGGCGCAGGGGGTGCCCTGGGCAGCAATTAAGTACCTTTTTGGCAAAAAGAGGCATATACACAGTCTGGGACTGTATATATGCCCGAGCCCCCGCCATTTTTTACACATTAAAGCGGGACAGAAGCCCGCCGCTGAGGGGGCGGGGCCTTCTTCCTCAGCACACCAGCGCCATTTTCTCTTCACAGCTCCGCTGGAAGGACGCTCCCCAGGCTCTCCCCTGCAGTATACAGGTGCATTAAAGGGTAAAAAAGACAGGGGGGGCACATAAATTTAGGCGCAGTATATATATTAACAGCAGCTACAGGGTAAACACTAAGGTACAGTGTAATCCCTGGGTTATATAGCGCTGGGGTGTGTGCTGGCATACTCTCTCTCTGTCTCCCCAAGAGCCTTTGTGGGGTCCTGTCCTCAGTCAGAGCATTCCCTGTGTGTGTGCTGTGTGTCGGTACGCCTGTGTCGACATGTTTGATGAGGAAGGATACGTGGAGGCAGAACAAGTGCAGCTGAGTGTGGTGTCGCCGCCGACGGTGCCGACACCTGATTGGATGGATATGTGGAAGGTGTTAAATGATAATGTAAACTCCTTGTATAACAGATTGGATAAAACTGTAACCGGGGGACAGTCAGGGTCTCAACCCATGCCTGATCCTACAGCGCAGAGGCCGTCAGGGTCTCAAAAGCGCACTCTATCACAGATAGTTGACACAGATGTCGACACGGAATCTGACTCCAGTGTCGATGACGATGAGGCAAAGTTGCAGCCTAAAATGACTAAATCCATCCGCTACATGATTATAGCAATGAAGGATGTATTACACATTTCTGAGGAAAATCCTGTCCCTGACGAGGATTTATATGTATGGGGAGAAAAAGCATGAAGTGACTTTTCCCCCTTCCCATGAATTAAATGAATTATGTGAAAAAGCGTGGGATTCCCCTGACAGGAAGGTGATAGTTTCCAAGAGATTACTTATGGCGTATCCTTTCCTGCCAACGGACAGGTTACGCTGGGAATCCTCCCCTAGGGTAGACAAGGCGTTGACACGCTTGTCCAAGAAGGTGGCCCTGCCGTCTCCGGATACGGCCGCCCTAAAGGATCCTGCGGATAGAAAGCAGGAAGCTATCCTGAAGTCTGTTTATACACATTCTGGCACACTGCTGAGGCCAGCAATTGCTTCGGCCTGGATGTGTAGTGCGGTAGCTGCATGGACGGATTCTCTGTCTGAGGAGTTAGATACCCTGGACAGGGACACTGTTCTACTGACCCTGGCACATATCAAGGACCCGGTCCTATATATGCGGGATGCCCAGAGGGACATTTGCCTGCTGGGCTCTAGAGTTAACGCAATGTCCATTTCTGCCAGAAGGGTCTTATGGACTCGGCAATGGACAGGGGATACCGACTCTAAAAAACACATGGAGGTTTTACCTTATAAGGGTGAGGAATTGTTTGGGGACGGTCTCTCGGACCTAGTTTCCACAGCTACGGCTGGGAAGTCAAATTTCTTGTCTTATGTCCCTCCACAACCTAAGAAAGCACCGTATTACCAAATGCAGTCCTTTCGTTCTCAGAGGAGCAAGAAGGTCAGAGGTGCGTCCTTTCTTGCCAGAGGCAGGGGTAGAGGAAAAAAGCTGCACCATGCAGTTAGTTCCCAGGAACAAAAGTCTTCCCCGGCTTCCACTAAATCCACCGCATGATGCTGGGTCTCCACAGGCGGAGCCAGGAGCCGCGGGGGCGCATCTCCGACTTTTCAGCTACCAGTGGGTTCGCTCACAGGTGGATCCTTGGGCTATACAAATTGTGTCTCAGGGATACAAGCTGGAATTCGAGGTGATGCCCCCTCACCGTTACCTAAAATCGGCCTTACCAACTTCCCCCATGGAAAGGGAGATAGTGTTGGAGGCAATTCACAAACTTTTTCTCCAGCAGGTGGTGGTAAAGGTCCCCCCCCTTCAACGGGGAAGGGGCTACTATTCCACTATGTTTGTGGTACCGAAACCGGATGGTTCGGTCAGACCCATTTTAAATTTAAAATCCCTGAACATTTATCTGAAGAAATTCAAGTTCAAAATGGAATCGCTCAGAGCGGTCATTGCAAGCCTGGAGGAAGAGGATTTTATGGTGTCTCTGGACATCAAGGATGCTTACTTGCATGTCCCCATTTATCCGCCTCATCAGGAGTACCTCAGGTTTGTGGTACGGGACTGTCATTACCAATTCCAGACGTTGCCGTTTGGCCTGTCCACGGCACCGAGAGTTTTTACCAAAGTGATGGCGGAAATGATGGTGCTCCTTCGGAAGCAAGGGGTTACAATTATCCCATACTTAGAAGATCTCCTCATAAAGGCGAGGTCCAGGGAGCAGTTGCTGATCAGCGTAGCACACTCTCAGGAAGTGTTGCGTCAGCACGGCTGGATTCTGAACATTCCAAAGTCGCAGCTGATTCCTGCGACGTGTCTGCCCTTCCTGGGCATGATTCTGGACACAGACTAGAAGAAGGTGTTTCTCCCGGAGGAGAAGGCTCAGGAGCTCGTGACTCTGGTCAGAGACCTCCTAAAGCCAAAACAGGTGTCGGTGCATCGCTGCACGCGAGTCCTGGGAAAGATGGTGGCGTCATACGAAGCCATTCCCTTCGGCAGGTTCCATGCGAGGATCTTTCAGTGGGATCTGCTGGACAAGTGGTCCGGATCGCATCTTCAGATGCATCGGATGATCACCCTGTCCCCCAGGGCCAGGGAGTCTCTTCTGTGGTGGCTACAAGGTGCTCACCTCCTCGAGGGCCGCAGATTCGGCATACAGGACTGGGTCCTGGTGACCACGGATGCAAGCCTCCGAGGGTGGGGGGCAGTCACTCAAGGAAGAAACTTCCAAGGGTTGTGGTCAAGTCAGGAGACTTGTCTGCACATCAATATCCTGGAACTAAGGGCCATATACAACGCCCTGAGTCAAGCTGAGCCTCTGCTTCGAAACCAACCAGTGCTGATTCAGTCAGACAACATCACGGCAGTGGCCCATGTAAACCGCCAGGGCGGCACAAGAAGCAGGGTGGCAATGGCAGAAGCCACCAGGATTCTTCGGTGGGCGGAGAATCACGTACTAGCACTGTCAGCAGTGTTCATTCCGGGAGTGGACAACTGGGAAGCAGACTTCCTCAGCAGACACGACCTCCACCCGGGAGAGTGGGGACTTCATCAAGAAGTCTTCACTCAGATTGCAAATCGATGGGAACTGCCACAGGTGGACATGATGGCATCCCGCCTCAACAAAAAGCTAAAAAGATATTGCGCCAGGTCAAGGGACCCTCAGGCGATAGCTGTGGACGCACTAGTAACACCGTGGGTGTTCCAGTCGGTCTACGTGTTTCCTCCTCTTCCTCTCATACCAAAGGTGCTGAGAATTGTAAGAAAAAGAGGAGTGAGAACAATACTCATTGTTCCGGATTGGCCAAGAAGGACTTGGTACCCGGAATTGCAAGAAATGCTCTCAGAGGACCCATGGCCTCTGCCTCTCAGACAGGACCTGTTACAACAAGGGCCCTGTCTGTTCCAAGACTTACCGCGGCTGCGTTTGACGGCATGGCGGTTAAACACCGGATCCTAGCAGAAAAGGGCATTCCGGAAGCAGTTATTCCTACGCTGATAAAGGCTAGGAAGGACGTGACAGCAAAACATTATCACCGTATATGGCGAAAATATGTTGCTTGGTGTGAGGCCAGGAAGGCCCCTACAGAGGAATTCCAGCTTGGTCGATTCCTGCACTTCCTACAGTCAGGTGTGACTATGGGCCTAAAATTAGGGTCCATAAAGGTCCAGATTTCGGCCCTATCCATTTTCTTTCAAAAAGAACTGGCTTCACTGCCTGAGGTTCAGACGTTTGTTAAGTAAGTGCTGCATATTCAGCCTCCTTTTGTGCCACCAGTGGCACCTTGGGATCTTAACGTGGTCTTGGCTTTCCTGAAATCCCACTGGTTTGAGCCACTTAAGACGGTGGAGCTAAAGTATCTCGCGTGGAAAGTGGTCATGCTGTTGGCCCTAGCCTCAGCTAGGCGTGTGTCAGAATTGGCGGCTTTGTCATGTAAAAGCCCCTATCTGGTTTTCCATATGGACAGGGCAGAATTGCGAACTCGTCCGCAGTTTCTGCCAAAGGTGGTGTCATCTTTTCATCTGAACCAACCCATTGTGGTGCCTGCGGCTACTCGTGACTTGGAGGATTCCAAGTTGCTTGATGTAGTCAGGGCTTTGATCTATGTTGCCAGGACGGCTGGAGTCAGGAAGACTGACTCGCTGTTTGTCCTGTATGCATCCAACAAGCTGGGTGCTCCTGCTTTAAAGCAAACCATTGCTCGCTGGATCTGTAACTCGATTCAGCAGGCTCATTCTGCGGCTGGATTGCCGCATCCAAAATCAGTAAAAGCCCATTCCACAAGGAAGGTGGGCTCTTCTTGGACGGCTGCCCGAGGGGTCTCGGCATTACAGCTTTGCCGAGCTGCTACTTGGTCGGGTTCAAACACATTTGCAAAGTTCTACAAGTTTGATACCCTGGCTGAGGAGGACTTGGTGTTTGCCCATTCGGTGCTGCAGAGTCATCCGCACTCTCCCGCCCGTTTGGGAGCTTTGGTATAATCCCCATGGTCCTTACGGAGTCCCCAGCATCCACTAGGACGTTAGAGAAAATAAGAATTTACTCACCAGTAATTCTATTTCTCGTAGTCCGTAGTGGATGCTGGGCGCCCGTCCCAAGTGCGGACTTTCTGCAATACGTGTATATAGTTATTGCTTAATAAAGGGTTATGTTATGTTGGCATCCATTGGTTGATGCTCTGTTGGTTGTTCATACTGTTAACTGGGTAAGTTTTTCACAAGTTATACGGTGTGATTGGTGTGGCTGGTATGAGTCTTACCCGGGATTCCAAAATCCTTTCCTTGTAATGTCAGCTCTTCCGGGCACAGTTTCCTTAACTGAGGTCTGGAGGAGGGGCATAGAGGGAGGAGCCAGTGCACACCAGATAGTACTAAATCTTTCTTTGGAGTGCCCAGTCTCCTGCGGAGCCAGCTGTTCCCCATGGTCCTTACGGTGTCCCCAGCATCCACTACGGACTACGAGAAATAGAATTACCGGTGAGTAAATTCTTATTTTTACACATTGCGGCAGGCAGATTCCCCGTTTTTGCACATTGCGGCAGGCAGATTCCCCGTTTTTACACATTGCGGCAGGCAGATTCCCCCTTTTTACACACTACGGCAGGCAGATTCCCCCTTTTTACACATTGCGGCAGGCAGATTTCCCCTTTTTACACATTGCGGCAGGCAGATTACCTGTTTTTACACATTGCGGCAGGCAGATTCCCTGTTTTTACACATTGCGGCAGGCAGATTTCCCCTTTTTACACATTGCGGCAGGCAGATTACCTGTTTTTACACATTGCGGCAGGCAGATTCCCCGTTTTTACACATTGCGGCAGGCAGATTCCCCCTTTTTACACACTACGGCAGGCAGATTCCCCCTTTTTACACATTGCGGCAGGCAGATTGGCCCTTTTTACACATTGCGGCAGACAGTCCCGCTTTTTTGTAGAAAAGAAAGAAAGAAAGAAAGAGACGTAAAGAAAGAAGAATTATACTTATCCTCTCCGCTGGCTCAGTCTTCTTGGTGCAGCGTCAGACGATTCCCGGGCAGGAGAGAAGGAGGAGGAGGGAGGTGGAGGAGGGAGCCGCAGAAGCGCTGTGTTATTGGTGGAGGCGCTGCTGCCCCTCTGCTTCACTATAGGCTGTTCTCGGAAGACAGCCTATAGTGAAGCAGAGGGGCAGCAGCAGCACCTCAACCAGTAACAAAGCGCTGCTGCGGCTCCCTCCTCTACCTCCCTCCTCCTCCTTCCCCCGTACCGCTGCTCATCTCCTCTCTCCGGGCGGCTGTGCGCTGCGGGCAGCGGTTACCCGCAGCGCACAGCGGCATGTAATGAGTCAGTTTGACTCATTACATGCTTTGGGCCCCTGGACAGAGGCGGGCCCCAGTGCAACGCACTGGTTGCACTGGCGGTAGTTCCGCCTCTGGCAGTGAGCCCAAAAGGGATTATTCTAGCGACTGCTCCGCTGTCGGCATACTGCTGTCTGGGATGCTGCTATCGGTCATCCCAGCCACTGATAATTCATACTGAACCCTTTCTACTGTCTACCTATTCAATGTTGACCATTTGACCCTGTCGACCTAATGCATGTCTACCATTACTTTGTAGGCAATTTAGCAAGTTAGTAACAGTCTGCTTCTTGGTACTCTTTCAGTGCCTGCTGAAGGGGTGAAAACCAAGGGGTAGATTTACAATACTGTAAGTGCCCTGGCAATAGTGCATGATAAACTGGGGAAATCTTAACCGCTTACATAGAAGGCCATACTCAGATGGAGAAAAATCACTTACCTTTGAGCTGGGGCAAATTTTGATTGTGTGTTAAAAGACAGACCTGCACCAAGCAGTATTTCAGCATCTGTGGATACTGGACCATGGGGGTAATTCCAAGTTGATCGCAGCAGGAATTTTGTTAGCAGTTGGGCAAAACCATGTGCACTGCAGGGGAGGCAGATATAACATGTGCAGAGAGTTAGATTTGGGTGGGTTATTTTGTTTCTGTGCAGGGTAAATACTGGCTGCTTTATTTTTACACTGCAAATTAGATTGCAGATTGAACACACCACACCCAAATCTAACTCTCTCTGCACATGTTAAATCTGCCTCCCCTACAGTGCACATGGGGGGTAATTCCAAGTTGATCGCAGCAGGAATTTTGTTAGCAGTTGGGCAAAACCATGTGCACTGCAGGGGAGGCAGATATAACATTTGCAGAGAGAGTTAGATTTGGGTGGGTTATTTTATTTCTGTGCAGGGTAAATACTGGCTGCTTTATTTTTACACTGCAAATTAGATTGCAGATTGAACACACCACACCCAAATCTAACTCTCTCTGCACATGTTATATCTGCCTCCCTTTCAGTGCACATGGTTTTGCCCAATTGCTAACAGAATTCCTGCTGCGATCAACTTGGAATTACCCCCATGGGGGGTAATTCCAAGTTGATTGCAGCAGAAAACTTTTTAGCAGTTGGGCAAAACCATGTGCACTGCAGGTGTGGCAGATATAACATGTGCAGAAAGAGTTAGATTTGGGTGGGCTATTTTGTTTCTGTGCAGGGTAAATACCGGCTGCTTTATTTTTACACTGCAATTTAGATTTCAGTTTGAACACGCCCCACCCAAATCTAACTCTCTCTGCACATGTTATATCTGCCCTCCCTGCAGTGCACATGGTTTTGCCCAACAGCTAACAAGTTTTCTGCTGCGATCAACTTGGAATTATGCCCATGGTTTTGCCCAACTGCTAATAAAATTCCTACTGTGATCAACTTGGATTTACCCCCCATCTGCAAATGTTTAATGTATTCACACCCATTTTAAACTTACACATTTAGCTGCAATAATACAGTAAATACAATACAATTCAAATACAATAAAAACTGAATAGAACTTTTACAGTCAAGACACTTTACCTCTCTCAGGGTTAATGGTCCCGTTCCCCGCTGACAAGACGCTAGCTCCTGAGGGAGGTGGTATTCAGTATGCCGGCTGTTGGGATCCCGGCGCTCAGTATACCGGCACCGGAATCCCGACACCCGGCATACCGACAACTATTCTCCCTCTTGGGGGTCCCCTGGAGGGAGAATAAATAGCATCGCGCCAAAGGGGCTCATTTGCGCTCACCCATCTGTCGGTATGCCGGCGGCCGGGATCCCGGCGCCAGTATGCTGTCCGCCAGGATCCCGGCCGCTGACATACCATACTACACCCCCTGAGGGAACTATTTGCAAGCCCCACCACAGCGAGTGTACATTCCCGCAGCACGCCGCCACCCCTCCTAACAGAGCCAGAAGAATGAAGAGTGGTGAGTACAAAGCTGGTGCCCCGGTTAGCTGGTCGCCGGCCATTATGGCGGCATGAGGGTACGGAGACGCATGGCTTCTAAACGGGTCGGACTAAGTCTCCTGACTGTGTACACAGTACCCAGAATGGCACCACAGCCATAAAAGGAGGTTTACTCCTTTTCATGCACATAGATACATACAGCCTATATAAAGAAGAGTGGGAAGACCGCACGCCATTGAAGGGGCACGGCTTCACTATGAGTGGATCCAGCAGCTAACAAGCGCCATTTTCTCTACTGCAGTTGACACAGACGCTGACTGACAGTGACAACCAGCTCCTCCGGGGAGACTCCAGATTTCCTCAGCGGTACCAGGGGGTCATAAAGGGAGGGAGCGACTTATTAGTGTACTAAGTCCCTAATCTAGGTACTTAGTCTGCGACCCGGCTAAGCTTGGCATTAGTGATAAGGGCGCCGTGTGCTAGTTCCATACTCTCTCTGTGTCTCCCTGGAAGGGCTCTTTGTGGGTTAATTGTGTATTTAACTTTTTCCTGTGTGTGTGTGCTGTCTCTGCTACAGTATGTCAGGCAAAGAGTGTGTTTCATGTAAGGCACAGTGGTGGTCATTCCGAGTTGTTCGCTCGCTGCCGATTTTCGCAGTGCAGCGATCAAGTGAAAAAATGGCAAAAATGCGCATGGTACGCAGCGCGCATGAGCTAAGTACTTTCACACAAAACTTTGTAAATTTACACAAGCACGAGCAACGTTTTTTTATCGCTCGAGTGATCGTAGTATGATTGACAGGAAGTGGGTGTTTCTGGGCGGAAACTGTCCGTTTTCAGGGAGTGTGCTAAAAAACGCAGGCGTGCCAGGTAAAAACGCAGGAGTGGCTGGAGAAACGGGGGAGTGGCTGGCCGAACGCAGGGCGTGTTTGTGACGTCAAACCAGGAACTAAACGGACTGAGGTGATCGCAGTCTAGGAGTAGGTCTGGAGCTACTCAGAAACTGCAGCAAATTATTTAGTAGCAGTTCTGCTAATCTTTCGTTCGCTATTCTGCTAAGCTAAGATACGCTCCCAGAGGGCGGCGGCCTAGCAGTTGCAATGCAGCTAAAAGCAGCTAGCGAGCGAACAACTCGGAATGACCACAAGTGTTCCTCTTCTCCAAGGGGTTCACTGGTGTGTAATCAGTGTAGTATCCCTCCCCAGGCTAGTGGGGCAAAACCAGCATGGCTGGACTCCATTAGGGGAATGATTTCCACCATTTCTCATACGTCCTAGAGGATGCTGGGGTCACATCAAGAACCATTGGGTATAGACGGGATCCGCAGGAGACATGGGCACTTTAAGTCTTTCAAAGGGGTGTGAACTGGCTCCTCCCTACTTCTATTAGTTTCAAGGCTCTGCTTCTTTGGCTACAGGACACCATTAGCTCCTGAGGGTTTGATCACTAGGTACGCCTTGGGGCTCATTCCCAGATCCGGCCGTCACCCCCCTTGCAGAGCCAGAAGTCAGAAGACAGGTGAGTAGAAGAAGCAAAGAAGACTTCAGTGACGGCTTTGAGGTACCGCACAGTGATCGCACGCTGCGCGCCATGCTCCCACTACACAGCGGAACTACAGGGCGCAGGGGGGGGGGGGGGGGTGAGTGCCCTGGACAGCATTTCTAACCTCTATAACTAACTGGCAAGAGCGGCCATAGTGCCAGGGCACTGTCCAGACCCCCGCCAGTATAAAAAATTATTTAAAAAGAGCGGGTCTGAAGCGCGCCATTACGGGGGCGGAGCTTAGCCCTCCCAGCACACAGCCCGGCACTATTTTCTCTACACAAGGCTGCAGAGACGCTGGTCCTTCCTCACACGGCTGCATAAGTATCGGTGAAAAACGGGGGGGGGGGGGGCACAGTTATTTTGGTGCATTATTTGTAAATTATAAAAGCGCTGCAGGTCTGGGGCATTTCTGTGGTGTTTCAGACCGGATTGGGCGCTGGGGTGTGAGCTGGCAATAACTCCCTCTGTGTCTCTCTGACAGGCTTTGCTGTGGGTATGTTCCCTATAGGCCCAGTGTGTCTGCGTGTGTTGGGTGCACGTGTGTCGGCATATCTGAGGCGGAGGGCTCTTTCCAGGAGGAGACTATGTTAGGGACACAAACAGCTGTGGGAGTGACCCTGTCGGCATCGCCGACACCTGATTGGGTGAATGTTTTGAGTGCTCTGAATGCTAATGTGGCTTTGATAAATAAGAGATTGGATAAATCTGAGTCTCAGAACCAGGCTTGGAAGAAATCCGTAGAGGATGTGTTGTTACAAGTCCAGACCCCCTCGGGGTCACAAAAACGTTCATTTGCCCAGCTGGCAGACACGGATACCGACACGGACACTGACTCAAGTGTCGACTATAGTGATGCCAGATTAGATCCAAAATTGGCAAAGAGCATTCAGTACATGATTGTGGCTATAAAATACGTATTACATATCACTGAGGACCCTGCTGTTCCTGATACTAGGGTCTGTATGTATAAAGGAAAGAAACCTAAGGTAACGTTTCCTCCCTCTCATGAACTGAACACGCTTTGTGAAAAGGTTTGGGAAAATCCTGAAAAAAAGTTTCAGATTCCCAAAAGGATTCCAGTGGCGTATCCGTTTCCCTTTGGGGATAGGGAAAAATGGGAGTCACCCCCCATTGTGGACAAAGCTGTATCACGGCTGTCTAAAAGGGTGGCTCTTCCGTCCCCTGACACGGCAGCCCTAAAGGATCCTGTGGATCGTAGGCAGGAAAATACATTGAAATCCATTTATGTCACCACGGGTACGCTACTCAGACCAGCCATTGCATCTGCGTGGGTGAGTAGTGCTATCGAAAAATGGGCAGATAACTTGTCATCTGAAATAGATACCCTGGTTAGGGATAGCATTCTTTTGACACTAGGTTATATCAGGGATGTTGCAGTCTACCTAAAAGGAAGCTGCGAGGGATATTGGCCTCTTGGGATCAAGGGCCAATGCCATGGCAGTCTCAGCTAGGAGAGCATTGTGGATTCATCAATGGAATGCTGATGCTAACTCTAAGAAAGCTATGGAGTCTCTACCGTATATAGGTGGTGTATTGTTTGGTGACGGCCTCGCTGATTTGGTATCAACGGCTACCGCGGGTAAGTCATAATTTTTACCTTATGTGCATGCACCGCAAAAGCAAGCACACCACTATCAAATGCAGTCCTTTCGGCCCAATAAATACAGAAAAGGCCGAGGGTCTTCCTTCCTTGCTACTAGAGGAAAGGGAAAAGGCAAACGATCACCGTCTGTGGCCGGTTCCCAGGAGCAGAAGTCCTCCCCGGCTTCTGCCAAATCCACCGCATGACGCTGGGGCTCCTCTGCGGGAGTCCGCACCGGTGGGGGCACGTCTCAAGTTCTTCAGTCAGTTCTGGGCTCGTTCGGCCCTGGACACATGGGTTTTAGAAATAGTGTCTCAGGGGTACAAACTGGAGTTTCAAGACGTTCCCCCTCACCGATTTTTCAAATCGGCCTTACCAGCTTCTCTTCCGGACAGTGAGGTGGTATGCGCCGCAATACAAAAATTGTGTCACAATCAAGTCATTGTCAGGGTTCCCCCGTCGCAACAGAGAGAAGGCTTTTATTCGAGCCTGTTCGTGGTCCCGAAGCCAGACGGCTCAGTCAGACCAATCCTGAACCTCAAATCCCTCAATTTCTACCTAAAAAAATTCAAATTCAAGAAGGAATCTCTTCGGGCATTGATCTCCAGTCTGGAGGAGGGGGATTTTATGGTGTCGGTAGACATAACGGATGCCTACTTACATGTTCCCATTTATCCTCCACATCAGACTTACCTGAGGTTTGCAGTTCAGGATTGTCATTGCCAATTTCAGACGTTGCCGTTTGGTCTGTCCACGGCTCCGAGGGTTTTCACCAAAGTAATGGCCGAAATGATTGTTCTACTGCGCAAGCAAGGAGTCACAATTATCCCGTACTTGGACGATCTCCTGATAAAGGCGAGATCCAGGGAACAATTACTGCAGAGCATTACGCTCTCCCTGACAATTCTGCAGCAACATGGTTGGCTCCTAAATTTGCCAAAATCACAGTTGGTTCCGAAGAGACGGCTGTCGTTTTTGGGAATGATTCTGGACACAGAATTACAGAGAGTTTTTCTTCCAGTGGAAAAGGCTCTGGAAATTCAGAACCTGGTCAAACAAATTCTGAAACTAGCAAGAGTATCGATCCATCAATGCACTCGGTTGCTGGGGAAGATGGTGGTGGCCTACGAGGCCATTCAGTTGTGCAGATTCCATTCCAGAGTGTTTCAGTGGGACCTGTTGGACAAGTGGCCTGGGTCCCATCTGCACATTCACCGAAGGATAATCCTGTCTTCCAAGACCAGAATCTCACTCCTGTGGTGGCTGCACAGCTTTCACCTCCTAGAGGGATGCAGGTTCGTGATCCAGGACTGCATCTTAGTGACCACGGATGCGAGTCTCCGAGGCTGGGGAGCAGTCACACAGGGGGAAAGCTTCCAGGGAAGATGGTCAGGCCAGGAAATGTGTCTACACATAAACGTTCTGGAGTTAAGGGCCATTCACAACGGCCTTCTGCAAGCGGAACATCTTCGCAATCGGCCCGTCTTGATTCAGTCGGACAACATAACAGCAGTAGCGTACCTAAACCACCAGGGCGGAACAAAGAGCAGAGCGGCAATGGTAGAGGCCACAAAGGTTCTCCTTTGGGCGGAAAGGCATACAAGCGCTCTGTCAGCGATCTTCATTCCAGGAGTGGACAACTGGGAAGCAGACTTCCTCAGCAGACACGATCTCCATCCAGGAGAGTGGGGTCTTCATCAAGAGGTCTTTGCAGAAGTGACAAGTCTTTGGGGAATTCCTCAAATAGACATGATGGCGTCTCGCCTCAACAAGAAACTTCAGAGATATTGTTCCAGGTCGAGAGACCCTCAAGCAATAGCAATGGACGCCCTAGTGTCACAGTGGGTGTTTCAGTCGGTGTACGTGTTTCCTCCGCTTCCACTCGTTCCAAGAGTGATAAAGATCATAAGAAGAACAAAGGTTCAAGCGATCCTCATTGTTCCGGACTGGCCAAGGAGGGCTTGGTATCCAGATCTTCAGGAATTACTCATAGGAGATCCCTGGCCTCTCTCTCTGAGGGAGGATCTGTTACAGCAGGGGCCGTGCGTGTTCCAAGACTTACCGCGACTTCGTTTGATGGCTTGGAGGTTGAACGCCGGATCCTAGCGCAAAAGGGTATTCCCAAGGAAGTCATCCCAACTCTTATTCAGGCCAGGAAAGGAGTAACGTCTAAACATTACCACCGTATTTGGAGGAAATACGTGTCTTGGTGTGAATCCAAGAAGACTCCTACGGAGGAATTTCAGTTAGGACGTTTTCTCCATTTTCTACAAGCCGGTGTGGATGCGGGCCTACAGTTGGGCTCAATTAAAGTACAAATTTCAGCTTTATCGGTTTTCTTCCAAAGACAATTGGCCTCCCTTCCAGAAGTTCAGACTTTCGTGAAAGGCGTGTTGCACATCCAACCTCCCTTTGTGCCCCCTGTGGCACCGTGGGATCTTAACGTGGTGTTGCAATTCCTTCAATCTCATTGGTTTGACCCTTTACAGAAGGTAGAGTTGAAATTCCTCATTTGAAAAGTGGTCATGCTGTTGGCCTTGGCATCCGCAAAGAGTCTCACAAGAGCCCTTATTTGATCTTCCATGAAGATAGAGCAGAGTTGAGGACTCGTCAGCATTTTCTGCCAAAAGTGGTTTTGTCGTTCCACTTGAACCAACCTATTGTGGTGCCAGTAGCTACTGACGCCTTGCTGGAATCTAAGTTTCTCGACGTAGTAAGAGCTTTGAAAAGTTATGTCGCCAGAACGGCTCAGTTTAGGAAAACGGAGGCTCTGTTTGTCCTGTATGCTCACAACAAAATTGGGGCTCCTGCTTCCAAGCAGACTATTGCACGCTGGATCTATCATACTATTCAGCACGCTTATTCTACGGTTTGATTGCCGTTACTGAAATCGGTGAAGGCCCATTCTACCAGAAAGGTGGGCTCGTCCTGGGCAGCTGCCCGGGGGGTCTCGGCTTTACAACTTTGCCGAGCAGCTACTTGGTTGGGTTCAAACACCTTTGCGAAGTTCTACAAGTTTGATACCCTGGTTGATGAGGACCTCATGTTTGGTCAGTCGGTGCTGCAGAGTCATCCGCACTCTCCCGCTCGTTCTAGAGCTTTGGTATAATCCCATGGTTCTTGATGTGACCCCAGCATCCTCTGAGAAAATAGGATTATAATACCTACCGGTAAATCTTTTTCTCTTAGTCCGTAGAGGATGCTGGGCGCCGTCCCAGTGCGTACTGCAGGGACGTGCGGGGAGCTAAATAGCTCAGGAGGCACTGGCTAACCCCAGAGCCAGATTTACATGCAATATATGAGCCAAAGGGTACATCTGGGCATTATACACAGGTGCAGCATTATAAACTCCTGGAAATCTGGTGAGTTTTGATTTGAGATGTGTGGAAAGGATACACAGGTGAGGCACTGCCTCACCTGCCATAGATTTTTTACTCCAGAGTTTGGGCTATAAAATTTATTAGAAAAATGCAAAGAAGATATTTCAAACAAATTATCAGTATTATATTTTATTCAGTCAAAACTCTGGTTTAAACGTAAGTATGACAGGAAAGGCTCTGCCTCACCTGCCTCACCCCACCGCACGTCACTGGCATACTGTATCTGCAGTTTTTGTTGCATTTTTAACACAGGTTGAGTTACGTTTTAGTCAGCCTGTTGCTGACGTTGTTCATGCCGTTGATTTGCGTTTTGTTAAATGCCATGTTGTACGGCGTGCTTGAGGTGTGAGCTGGTATGTATCTCACCTTAGTTTTAACAATAAATCCTTTTCCTCTAAATGTCCGTCTCCCTGGGCACAGTTCCTATAACTGGAGTCTGGAGGAGGGGCATAGAGGGAGGGTCCAGTTCACACCCCTTTGAAAGTCTTAAAGTGCCCATGTCTCCAGCGCATCCGGGATATACCCCATGGTTCTTGATGTGACCCCAGCATCCTCTGCGGACTAAGAGAAAAGGATTTACCGGTAGGTATTAAAATCCTATTTTCTCTTAAATTATCTCGGAATGAGAAAGAGACGCAATACTTAAGACAGTCTCTGGCTGAGTTTATGAAAAAGGACTCAGTACCCAGACCAGCATCTCAGTCCCCTGCCATTTGTCCGCAAAAACGTTCTTTGGCCCATGTCCTGCACTCTGACTCTGATAATAAGGAGTCAGAAATGGAGGAGGGTGAGGTGGACTCAGAGGTGGGGGAGGGTACTCTGTCGCAGGGAATAGATGCTCTTATAGATGCTACCAGAGAAGCCCTCAATATCCCTGATAAGGTGTCAGAGGAGTGTGAAGAATCTTACTTTAATATGAAGAAAAAATCCTCAGCTACCTTTCCTGTGTCAAAGGATCTTAGAGGGTCATTCAGACCTGATCGCACGCTGCATTTCTCTTACGTCCTAGAGGATGCTGGGGTCCATATTAGTACCATGGGGTTAGACGGGTCCACCAGTAGCTATTGGCACTTTAAGAGTTTAATAGTGTGGGCTGGCTCCTTCCTCTATGCCCCTCCTACCAGACTCAGTTTAGAAAATGTGCCCGGAGGAGCCGGTCACAGCTATGGGAGCTCTACAGAGACTGGGGGGGGGGGGGGGGGGGGGGCAGTGTCCGCCCCGCGGGGTCTTGAGCCACTGCTCCCGCTGACTGGATGCTGGCTCCAGAGGGGTCTGATCGCGCCCTGCCGCAGGGTAACGCTCGCCTCGGCAGCCAGCCACCACCCCCTCAGGAGCTGAAGAGTGGCGAGTGAGTCACTGTCCCCCCTTGCAAGCGGGGGGACAGTGAAGAGGGCGGCTACAGGGACAGGAGCGCGGTCTTACCCGCGCTCCTGGAAGGCCCAGCGGTACCTTGGTGCGGCGCTAGGAGGGAGCGCCCTGGGCCAGCTCCGGACCCTACACTGCTCTTTTCAGGCATGTCGGGGTCTGCGGATCCAGGTCAGCACAATCCTCCGGGTCAGTATAATCCGCATGTGAGCGGGAAGACAGCGCCATTGAAGGGGGCGGAGCTTCTCCTCAGAGCGGACCCAGCAGCGTTCAGCTCCATTTTTCCTGCCTGCAGTCACGGTTCACTGGATCCAGGTCCCTCCAGAGCTTTCTCCAGCAGTCTGTACGGTACCAGGGGGCTGTAGAAGGGAGGGGAGGCTGCTTAAGGACTGTGTCACCTATTAAGGGACACAGTCAGCTCTGGGAAGGAACTCCCTTTACCTGAAAAGCGCTGTGTGTGGGTTGGCTCCAATCTCTGTCTCTCTCTACCATTCTTGGGGGGAAACTCTGTCTACATAATATCCTGTGTGTTTGTGGGGTGTTTGAGTGTGTGGGACAACATGTCTAGGATCACTGTTTCATATGCTGCAGAGGATTTGTCTTCCCAGGAAGACTCCATTCCATGTAATCAGGATTGCACTGTTTTAGCGCAGATCCCTGCTAAAGAGCCAGAATGGTTAGGTTCTCTGAGGGAGACTATTTCTCAGATATGTGATAGAGTTGCAAGGACTGAGCATACCACTCAGGTCCTCCAGTCCTCTATGGTGGTATGGTCTGATTCTGCCTCCTCGGGGTCCCCTGCGGGACATTCTCATAAACGTGCGCTTGCAATTTTGCAGGATGACACGGACACCGACTCTGATGCTGCAGACGGGGATGGGGATGTGTTGAGGGGGATGGCATCACTTGTCAAGGGGGTGCAGTTGATGATTGAGGCTGTTAGGGATGTCTTAAACATTTTGGACACAGCTCCGGAACAGGTGGAGGAGGCCTTCTTTAATAAGAAGCCCCCCTCACCTTCCCGGCATCCAAAGAATTGAATGCTATCTTTGAAAAGGCATGGGAAACTTTGGAAAATAAATTCCAGATTCCCAAGAGAGTCTTGGTGGCTTTTCCTTCCCAGAGGAAGATAGGAAGAGATGGAAGTCCCCACCGATAGTCGACGCCTCTGTATCCAGGCTGTCCAAGCAGGTGGTATTATCGGTCCCGGGATCTACCGCGTTAAAGGACCCGGCAGATCGCAAGGTGGATGCTACGCTAAAATCCATTTACACGGCTTCAGGGGCTATATTGCGGCCTACTGTAGCCTGTGCTTGGATTGCTAAAGCTATTGCCAGGTGGTCAATCACTCTGCAGGAGGAATCGACTACGCTGGACAAAGGTGACGTTGATTTATTTTTACGTAATATTCAGGATTCCTGGTGGATTCCATGAAGGACCTGGGTTCCATGGCTGCGGGGATCTCCTCTATGTCCGTCTCGGCTCGCAGAGGTCTGTGGCTGCGCAACTGGTCTGCGGATGCGGAATCCAGGAAGTGTGTGGAGGGCCTCCCATACAAAGGTCAGGCTCTCTTTGGGGAGGCGCTGGATGCGTGGATTGCCACGGCTTCCGCGGGTAAGTCTCCTTTTCTCCCCTCAGCTGCACCGGCTACGAAGAAGCCTTTTACACCAGCCACGTCACAGTCCTTTTCGGGCCGCGAGGTCTAGAAAGAACAAGCCTTCGAACACCTTCTTCAGAGGTGGTCGTGCCAAGGGAAAGAAACCTGCTCTCGCAGGCTCCCAAGCCCAGAAGCCCGCTTCTGATACCCCTAAGTCCTCCTCCGCATGACGGTGGACAGCTAGGCCTGGAGGAAGGTCAGGTGGGGGCAAGACTCCGGCAGTTCAGCCATGTCTGGGTGTCCTCGGGCCTGGACCCCTGGGTCCTGGATATAGTGTCCAGGGGGTACAGACTGGAGTTTCAAGATCCCCCACCTCACCGTTTCCTCAAGTCAGGCTTGCCAGCCCTGCTGGCGGACAGAACAATTCTTCTTGAGGCCATCAGAAAATTGATGGTGTGAGAGGTCATTGTTCCAGTTCCACCTCAGCATTGGAACAAGGGTTATTATTCGAACCTTTTTGTGGTACCAAAACCGGATGGTTCGGTACGGCCTATTCTAACCTTAAAGTCTTTGAACCCTTATCTCAGGGAGTTCAAATTCAAGATGGAATCTCTGAGAGCTGTCATATCAGGACTCACGGAGGGGGAGTTCCTGGTGTCGCTGGACATCAAGGATGCTTACCTCCAGATTCCCATTTGGTCGCTGCATCAGGCATATCTCCGGTTTGCACTGTTGGACGATCACTATCAGTTCCAGACGCTGCCGTTTGGTCTCTGAGATGATGGTTCTCCGCAAGCAAGGGGTGTACATAATTCCATATCTGTACGATCTCCTGATCAAGGCGTCGTCCAGGGAGAGGTTGTTGCGATCCATCGCGCTCACGACACAGCTGCTCAGGAAGCACGGTTGGATCCTGAACCTTCCAAAGTCTCATCTGGAGCCGACAAGGAGGCTTTCTTTCCTGGTAATGATCCTCGACACAGAAGTGCAGAGGGTTTTTCTCCCTGTGGAGAAGGCATTGGTGATTCAAGCAATGGTCCGGGATGTCTTAAAACCTACCCGGGTATCGTTCATCAATGCATCCTTCTTCTGGGGAAGATGGTTGCCGCCTACGAGGCTCTGCAGTACAGCTGGCTTCATGCTCGACCTTTTCAGCTGGACCTATTGGACCAGTGGTCGGGCTGTCACCCACACATGCACCAGAGGATACGCCTGTCTCCAAAGGCCAGGATTTCACTCCTCTGGTGACTACAACTTCCGCACCTTATGGAAGGCCGAAGGTTCGGAATTCAATACTGGATCCTTTTAACCACAGATGCAAGTCTAAGAGGTTGGGGAGCAGTCGCTCTGGGGGAAACCTTTCAGGGAAGGTGGTCGAATCAAGAATCCCTTCTCCCAATAAACATCCTGGAGCTAAGGGGCGTGTACAACGCCTTTCTGCAAGCAGCACACCTTCTACAGGATCGGGATGTTCACGTGCAGTCGGACAACATGACCACGGTGGCCTACATAAACCGACAAGGTGGAACGAAGAGCAGGGCTGCCATGTCAGAGGTGTCAAGAATCCTCCTCTAGGCAGAAAGACACGCGGTGGCGATGTCGGCAATCTTCATTCCGGGAGTAGACAACTGGGAAGCAGACTCCCTCAGCCGCCACGATCTCCATCCGGGAGAGTGGGGCCTCCACCCGGAGGTGTTCGAGGAGGTCACCGGTTGGTGGGGGGTTCCTCACATAGACATGATGGCCTCCCGCCTCAACAAGAAGCTGGGGAGGTACTGTTCCAGGTCAAGAGACCCACAGGCAGTGGCGGTGGACGCACTGGTGACACCGTGGGTGTTCAAGTCAGTGTATGTTTTCCCTCCACTTCCTCTGATACCAAAAGTTCTTCAACTGGTAAGAAGAACAATGGTTCTGGCAATCCTCATTGCTCCAGACTGGCCAAGGAGGGCTTGGTACGCGGATCTGCTGGATCTTCTGTTAGAGGATCCAAGGCTCTTACCCCTTCGGGAGGATCTGCTACTGTAGGGGCCGTTCGCTTATCAAGACTTACCACGGCTACGTTTGACGGCATGGCGGTTGAACGCCAGATCTTAGCTCGGAAAGGTATCCCGAGTGAGGTTATTCCTACCCTGATACAGGCTAGAAAGGGGGTAACGTCTAAACATTACCATCTGTATTTGGAAAAAATATGTTTCTTGATGTGAATCCAAGAAATTTCCTGCGGTGGAGTTTCAACTTGGAAGTTTGCACTTTTTCCTACAAGCAGGAGTGGATATGGGCCTGAGATTGGGCTCCATCAAGGTCCAAATCTCTGCTTTGTCCATCTTCTTCCAAAGACAATTAGCTGTCCTCCCTGAGGTTCAGATCTTTTTGAAAAGGGTTCTGCACATCCAGCCTCCTTTTGTGGCGCCGACGACTCCCTGAGATCTGGACGTGTTGCTGCAGTTCCTGCAATCTGCTTGGTTTGAGCCTCTGCTGGAGGCTGACATCAAGTTTCTCATGTGGAAGGCGGTTACTTTGTTGGCCTTAGCTTCTGCTCGACGCGTGTCGGAATTGGGGGCTTTATCCTTGAATAGTCCCTATCTGATCTTCTATGAAGATAGGGCGGAACTTAGGACTCGTCCACAGTTCCTGCCTAAGGTTGTATCGGCTTTCCATATCAACCAGCCTATTGTGGTGCCAGTGGCTACTGACTCTTCAATGTCTTCAAAGGCCTTGGATGTTGTGAGGGCTTTGAAGATTTATGTGAAGAGGACAGCTCGTCATCGAAAGACTGACTCCTTGTTTGTCCTCTATGATCCCAAGAAAATTGGCTGTCCTGCTTCTAAACAGTGGATTTCATGCTGGATCAGGATTGCCATGTCCAAAATCGGTAAAGGCCCATTCTACTCGTAAAGTAGGCTCTTCCTGGGCGGCTGCCCGGGGTGTATCGGGTGTACAACTTTGCCGAGCTGCTACTTGGTCTGGGTCGAACACGTTTGCCAAGTTTTACAAGTTCGATACTTTTGCCTCTGATGACCTAAAGTTTGGTCAAGCAGTGTTGCAGGAGCCTTCGCGCTCTCCCTCCCGTACTGGGAGCTTTGGTACATCCCCATGGTACTAATATGGACGCCAGCATCCTCTAGGACGTAAGAGAAAATAGGATTTTAATTACCTGAACGGTTAATCCTTTTTTCGTAGTCCGTAGCGTAGAGAATGCTGGGCGCCCGCCCAGCGCTTCGTTTTCCTGCATTGGTTTTTATAGTTCAGTACTGCCTGGTTCCTAGGTAAGTTCTGCGTTATTTACTGTTTCAGTACTGTTTCAGCTGTTGCTGAGTTGTTCCGGCATGTTGGCCGGATTTGCCTTTGTGTGAGCTGGTATGAATCTCGCCACTATCTGTGTCTCCTCGGGCACAGTTTCTAGACTGAGTCTGGTAGGAAAGGCATAGAGGGAGGAGCCAGCCCACACTATTAAACTCTTAAAGTGCCAATGGCTCCTGGTGGACCCGTATATACCCCATGGTACTAATATGGACCCCAGCATCCTCTACGGACTACGAGAAAAGGATTTACCGTTCAGGTAATTAAAATCCTATTTTTTCACAGCCGTGCGATCGGGTCTGAACAGCGCATGCGTGTGTCCCACAATACGCAGGTGCAACGGCTGTCGCCGGGCAGCGATAAAACTCTAACGAAGAAAGCGATTGCAAGAAGATTGACAAGCAGAAGGCGTTCGTGGGTGGCAACTCACCATTTTCTGGGAGTGTCCGGAAAAACGCAAGCATGCCCAGCCGTTCTGGAGGAGGATTCCTGACGTCAGCACCTGTCCGGCTCGTCGCAGCGGCTGAGTACGTCCTGGCCTGTGCAGAAACTGCTGCTCACTGCACAGCCGATCGCACCCCTGCAAATCGCTTACCCCCTCCCCTGTAGGCAGCGATTACCTGGTCGTAGCACTGCAAATCCAGATAAGAAATTTCAAGTTCTTAGACGGTTGTTATAATCTTTTCCATTTCCTACTGAGGATAGGAAAAAATGGGAAACTCCACCAATAGTGAATGCGTCAGTCTCCAGACTGTCACGAAAAACTGTTTTGCCTGTCCCTGGTGCAGACTCCCTTGAAAGATGCGGCTGATCGCAAGATTGAGTCTACACTCAAATCTTTGTATACTGCTGCTGGGGTGGCCCAGATACTAACTATAGCATGTGGGTGGATTACTCGAGCCATTTCTAAATGGTCAGGTAATTTAATTGAGGGGTTAGGTACCTTACCTCAAGAGGAAATCATTTTATTCCTGCAGCACATACAAGACTCTGCAAACTTTATGTGGAAGCATAATGCACGCACTACGGCTATGGCAGTGTCTGCACGCAGGGGTTTATGGCTACGTCAGTGGACTGCTGACGCGGACTCCAGGAAAGGGGTGGAAGGCCTGCCATTCACAGGTGAGGCCTTATTTGGAGATGAACTCGACAAATGGATCTCCCGAGCTACTGCGGGTAAGTCCATATACCTACCTTCTGCAGCCCCGCCAGCTAGAAAGGCTTATTCGGGACCCGCTTTACAGTCCTTTTGGACCGACCAATCTCGGGCAAGGCCAGAGATTCTACCGCCGCCAGAGGTGCTAGAGGAAAACCACGCAAAACAGCGACTGCTGGTTCACAGGAACAGGGTTCAGGCTCTGCTTCCTCAACACCTTCCGCATGATGGTGGAACGCAATGCCTTGAAGACTGGTGGGTTGGAGCCTGGCTAAAATTCTTCAGTCTTATCTGGACAAGATCGTACCAGGATCCCTAGGTCATAGACTTTTATCTCCCAGGGCTGCAGACTAGAGTTCCAGGAGCTCTCACCTCACATATTCTTCAAATCAGGCTTACTAGGTTCATAAGAGGCAAGAATAACTTTACAGGAAGCCATTCAAAAACTGTTACAGACCCAGGTCATTGTTCCAGTTCCATCTCATCTACAAAACAAGGGATACTATTCCAGCTTGTTTGTAGTACCGAAAACCGGAAGGTTCGGTAAGGCCTATTCTGAACCAAAAAACGTTAAATCCGTACTTACGAGTGTTCATATTCAAGATGGAGTCTCTGAGAGCGGTGATCTCAGGTCTGGAGGAGTGGGAATTTCTAGTACCTCTGTATATCAAGGATGCATACCTTCATGTTCCGATCTGGCTACCTCATCAGGCTTACCGACGGTTTGCACTGAAGGACTGTCACTACCAAAAGACAATGTTGATCCAATCGATGGTTCGGGCTGTCCTGAAGTTGACCCGAATCTCATTATACCTGTGCATCTGCCTTCTGGGGAAAATGGTTGCTACTTTCGAAGCTATTCAGTACGGAAGGTTTCATGTGAGGCCCTACCAGCTGGATGTGTTGGGCAAATGGTCTGGATCGCATCTTCACATGCATCAGCAGATTTGTCTGTCGCCAAAAGCCGGGATCTCTCTCCTGTGGTGGCTAAAAACTTCTCATCTAGTGGAGGGTCGAAGGTTCGGGATTCAGAATTGGATTCTGTTAACCACAGACGCAAGCCTCAGAGGTTCGGGCGCAGTCACCCAAGGGATGCAGTTTCAAGGAAGATGGTAAAGTCACGAAATCATTCTTCCAATAAACATCCCGGAGCTCAGGGCTGTCTCCCAACGCCCTTCTTCAGGCCTCATCCCTTCTTCAGAATTAGGCCATTCAAGTTCAGTTGGTCAATGTGACAGCGGTGTCTTTCATCAACCAACAAGGCGGAACAAAAAGCAAGGCCGAAATGTCAGAGGTGTCAAGAAGTCTCCTCTGGGCGGAAAAAAAAACACGCCATGACATTATCGGCGATCTTCATTCTGGAAGCAGACTTCCTCAGCAGACACGACCTACACTCTGCAGGTGTTCCAGTGGCTGACACGTTGGTGGGGTTATCCACAGATCGACATGATGGCTTCTCGGCTCAACAAGAAGCTCAAGCGGTATGGTTCTAGGTCGAGGGACCCACAGGCAGTAGTTATAGACGCCTAGACAACTCTGTGGGTCTACAAGATGGAGTACTTGTTTCCGCCCATTCCTCTAATCCCAAGAATTCTGAAAAGAATAAAAAGGGAAAAGGGTCAAGCAATCCTCATTGCTCCGGAATGTCCGCGAAGGGCCTGGTATACGGATCTGCTAGAGATGCTGGTCGAAGATCCGTGACCTTTGCCTCTTCGAGAGGATCTCTGCAATAGGGCCAGTTCGTCTATCAAGACTTACCGCGGCTACGTTTAGGAAGTTGAATGGCTGATTCTAGCCAGGAGAGGGGTTCCTGACAAGATCATCCTGACTATGATCCAAGCCAGAAAGGGATTAACGTCTAAACATTACCATCATATTTGGATGAACTATGTCTCTTGGTGTGAAAGCAGACATTATTATGCGGTGGAATTTCATTTGGGAAGTTTCCTGCTTTTTCTGCAGTTGGGAGTGGATGTGGGCCTACGCCTAGGTGCCATAAAAGTTCAGATTTCGGCCTTGTCTATTTTCTTACAGAAACAATTGGCTTCTCTCCCTGAGGTCCAGACGTTCTTACAAGGTGTTCTGCACATCAACCAACATATTGTGGTCTCGGTTGTTATGGACGCCTCTGCTACTTCAAAGTCTTTAGATGTTGCAAACGCTTTGAAGGTGTATGTGAAGAAAACAGCTCGTCACAGGAAATCGGACTCGTTTTTTATGATCCCAATAAAATTGAGTGTCCTGCTTCGAAGCAGTCAATTGCACGCTGGATCAGGCTCACTATCCAGCATGCTTATTCTACGGCAGGTTTGCCGATTCCAAAATATTGTTCAAGCCCACTCTACTAGGTCGGTGGGTACTCGTGGGCGGCTGTCCGGGGTGTCTCTGCTTTACAGCTCTGCCGAGCGGCTACTTGGTCGGGTTCGAACATGTTTTCCAAGTTTTACAAGTTCGATATCTTGGCCTCTGAGGACCTTTAGTTAGTCAGTCAGTTCTGCAGGAACCTCAGAACTCTCCCACTAGGTTTCGGAGCTTTGGTACTTCCCCATGGTACTAAATGGATTCCCAGTATCCCCAAGGACGTAAGAGAAAATAAGATTTTAATTACCTACCGGTAAATACTTTTCTCGAAGTCTGTAGGGGATACTGGGCGCCCGCCCAGTGCTTCGCTCTTCCTGCACTGTTACTTGGGGGTGGGGTCAATCCGAGTTGATCGTAGCGGTGCTAAACTTAGCACAGCTACAATCAGGCACTCAGACATTCGGGGGGACGCCCAGCACAGGGCTAGTCCACCCCGCATGTCAGTGTCATGCACAGTGGCGATGCTTTTGCACCTGGAGAGTAGCCCCCTGCCTATGCAGCCTGTTTCTGGCCGCAGCGGCTGCGTGTGACATCACGCAGCTGCCACAGCCCGACCGGCAAATGGTCTGGACACGCCTACGTTGTCCAGACCGCGCCCCAAAAATGCCGGCGCTACACTGTCGACACGCTCCACGACAGCCTCTGCCTGTCAATCAGGCAGAGGCGATCGCACCAGTGAGATGCGCGTGTGCACACCTCACTGGGCTTCAGCCTGTGATCGCTGCAGCTACCTGGTCTGAATTAGGCCCCTTGTCAGAGCCTAAATGAAGAATTCAAGAAAACTTTTGTTTATGTAACGATACTCATGTAACTAGCAGCAAGAAAATGGCTTGGCACTGAGGTCTAATAATAATAACCCAGCTCACCTGCAGCTGTCAAAAAAAGGAAATACTTTACCCTTCAAACTATAAACATAAAAAAACTATAAACATAAAAATGGCAAGATGATGAGAACGTGTTTTTTAATTACTCAATAAAATGTTTTAGAAAACAATGAAAATACTACATATACATCAACAATCTCCTATATATTAGCCCTGTGACTCTGTGTCTGCATTTCTAACGCTGGGTGGAGTCACAGACCCTGCCCTGTCTCAGTGTCAGCACACCACACACCATAGCAGAAGGGACCACCAGGCAGACACACCATTCTCTGCCACAAGCCAGCAGTGCACTGACGGACCACACTGCCAGGTAACCCACACACCCTCACCACACACCACCCTTCCCCTGCAAACACCCACCACCACCTACTACACCCACCTTACCCACCACGGCACCACACACAGCCGCTACCAAGTCCGCCGCCAGCCCCCCCCCACCATCTGTTACAGTGCAGCCGCGCCGTGCAAATACAGTCACGGCTAAACGCCCTCCACACCCCAGTCGCACACATCGCTCCACACTACCGCTCACGGAGCCCGAGCACACAGCACAGCCAGGCTCCGTCACTACCACTCTCGCTCCCATTCAGCTCCCACCGCCCTTCACCAGTCCCATCACCCGCAGCTCTCTTCCGCCGGACTACAGGACCGCACAGAGCGCTCACCCTGTCTCACGGAGGCGCCACACACCACACCGCAAGCCTCCCTCACTACCACGCCAGCTGCGCCTCTGTCACCTCCGTAACCCGCAGCGCTCTGTTTGCCACATGCGCCTCCGTAACGCGCACCGCTCTCCCTGCGCCCGCCAGCCCTGTTGCCACTCCACCATCACCCAGCACAAATACACCTCACGCGCCCACCACAATCAGTATAGGAGCCAACTGTAACGCGCCCCCCCCCCCCCCCCCCCCACACACACACACCCACCCCTTCCCCACCTTGGGAGTAAGGCTGATATTGGGGGGGGGGGGGGGGGGGGGAGTCAATAACTTGATGACTGCTATTGTGCTGGAAGGGGGGGGGGGGGGTATCACCCAATACAAAACTTGAAACAACACCCTCCCCAACCACCCCCAGCCCCCACCACCATCAGCCACACAACAGTATATCTGGCCTATATAGGAGCCAGCAGTAGTGGCCCCCCTCCCCTCCTTCCCCACCTTGGGAGTAAGGCTGATATTGGTGGCGTAAGGTGGTGTGAAGAAGGGGGGGGGATAACTTGATGGCTGCTATTGTGCTGGAAAGGGGGAAAGTGGAATGCTTTTATATCATTGTACATATACAGCAAGCAGTTGGCAGCACTCACGGACATTAAACAGGTCAGGAGACAGGTTATTTCAACATTTTCAACATTTTTGTGGATGTGTGACTAAATGGATTTGTGACTAACATTTAAACGTTGAAATAACCTTTTTCCTCACCTGTTTTATGTCCGTGAGTGCCGCCAAGTGCTTGCTGTATCATCGATTGATGTGGAGGGTGTCCGGCAAATACTATAATAAAGACCCAATTCACCATCACAGTCCCTTTTCTCATACTACATCTATCCACAAACAAAACAACCATTCCACCACAACTTCAACATCTACTACTCTACACTTTCACTTTTCTGTTGAGTTTAACGGGGCGTAGCCCCTTACGACGGTGTGAAGAGCGCCCGTAGGGCGCGATGAATCACCTAGTATCACATAAACACTAGCTGGTATTAACGACAATGAACAAAAATATATATAAAAGTTATTAAGAAAATGCATATTTCCTGGCCAGGAAATAACTTTGTATGCCAAAGTGCTTATTTATAAACAGTCAAACCTCCACTGTGCTTCTACATCCACTCATGTATATATGGTCAATAGTTCTCCTATGCTTCTCTGTCCCCCCCCTCAAAGATATGCGTCCTTATCTGGTGTTTAGTGAGCTGTATTACCTGCTTAGGGTCCCGGAGTGGCACATACTGGCTGGAGCTGCAAATATGGTTCCTTTACGAGTTTCCCTGCCTATATTGAGGATCAGCAGCTTCATCAGAAGGTGTGACACAAGTCCCATCTCTTTGTTTAAATTCCTGAGTTTTCTGGTTCGCACATGTGCCCTGCGCATCTTTATCAACTCTCAATCTTGGTTGGGACGCATGCGCAGATGTAACGCATATGTAACTATACACAGATCTTCATGCGTGCACATCACGCCGCCCCACTGTTTTCCACTTGACACAGCTGTCATTAATATTGGGAGCTACCCTGTTCTGGGTGTTAGAGATGCGTTTGATATGGGAGCTCCCCCAGCAAATGCATGACTCAAAATGTGCTGCTACTCTAGCTACATGCCCTTGATACTCCCATAAGACAGTCCTCTTCTGTGCATACGTCAAGTTGACGTAAGCTCCTATGTCACGTACTGAAAGAAGCTGCATGAGATGGGATCATACACAAAAAGATGCATGCTCAGTTTGCTAAACGTTTCTAGATTTTCCTACATACGGAACAGAATAAGGCTTAATTTACCTAAAAAGTGTTTTCTCTTACGTCCTAGAGGATGCTGGGGTCCACATTAGTACCATGGGGCATAGACGGGTCCACCAGGAGCCATTGGCACTTTAAGAGTTTGGGAGTGTGGGTGGGCTACTCCCTCTATGCCCCTCCTACCAGACTCAGTTTAGAAAATTTGCCCAGAGAAGCCGGTCACAGCTAGGTTAGCTCTACAGAGCTTCTTTAGAAAAAAGTTTTTTTTTAGAGTCTATTATTTTACAGGGAGGCTGCTGGCAACAGCCTCCCTGCTTCGTGGGACAAAGGGGGGGGGGGGGGGAGTAGTGTCCGCCCTGTGGGGTCTGAGCCACTATCTCCGCTGACAGGACACTGAGCTCGTGAGGGGTTAGATCGTTCCCCGCCACAGGGAATCGCTCACCCCCAGCAGCATGCCGCCACCCCCTTACAGAGCTGAAGATCAGTAGCGAGTGAGTCAGCGACCCCCCTAGCAAGCGGGGGGCCGGTGTGAAGATGGCGGCAACAGGGTAGGAGCGCAGTAGTAACTGCGCTCCGGAGGTTCAGCGGTACATACTGTGGCGCTGTGAGGGGCGCCCTGAGCCAGCGCCTGAACCCTGCACTAGTCAGCAAGCACGTCAGGGTCCGTAGATCTCAGCCAGCATTTTACCGCAGGCCAGTATAATCCTTGTGAAGAGCGGGAAGACAGCGCCATTTTGGGGGCGGAGCTTCTCAGAGCGGACCCAGCAGCATTCAGCGCCATTTTCCTGCCTGCACAGCGCTGTCCAAGAAGAGCGAGTCCCTCCACAGCAACTCCAGCTATCTCTCACGGTACCAGGGGGTTGTAGAATTGGGGGGGAGGTTGCAAAACGACTGTGTAACCTATTAAGGCGCACAGTCAGTGCTGATAGGGGGTCTTCCTTTATATTAAAAGCGCTGTGTGTGGGTTGGCTCCAATCTCTGTGTCTCTCTTGCCATTCTTGGGGGTGAAACTCTGTCATCACCTGTGTGTGTGGAGTGTCTGTGGTCTCCATTAAGGTATGTCCAGGGACTCTTATGTCATATGCTGCAGAGGATATGTCCTCTCGGGATGATCCCATTCCATGTAATCAGGATTGCACTGGTTTAGCACATATTCCAGCAAGGAAGCCTGAATGGTTATCCTCTATCAAATCTATGATTTCTCAGATTTCAAATAGGGTTGCACAAAATAAATCTGCAACTCAGGCTTTACAGAACTCTATGGCAGTCTGGCCCAGTTCTGGTACTACAGGGCTCCCCGCTGTTAATTCACATAAACGTGCTCTTGCACAGATCATGCAGGATGATACCGATTCTGATACTGCAGACGGAGACAGGGATGTGTTGCGGGGGGCAGCATCTTTTGCAAAAGGGGTGCAGTTGATGATAGAGGCTGTTAGAGATGTGTTGTATCAGCAATATTCAACACCCGAGCAGGTTGTGGAGGCTTACTTCACTGAAAATAAGAAAACCTCGCTAACCTTCCCTGCGTCAAAGGAATTAAATGCTATTTTTGAAAAAGCTTGGGAAAACCCGGATGAAAAATTCCAGATACCTATAAGGGTGGCATTTCCTTTCCTGGTAGAGAATAGGAAAAAAATGGGAAAACCTGCCTATTGTTGACGCGTCAGTATCCAGATTCTCTAAAAAGGTGGTTTAACCTGTTCCAGGATCTACCGCCTTGAAAGAGCCGGCTGATTGTAAAATTAATAATACGCTCAAATCCATGTACACGGCTTCTGGGGCAATACTACGTCCCACTATTGCCAGTGCTTAGATCGCAAAGCTATAGTAAAGTGGTCAGGCATGTTACTTGAAGACTTGGATACTATGGAGAAATGATGTTGAATTGTTTTTACGTAACATTCAGGATTCTGCAGGATTTCTGGTAGAATCCATGAAAGACCTGGGTTCCATGGCTGTGGGAATTTCTTCCATGTCTGTATCAGCTCGTCACGGACTGTGCTTGCGCCAGTGGTCTGCCGACGCGGAATCCAGGAGAAGTGTGGAGACCCTACCCTACACAGGTCCGGCTCTCTTTGGAGAAGCGTCATATGCGTGGATCTCCACGGCTACGGCTGGTAAGTCACCTTTTCTTCCCTCAGCTACATCTGCTCCGAAGAAACCCTTTTCTTCAGCTACATCACAGCCCTGTCGGTCTACCAAGCCCAGAAAGGCCAAGCCGTCCGACACCTTCTTTCGGGGAGGTCGGCCCAAGTCCAAGAAACCTGCGGCTGCAGGTTCCCAGGAACAGAAACCTGCTTCAGGTACACCGGAGTCCTCCGCATGACGGTGGACTGTAAGCACAGGAGGTGGGGCCGGTGGGAGCGAGATTAAGGCATGTCAGTCACGTCTGGGTGTCATCCGGCCTGGACCCCTGGGTGCAAGATATTGTGTCTCAGGGGTACAGGCTGGAATTTCAGTCTCCCTCCTCACCGATTTTTAAAATCAAGCTTGCCAGCTCTGCTGGCAGACAGGACTGTCCTGCAAGAAGACGCTTAGAAGTTGGTGGAGGCACAGGTCATGGTGTCAGTACCACTTCTTATGCAAAACAGAGGTTACTATTCGAACCTTTTCGTGGTACTGAAACCGGATGGTTCGGTCAGGCCCATCCCGAACTTAAAATCACTAAACCCCTTTCTAAGGGAGTTCAAGTTCAAAATGGAGTCTCCAAGGGCAGTGATATCAGGTCTGGAGGAGGGGAAATTCCTGTTATCCCTAGATATCAAGGATACGTACCTCCACATTCCGATTTGGCTGCCACATCAAGCTTATCTTCGATTCGCACGGTTGGACTGTCATTTTCAGTTCCAGGCCCTACCATTCAGCCTCTCTACAGCACAGAGGGTATTCACCAAGGTGATGGCAGAAATTATGGTTCTCCTCCGCAGACAGGGAGTGAACATAATTCCATATCTGGACGATTTGCTGATAAAGGCATCGTCCAAGGAGAAGCTGTTATGGTCCATAGCTCTCACGACGCAGCTTCTCAGGGAACATGGTTGGATCCTGAATCTTCGAAAATCACATTTGGAACCAACCAGGAGGTTGTCCTTTCTGGGAATGATCCTCGACACGAAAGTGCAGCGGGTGTTTCTTCCAGAGGAAAAAGCGTTGGTGATACAAACAATGGTCCGGGATGTCCTGAAGCCAGCCCGGGTGTCGATTCATCAGTGCATTCGCCTTCTGGGAAAGATGGTGGCCTCTTACGAGGCTCTACAGTACAGGAGGTTTCACACTCGGTGCTTCCAGCTGGATCTCCTGGACAAGTGGTTGGGATCTCATCTACACATGCACCAGAGAATACGGCTGTCGCCATGGGCCAGGATTTCACACCTCTGGTGGCTGAAATTACCTCACTTTCTGGAGGGCCGCAGGTTCGGGATTCAGGACTGAATCCTTCTAACCACGGATGCAAGTCTCCGGGGCTGGAGCACAGTCACTCAAGGGGAATCCTTCCAAGGAAGGTGGTCAAGTCTGGAAGCATGCCTGCCAATAAACATTCTGGAACTAAGATCCGTCTACAACGGTCTTCTGAGAAATCGGGCCATTCAAGTGCAGTCGGACAATGTGACAACAGTGGCTTACATAAACCGACAGGGCGGAACGAAGAGCAGAGCTGCAATGTCAGAGGTAACAAGAATTATCCTCTGGGCAAAAAAACATGCGTTGGCGCTGTCAGCAATCTTCATTCCGGGAGTAGACAACTTGGAAGCAGACTTCCTCAGCATACACGATCTCCATCCAGGGGAGTGGGGTCTCCATCGGGAGGTGTTCAAGGAGCTAACAGATCTTTGGAGCGTACCCCAAATCGACATGATGGCTTCTCGTCTCAACAGGAAGCTTCGGCGGTATTGTTCCAGGTCGAGGGACCCGCAAGCAGTGGCGGCGGATGCCCTAGTGACTCCGTGGGTGTTCCAGTCGGTGTACGTGTTTCCTCCACTTCTTTGGCCTCTGATGATCTGAAGTTCAGTCAATCAGTTCTGCAGGAGCCTCTGTGCTCTCCCCCCCGTTCTGGGAGCTTTGGTACATCCCCATGGTACTAATGTGGACCCAGCATCCTCTAGGACGTAAGAGAATATAGGATTTTGGTTACCTCCCGGTAAATCCTTTTCTCGTAGTCCGTAGAGGATGCTAGGCGCCCGCCCAGCACTTCGTTTTCCTGCTATCGTTATTTGGTTCAGTACAACTTCGTTTTAGTTGAGTAATGCATTGTTTATTGGTAAGTAATGTTTCAGCAGTTGCTGAGTTTTCAAGCTATGGGGGTCATTCTGAGTTGATCGCTAGCTGCCGTTGTTCGCAGCGCAGCGATCAGGCTAAAAATCGGCATTTCTCTAACGTCCTAATGGATGCTGGGGACTCCGTAAGGACCATGGGGAATAGACGGGCTCCGCAGGAGACAGGGCACTTTAAGAAAGAATTTGGATACTGGTGTGCTCTGGCTCCTCCCTCTATGTCCCTCCTCCAGACCCCAGTTTGAATCTGTGCCCGGACGAGCTGGGTGCTACTTAGTGAGCTCTCCTGAGCTTGCTATAAGAAAGTATTTTGTTAGGTTTTTTATTTTCTCTAACGTCCTAGTGGATGCTGGGGACTCCGTCAGGACCATGGGGAATAGCGGGCTCCGCAGGAGACAGGGCACATCTAAAAAGCTTTTTAGGTCACATGGTGTGTACTGGCTCCTCCCCCTATGACCCTCCTCCAAGCCTCAGTTAGGTTTTTGTGCCCGTCCGAGAAGGGTGCAAACTGGATGGCTCTCTTAAGGAGCTATTTAGTAAAGTTTTTTTTTAGGTTTCTAATCAGTGATTCCTGCTGGCGACAGGATCACTGCAACGAGGGACTTAGGGGAGAGACTGGCAACTCACCTGCGTGCAGGAGGATTGAAGTCTTAGGCTACTGGACACTGAGCTCCAGAGGGAGTCGGAACACAGGTCAGCCTGGGGTTCGTCCCGGAGCCGCGCCGCCGATCCCCCTTACAGACGCTGAAGAAAGACGGCGGAACGGAGGTCCGGAAACAGGCGGCAGAAGACTTCACAGTCTTCAGAGAGGTAGCGCACAGCACTGCAGCTGTGCGCCATTGTTGTCACACGGCTCACTGACACGGTCACGGAGGGTGCAGGGCGCTGCTGGGGGCGCCCTGGGCAGCAATATAAATACCTATTTGGCAAATAAATACATCACATATAGCCATTAAGGCTATATGTATGTATTTTAACACAGGCCAGTTATTAAAAAACCGGGAGGAAAAGCCCGCCGAAAAGGGGGCGGAGCTTATTCTCCTCAGCACTCAGCGCCATTTTCCTGATCAGCTCCGCTGGTGAGGAAGGCTCCCACTCTCCCCTGCACTGCACTACAGAAACAGGGTTAAAAGAGAAGGGGGGCATAAATTGGCGATATAATGATATATTAAGAGCGCATATATAGAAACAACACCTTCTAGGGTTGTTATATACATTATAGCGCTTTTGGTGTGTGCTGGCAAACTCTCCCTCTGTCTCCCCAAAGGGCTAGTGGGTCCTGTCCTCTATCAGAGCATTCCCTGTGTGTGTGCTGTATGTCGGTACGTGTGTGTCGACATGTATGAGGAAAATGTTGGTGAGGAGGCGGAGCAAATTGCCTGTAATGTTGATGTCACTCTCTAGGGAGTCGACACCGGAATGGATGGTCTACTTATGGAATTACGTGATAATGTCAACACGCTGCAAGACGGTTGACGACATGAGATGGCCGGCGGACAAATTAGTACCGGTCCAGGCGTCTCAGACACCGTCAGGGGCTTGTAAAAACGCCCATTTACCTCAGTCGGTCGACAGACACAGACATGGACACTGACCCCAGTGTCGACGGTGAAGAAACATACGTAATTTTCCTTTAGGGCCACGAGTTACATGTTAAGGGCAATGAAGGAGCTGTTACATATTTCTGATACTACAAGTACCACAAATAAGGGTATTTTGTAGGGTGTGAATAAACTACTTGTAGTTTTGCCTGAATCAGATAAATTAAATGAAGTGTGTGATGATACGTGGGGTTCCTCCGATAGAAAGTTATGGGCGGTATACCCTTTCCCGCCAGAAGTAAGGGCGAGTTGGGAAACACACCTTAGGGTGGATAAGGCGCTCACACGCTTATAAAAACATGGCGTTACCGTCTCTAGATACGGCCGCCCTCAAGAAGCCAGCTGATAGGAAGCTGAAAAATATCATGACAGTATATACATACTGGTGTTATACTACGACCAGCAATCGCCTCAGCCTGGATGTGCAGCGCTGAGGGGGCTTGGTCGGATTTCCTGACTGAAAATTTTGATACCCTTGACAGGGACAAGATTTTATTGACTATAGAGCATTTTAAGGATGCATTTCTATATATGCGTGATGCGCAGAGGGATATTTGCATTCTGGCATCAAGAGTAAATGTGATTTTCATATCTGCCAGACGAAGACACGACAGTGGTCAGGTGAGGCAGATTCCAGACGGCATGTGGAAGTATTGCCGTATAAAGGGGCGGTCCATCGGACCTGGTGGCCATGGCAACAGCTGAAAAATCCACTTTTTGTTACCCCGAATCACATATCGGCAAAAAAGGACACAGTCTTTTCAGTCTCAGTCCTTTCGTCCCCATAGGGGCAGGCGGGCAAAGGCCAGTCATATCTGCCCAGGGGTAGAGGAAAGGGAAGAAGACTGCAGCAAGCAGCCCATTCCCAGGAACAGAAGCCCCTCACAGCTTCTGCCAAGTCCGCAGCATAACGCTGGGGCCGTACAAGCGGACTCAGGTGCGGTAGGGGGTCATCTCAAGAGTTTCAGTACGCAGGGGGCTCACTCGCAAGGGAACTCCGGGATCCTACATGTAGTATCCCAGGTGTACATTGGAAATTCGAGACATCTCCCCCTCACACAATTCACAGGCTGTATTCCCAGCAGGTGATAATCAAAGTACCCCTCTTACAACATGGAAGGGGGTAGTATTCCACACTATATTGTGGTACTGAAGCCAACCGGCTCGGTGAGATCTGAAATATTTGAACACTTACATACAAGCGTTCAAATCAAGATGGAGTCACTCAGAGCAGTGATAGCGAACCAGGAAGAAGGGGACGATATGGTGTCACTGGATATCAGGGACGCTTACCTACAGGTCCAAATTTGCCCTTCTCTCCAAGGGTACTTCAGGTTCCTGGTACAGAACTGTCACTATCAGTTCAGACGCTGCCGTTTGGGTTCTCCACGGCGCCCCGGGTCTTTACCAAGGTAATGGCCGGAATGATGATTTTTCTTAAAAGGAAACATGGACGCTTTCCTGATAAGGGCAAGGTCCAGAGAACAGTTGGAGGTCGGAGTAGCACTATCTTAAGTAGTTCTACGTCAGCACGAGTGGATTCTAAATATTCCAAAATCGCAGCTTTTTCCGATGACACGTCTACTGTTCATAGGGATGATTCTGGACACAGTCCAGAAAAACGTGTTTCTCCCAGTGGAGAAAGCCAGGGAGTTATCCGAGCTAATCGGGATCCTCCTAAAACCAGGAAAAGTGTCAGTGCATCATTGCACAAGAGTCCTGGTAAAAATGGTGGCTTATTACGAAGCAATTCCATTCGGCAGATTTCCCGCAAGAACTCTTCGGTGGGATCTGCTGGACAAATGGTCCGGATCGCATCCTCAGATGCATCAGCGGATAACCCTATATCCAAGGACAAGGGTGTCTCTCCTGTGGTGATTACAGAGTGCTCATCTTCTAGAGGGCCGCAGATTTGGCATTCAGGATTGGATGCCGGTGACCACGGAGGCCAGCCTGAGAGGCTGGAGAACAGTCACACAGGGAAAAAATTTCCAGGGAAGTGTGATTAAGTCTGGAGAATTCTCTCTGCATAAATAAGCTTAGAGCAAATTTATAAGGCTCTAAACTTAGCAAGACCTCTGCTTCAAGGTCAGCCGGTATTGATCCAGTGGGATAACATCACGGCAGTCGCCCACGTAAACAGAAAGGGCGGCACAAGAAGCGGGAGGGCAGTGACAAAACTGCAAGGATTTTTCGCTAGGCGGAAAATCATGTGATAGCACTGTCAGCAGTGTTCTTTCCGGGAGTGGACGACTGGGAAGCAGACTTCCTCAGCAGGCATGACCTCCACCCGGGAGAGTGGAAACTTCATAGGGAAGTTTTTCAGCATGATTGTGGATCGTTGGCAAAGACCAAAGGTGGACATGATAGCGTCCCGCCCGAAAAACGGGACAGGTATTCCGCCAGGTCATGAGACCTTCAGGCGATAGCTGTGGATGTTCTGGTAACACCGTGGGTGTACCAGTCAGTGTATGAGTTCCCTCCTCTGTTTCTCATAACCAAGGTATTGAGAATTATAAGACATAGAGGAGTATGAACTATACTAGTGGCTCCGGATGGGCCAAGAGGGACTTGGTACCCGGAGCTTCAAGAGATGCTCACAGAGGACTAAGGGCCTGGGGAGCTAAGAAGGGACTTGCTTCAGCAAGTACCATGTCTTTTCCAAGAATTACCGCGGCTGCGTTTGACGGCATGGCGGTTGAATACCGGATTCTGAAGGGAAAAAGGCATTCCATAAGAGGTCATACCTACCTTGGTCAAAGCCAGGAAGGAGGTGACCGCACAACGTCATCACCACATGTGGTGAAAATATGTTGCGTGGGTAAGGCCAGGAAGGCTCCACGAAGGAAATTCAACTAGGTCGATTCTGCACTTCCTGAAAACAGGAGTGTTTTGAGCCTCAAATTGGGGTTCATTAAGATTTAAATTTCGGCCCTGTAGATTTTCTTCCAGAAAAAAATTGACTTCAGTTCCTGAAGTCCAGATTGTAAAGGGTGTATTCCATATACAGTTCTTTTGTGCCTCTAGGGGCACCGTGAGATCTCAACATAGTGTTGGGATTCCTTAAAATCATATTGGTTTGAACCGCTCAAATCTGTGGATTTGAAATATCTCACATGGAAAGTGACCATGCTGTTGACCAATATCTCACATGGAAAGTGACCATGTTGTTAGTCCTGGCCTCGGCCAGGCGATTGTCAAAAAGAATGGGCGGTTTTGTTTTACAAAAGCCCATATTAGAATTTTCCATTTGAACAGGGCAGAACTGGGACTCGTCTCCAGTTTCTTCCTAAAGGGGTGTCAGCGTTGTCACCTAAAACAACCTATTGTGGTGCCTGCGGCTACTGGGGACTTGGAGGACTCCAAGTTACTAGACGTTGTCAGGGCCCTAAAAATATATATATATATATATATATATAGTTAGGACGGCTGGAGTCAGAAAGTCTGACTTGCTGTTTATATTGTATGCACCCAACAAGCTGGGTGCTCCTGCTTCTAAGCAGTCTATTGCACGCTAGATTTGTAGTACAATTCAGCTTGCACATTCTGTGGCAGGCCTGCCACAGCCGAAATATGTAGATGCCCATTCCACAAGGAAGGTGGCCTCATCCTGGGCGGCTGCCCGAGGAGTCTCGGCATTATAACTTTGCCGAGCAGCTACGTGGTCAGGGGAGAACACGTTTGTAAAATTTTACAAATTTGATACTCTGGCTAAAGAGGACCTGGAGTTCTCTCATTCGGTGCTGCAGAGTCATCCGCACTCTCCCGCCCGTTTGGGAGCTTTGGTATAATCCCCATGGTCCTGACGGAGTCCCCAGCATCCACTAGGACGTTAGAGAAAATAAGAATTTACTTACCGATAATTCTATTTCTCGTAGTCCGTAGTGGATGCTGGGCGCCCATCCCAAGTGCGGATTGTCTGCAATGCTTGTACATAGTTATTGTTACAAAAATCGGGTTATTACTATTGTTGTGAGCCATTTTTTCAGAGGCTACTTCGTTTTGTTATCATACTGTTAACTGGGTTCAGATCACAAGTTGTACGGTGTGATTGGTGTGGCTGGTATGAGTCTTACCCGGGATTCAAGATCCTTCCTTATTGTGTACGCTCGTCCGGGCACAGTACCTAACTGAGGCTTGGAGGAGGGTCATAGGGGGAGGAGCCAGTACACACCATGTGACCTAAAAAGCTTTTTAGATGTGCCCTGTCACCTGCGGAGCCCGCTATTCCCCATGGTCCTGACGGAGTCCCCAGCATCCACTACGGACTACGAGAAATAGAATTATCGGTAAGTAAATTCTTATTTTCAGGGAGCTCTGCTGGCAACAGACTCCCTGCATCGTGGGACTGAGGGGAGAGAAGCAGCCCTACTCTCTGAAGATAGGTCCTGCTTCTTAGGCTACTGGACACCATTAGCTCCAGAGGGATCGTACACAGGATCTCACCCTTTGTCGTCCGATCCCGGAGCCGCGCCGCCGTCCCCCTCGCAGAGCCGGAAGACAGAAGCCGGGTGAAAGAAGCAAGAAGACTTCGAAATCGGCGGCAGAAGACTCCAGTCTTCATATGAGGTAGTGCACAGCACTGCAGCTGTGCGCCATTGCACCCACACTACACCCACATACTCCGGTCACTGTAGGGTGCAGGGCGCAGGGGGGGGCGCCCTGGGCAGCAATTAGAGACCTCTTGGCAAAAGTGGGCATATATACAGTTGGGCACTGTATATATGCATGGGCCCCCGCCATATTTTTACACAGAAACGCGGGACAGAAGCCCGCCGCTGAGGGGGCGGGGCTTCTTCCTCAGCACTCACCAGCGCCATGTTTTTTCTCCACAGCACCGCTGAGAGGAAGCTCCCCTGTCTCTCCCCTGCAGTTACACGGTAGAAGAGGGTAAAAAGAGAGGGGGGGCACATAATTAGGCGCAAAAATCAATATAAACAGCAGCTACTGGGTTAACATTAAGTTTCTGTGTTATTCCTGGGTTAATAGCGCTGGGGTGTGTGCTGGCATACTCTCTCTCTGTCTCTCCAAAGGGCCTTATGGGGGAATTGTCTTCAGATGAGCATTCCCTGAGTGTGTGGTGTGTCGGTACATGTGTGTCGACATGTCTCTGAGGTAAAAGGCTCCCCTAAGGAGGAGATGGAGCAAATATGCGTGTGAGAGGGTGTCTCCGTTGACAACGCCGACACCTGTTTGGATATGTGTAATTAAGTGCTAAGGTGAATTTATTGCACAAAAGATTAGAGAACAGACAGGAAATCTACCCATGTCTGTCCCTATGTCGCAGAGACCTTTAGAGTCTCTCAATGCTCACTATCCAAAATAATAGACGCACGGAGTTTGACTCCAGTGTCGACTACGATAATGCAAAGTTACAGCCAAAATGGCAGAAAAGTATTCAATATATGATTATTGTAATAAAAGATGATTTGCATATCACCGATGACTCATCTGTCCCTGACACAAGGGTACACATGTTTAAGGGGAAGAAAGCTGAGGTAAATTTCCCTCCTCTCAGGATGAAAAAGAGTGGGAATCTCCAGACAAAAGACTGCAGTTTCCCACAAAGAATTCTCAGGCAGTATCCTTTCCCCACTAGGGCCAGGATATGATGGGAATCTTCCCCTAGGGTGTCACGTTTGCCCAAAAGGTAGCCCTGACGTAACAGCTATTCTCAGGGATCCTGCAGATAGCGTGCACATTCTGGTACACTACTCAGACCGGCGATTGTGTCGGCATGGGTTTATAGCGCTGTGGCAGCGTGGACAGGTACCTTATCAGCAGAGATTGAGACCCTAGTATGTATATAGATATATATATGTATATATAGAGATATGTATATATTAAAGATGCTGTCTTAAGAGATATGTATATATAAAACATGCCCAAAGAGACATGAGTATACTGGGTCCTAGAGTCAAAGCTATGTCGATTTCTGCTTGTCGTGTCCTGTAGAATATGCAATGGACAGATGATGCCAACTGAAGAGGCATATGGAAGGCTGAGGATTGTGTGGAGAAGGGTTCTCGGACCTGGTCTCCACAGCTATAGCTGGTAATTCTGATATTTTGCCTTATATTCCTGCACAGCCTTTCGAAGAAACAAGAAAGTCCGAGGTGCGTCCTTTCTTGCCAGAGGCGGGGGCAGAGGAAAGAAGCTGCACAACACAGCTAGTTCCCAGGAACAGAAGTCCTCCCCGGCCTCTACAAAAATCCACCACATGTCGCTGGGGCTCCACAGGCGGAGCTAGGCCCGGTGGGGGCACGCCTTCGTCAGCCACAAGTGGGTTCACTCCCTGTTAGATCCCTGGGCAATAGATATTGTGTCTCAGGGATACAAGCTGGACTTTGAGAAGATGCCCCCTCACCGACGGCCCTGCCGGCTTCCCCCCACGAGAGGGAAACAGTGTTAACTGCAATTCACAAATTGTATCTTCAACAGGTGGTGGTCAAGGTTCCCCTCCTTCAACAAGGAGGGGGTTATTATTCGACCATGTTGTAGTCCCGAAACCAGACGGTTCGGTCAGACCCATATTGAATTTAAAATCCCTGAACATATACCTGAAAAGGTTCAAGTTCAAGATGGAATCGCTCAGAGCGGTCATTGCAAGCCTGAAAGGGGGAGATTTTATGGTGACTCGGGACATAAAGGATGCATACCTTCATGTCCCCATTTATCCACCTCATCAGGCGTACCTCAGAATTGCGGTACGGGATTGTCATTACCAATTTCAGACGTTGCCGTTTGGTCTCTCCACGGCCTTGAGAATATTCACCAAGGTAATGGCGGAAATGATGGTGCTCCTGCAGAAGCAAGGTGTCACTATTATCACGTACTTGGACGATCTCCTCATAAAAGCGAGATCAAGAGAGCAGTTGCTGAACAGCGTATCACTTTCTCTGGAAGTGTAACGGCAACACGGCTGGATTCTATATATTCCAAAGTCGCAGTTGGTTCCTACAGCTCATCTGCCTCTCCTAGGCATGATCCTAGACACAGACCAGAAAAGGGTTTATCTCCCGATAGAGAGAGCTAAGGAGCTCGTGACACTGGTCAGGAATCTATTAAAACCAAAACAGGTGTCAGTGCATCACTGCACTCGAGTCCTGGGAAGGAGGGTGGCATCATACGAGGCCATTCCCTTCGGCAGGTTCCATGCGAGGACCTTGCAATGGGACTTACTGGACAAGTGGTCCGGATCACATCTTCAGATTAATCACCCTATCCCCCAGGGCCAGGGTGTCTCTCCTGTGGTGGCTGCAGAGTGCTCACCTTCTTGAAGGTCGCAGATTCGGCATTCAGGACTGGGTCCTGGTGACCACGGATGCAAGCCTCCGAGGGTGGGGGGCAGTCACACAGGGAAGAAATTTCCAAGGGCTGTGGTCAAGGCAGGAGACTTGCCTTCACATCAATATCCTGGAACTAAGGGCCATATACAACGCCCTAAGTCAAGCGGAGACCCTGCTTCGCGACCAACCGGTTCTGATTCAGTCAGACAATATCACCGCAGTGGCTCATGTAAACCGCCAAGGCGGCACAAGGAGCAGGGTGGCGATGGTAGAAGCCACCAGAATTCTTCGCTGGGCGGAGAATCACGTAAGCACACTGTCAGCAGTGTTCATTCCGGGAGTGGACAACTGGGAAGCAGACTTCCTCAGCAGGCACGACCTCCACCCGGGAGAGTGGGGACTTCATCAAGAAGTCTTCATGCAGATTGCAAGTCGGTGGGAACTGCCACAGGTGGACATGATGGCATCCCGCCTCAACAAAAAGCTGCAGAGATATTGCGCCAGGTCAAGAGACCCTCAGGCGATAGCTGTGGACGCACTGGTGACACCGTAGGTGTTCCCGTCGGTCTATGTATTTCCTCCTCTTCCTCTCATACCCAAGGTGCTGAGAATCATAAGGAAAAGAGGAGTGAGAACAATACTCTTTGTTCCGGATTGGCCAAGAAGGACTTGGTATCCAGATCTGCAAGAAATGCTCACAGAGGTCCCGTGGCCTCTGCCTCTAAGACAGGACTTGTGCAACAGGGGCCCTGTCTGTTCCTAGACTTACCACGGCTGCGTTTGACGGCATGGCGGTTGAACGCCGGATCCTAGCAGAAAAAGGCATTCCGGATGAGGTAATTCCTACGCTGATAGAGGCTAGGAAGGATGTGACGGCTCAACATTATCACCGTATATGGCGAAAATATGTTGCTTGGTGTGAGGCCAGGAAGGCCCCTACGGAGGAATTCCAGCTGGGTCGTTTTCCTTCACTTCCTACAGTCGGGAGTGACTTTGGGCCTGAAATTGGGTTCCATTAAGGTCCAGATTTCGGTCCTATCCATTTTCTTTCAAAAAGAACTGGCTTCTCTTCCTGAAGTTCAGATGTTGTAAAGGGAGTGCTGCATATTCAGCCACCCTTTTGTGCCTCCAGTGGCACCTTGGGATCTTAACGTGGTGTTGAGTTTCCTGAAGTCACACTGGTTTGAGCCACTCAAAACCGTGGAGTTAAAATTTCTCACGTGGAAAGTGGTCATGCTATTAGCCTTGGCTTCAGCTAGGCGTGTGTCAGAATTAGCGGCTTTGTCACATAAAAGCCCCTATCTGGTTTTCCATATGGACAGGGCAGAATTGCGGACCCGTCCACAATTTCTGCCAAAAGTGGTGTCATCTTTTCATATGAACCAACCTATTGTGGTGCTTGTGGCTACTCGTGACTTGGAGGATTCCGAGTTGCTGGATGTGGTCAGAGCTTTGAAGGTTTATGTAGCCAGAACGGCTAGTCAGGAAAACTGAGTCGCTATTTATCCTGTATGCATCCAACAAGCTGGGTGCTCCTGCTTCAAAGCAGACTATTGCTCGCTGGATCTGTAACACGATTCAGCAGGCTCATTCTGCGGCTGGTTTGCCGCTTCCAAAATCAGTAAAAGCCCACTCCACAAGGAAGGTGGGCTCTTCTTGGGCGGCTGCCCGAGGAGTCTCGGCATTACAGCTTTGCCGAGCAGCTACTTGGTCGGGTTCAAACACTTTTGCAAAGTTTTACAAGTTTGATACCCTGGCTGAGGAGGACCTTGTGTTTGCTCATTCGGTGCTGCAGAGTCATCCGCACTCTCCCGCCCGTTTGGGAGCTTTGGTATAATCCCCATGGTACTTACGGAGTCCCCAGCATCCACTAGGACATTAGAGAAAATAAGATTTTACTTACCGGTAAATCTATTTCTCAAAGTCCGTAGTGGATGCTGGGCGCCCGTCCCAAGTGCTAGGCGCCCGTCTTCTTCTGCAATACTTGTACATAGTTATTGCTTAAATAAGGGTTATGTTGTGGTTGCATCAGGGTTGATCTGATGCTCCGGTGTTGTTCATACTGTTAACTGGGTAAGTTTATCACAAGTTATACGGTGTGATTGGTGTGACTGGTATGAGTCTTGCCCTGGATTCCAAAATCCTTTCCTTGTACTGTCAGCTCTTCCGGGCACAGTTTCTCTAACTGAGGTCTGGAGGAGGGACATAGAGGGAGGAGCCAGAGCACACCAGTATCCAAATTCTTTCTTAAAGTGCCCTGTCTCCTGCGGAGCCCGTCTATTCCCCATGGTCCTTACGGAGTCGCCAGCATCCACTACGGACTACGAGAAATAGATTTACTGGTAAAGTCTTATTTTCTGCACATGCGTATGGGCCGCAGTGCGCACGCGCGACGTACTTTCACAAAAACCTATGCAGTTTCACACAAGCTCTAGCGACGCTACTCAGTCGCACTGCTGATCGTTGAGCGATTGACAGGAAGTGGGTGTTTCTGGGTGGTAACTGACTGTTTTCCGGGAGTGTGCTAAAAAACGCAGGCGTGTCAGGTAAAAACGCAGGCGTGGCTGGGGAAACGGGGGAGTGGCTGGCCGAACGCAGGGCGTGTTTGTGACGTCAATCAGGAACTAAACTGACTGAAGTGATCACAAGGAAGGAGTAGGTCTGCAGCTACTCTGAAACTGCATGAAAATATTTTGGAGCAGTTCTGCAAACCTTTCGTTGGCACTTCTGCTAAGCTAAAATACACTCCCAGAGGGCGGCGGTTTAGCGTTTGCATTGCTGCTAAAAGCAGCTAGCGAGCGATCAACTCGGAATGAGGGCCTAAGTTAGCTTGATGTGCCTTGTATGTGTGAGCTGGTGTGAATCTCGCCACTATCTATGTTAAATCCTTCTCTCGAAGATGTCCGTCTCCTCGGGCACAGTTTCTAGAGTCTGGTAGAAGGGGCATAGAGGGAGGAGCCAGCTCACACTCTCAAACTCTTAAAGTGCCAATGTCTCCTAGTGGACTCGTCTATACCCATGGTACTAATGTGGACCCCAGCATCCTCTACGGACTACGAGAAAAGGATTTACTGGTAGGTAACCAAAATCCTATTTCTCTGACGTCCTAGTAGATGCTGGGAACTCCGTAAGGACCATGGGGAATAGACGGGCTCCGCAGGAGACTGGGCACTCTAAAAGAAAGATTAGGTACTATCTGGTGTGCACTGGCTCCTCCCTCTATGCCCCTCCTCCAGACCTCAGTTAGAATCTGTGCCCGGCTCGAGCTGGTTGCACACTAGGGGCTCTCCTGAGCTCCTAGTAAAGAAAGTATTTATTAGGTTTTTTATTTTCAGTGAGATCTGCTGGCAACAGACTCACTGCTACGAGGGACTTAGGGGAGAGAAGCGAACCTACCTGCTTGCAGCTAGCTTGGGCTTCTAGGCTACTGGACACCATTAGCTCCAGAGGGATCGAACACAGGCCCAGCCTCGGTCGTCCGGTCCCGGAGCCGCGCCACCGTCCCCCTTGCAGAGCCAGAAGACGGAAGATTCCGAGGAGAAAATCGGCGGCTGAAGACTCCGGTCTTCTTTAAGGTAGCGCACAGCACTGCAGCTGTGCGCCATTGCTCCCCATGCACACCACATACTCCGGTCACTGATGGGTGCAGGGCGCTGGGGGGGGGGGGGGGCGCCCTGGGCTGCAATTAGAGTACCTTACAATGGCAAAAAAACACATAATATAGTCTAATAAACTATATATGTGTAAAAATCCCCTGCCATAATATTAATAAAAGAGCGGGATAAGCCCGCCGAGAAGGGGGCGTGGCTATCTCCCTCAGCACACGGGCGCCATTTTCTCTTCACAGTTCCGCTGGAGGACAGCTCCCCAAGCTCTCCCCTGCAGTTTCCAGGCTCAAAGGGTTAAAAAGAGAGGGGGGGGGGGGGGGGGCGGCACTAAATTTAGGCGCAAACTATACATGTTAAGCAGCTATAGGGAAAAATCACTTTCTGTAATAGTGTACATCCCTAATTATATAGCGCTGTGGTGTGTGCTGGCATACTCTCTCTCTGTCTCCCCAAAGGACTTTGTGGGGTCCTGTCCTCAGTCAGAGCATTCCCTGTGTGTGTGCGGTGTGTCGGTACGGCTGTGTCGACATGTTTGATGAGGCTTATGTGGAGGCGGAGCAGGTGCCGATAAATGTGATGTCACCCCCTGCGGGGTCGACACCAGTGTGGATGGATATGTGGAGGTATTAACCGACAGTATCAACTCCTTACATAAAAGGTTTGATGACATAACAGCTGTGGGACAGCCGGCTCTCAGCCTGTGCCTGCCCAGGCGTCTCAAAGGCCATCAGGGGCTCAAAAACGCTCGCTACCTCAGATGGCAGACACAGATGTCGACACGGAGTCTGACTCCAGTGTCGACGACGACGAGACAAATGTACATTCCACTAAGGCTATCCGTTGCATGATTACGGCAATGAAAAATGTGTTGCACATTTCTGACATTAACCCAGGTACCACTAAAAAGGGTATTATGTTTGGGGAGAAAAAGCAACCAGTGGTTTTTTCCCCTTCAGATGAGTTAAATGAAGTGTCTGAAGAAGCGTGGGCATCCCCGGATAAAAAAATTAGTGATTTCTAAAAAGTTACTAATGGCGTACCCTTTCCCGCCAGAGGTCAGGGTACGTTGGGAGACATCCCCGAGGGTGGATAAAGCGCTCACACGCTTGTCAAAAAAGGTGGCACTACCGTCTCAGGATACGGCCGCCTTAAAAGAGCCTGCGGATAGAAAGCAGGAGGCTATCCTGAAGTCTGTGTATACACACTCAGGTACTATACTGAGACCTGCTATTGCTTCAGCATGGACGTGTAGTGCTGCAGCAGCGTGGTCTGATTCCCTGTCTGATAATATGATTCCCTTGACAGGGACACTATATTGCTAACCATAGAGCACATTAAAGACATAGTCTTATACATGAGAGATGCACAGAGGAATATTTGCCGGCTGGCATCTAGAATAAATGCAATGTCCATTTCTGCCAGGAGAGTATTATGGACTCGGCAGTGGACAGGTGATGCGGATTCTAAAAGGCACATGGAGATTTTGCCTTACAAGGGTGAGGAATTGTTTGGGGATGGTCTCTCGGACCTCGGTTCCACAGCGACAGCTGGGAAGTCGACATTTTTACCCCAGGTTCCCTCACAGCCTAAGAAAGCACCGTATTATCAGGTACAGTCCTTTCGGCCCCAGAAAGGCAAGCGGGTTAAAGGCGCGTCCTTTCTGCCCAGAGGCAGGGGTAGAGGGAAAAAGCTACACTATACAGCCAGTTCCCAAGAACAGAAATCCTCCCCTACTTCCACTAAATCCACCGCATGACGCTGGGGCTCCACTGGTGGAGCCAGGTGCGGTGGGGTCCCGTCTCCGGAACTTCAGCGACCGGTGGGTTCGCTCACAGGTGGATCCCTGGGTTCTACAAGTGGTATCTCAGGGATACAAGCTGGAATTCGAGACGTCTCCCCCTCGCCGTTACCTCAAATCAGCCTTGCCAGCTACTCCCCCGAACAGGGAGGTAGTGCTGGCGGCAATTCACAAGCTGTTTCTCCAGCAGGTGATAATAAAAGTTCCCCTCCTTCAACAGGGACGGGGTTACTATTCCACAATGTTTGTGGTACCGAAACCAGACGGTTCGGTGAGACCCATTTTAAATTTAAAATCCTTGAACACTTATATAAGAAGGTTCAAGTTCAAAATGGAATCGCTCAGGGCGGTTATTATAAGCCTGGAAGAAGGGGATTACATGGTATCACTGGACATCAAGGATGCGTACCTGCATGTCCCCATTTACCCTCCTCACCAGGTGTACCTCCGTTTTGTGGTACAAGATTGCCATTACCAATTCCAAACGTTGCCGTTTGGTCTGTCCACGGCACCGAGGGTATTTACCAAGGTAATGGCCGAAATGATGATACTCCTTCGAAAGAAGGGAGTTATAATTATCCCATACTTGGACGATCTCCTTATAAAGGTGAGGTCCAGGGAGCAGTTGTTGGTCGGAGTAGCACTATCTCAGGAAGTGCTTCAACAGCACGGCTGGATTCTGAATATTCCAATGTCGCAGCTGGTTCCTACGACGCGTCTGCTGTTCCTGGGTATGGTTCTGGACACAGAACAGAAGAAGGTGTTTCTTCCGGAGGAGAAGGCCAAGCAGTTGTCATCTCTGGTCAGAGACCTCCTGAAACCAAAACAGGTGTCGGTGCATCACTGCACGCGAGTCCTGGGAAAGATGGTAGCTTCTTACGAGGCAATTCCATTCGGCAGGTTCCATGCAAGGATCTTTCAGTGGGATCTGTTAGACAAGTGGTCCGGATCGCATCTTCAGATGCATCGGCTGATCACCCTGTCCCCGGGGGCCAGGGTGTCTCTGCTGTAGTGGCTGCAGAGTGCTCATCTTCTAGAGGGCCGCAGATTCGGCATACAGGACTGGGTCCTGGTGACCACGGATGCAAGCCTCCGAGGTTGGGGGGCAGTCACTCAGGGAAGAAACTTCCAAGGACAATGGTCGAGTCAGGAGGCTTCCCTACACATAAATATTCTGGAACTAAGGGCCAATTACAATGCCCTAAGTCAGGCAAGACCCCTGCTTCAAAACCAGCCGGTGCTGATTCAGTCAGACAACATCACGGCGGTCGCCCATGTAAACCGACAGGGCGGCACAAGAAGCAGGATGGCGATGGCAGAAACCACAAGGATTCTCCGATGGGCGGAAAATCACGTGATAGCACTGTCAGCAGTGTTCATTCCGGGAGTGAACGACTGGGAAGCAGACTTCCTCAGCAGGCACGACCTCCACCCAGGAGAGTGGGGACTTCATCCAGAAGTCTTCCAACTGATTGTAAACCATTGGGAAAGGCCACAGGTGGACATGATGGCGTCACGCCTAAACACAAAGCTAAAAAGATATTGCGCCAGGTCAAGGACCCTCAGGCGATAGCTGTGGACGCTCTAGTGACACCGTGGGTGTACCAGTCGGTTTATGTGTTCCCTCCTCTTCCTCTCATACCAAAGGTGCTGAGGATAATAAGAAAGAGAGGAGTAAGAACTATACTCATCGTTCCGGATTGGCCAAGAAGGACTTGGTACCCGGAACTGCAAAAAATGATCTCAGAGGACCCTTGGCCTCTGCCTCTCAGACGGGACCTGCTACAGCAGGGGCCCTGTCTGTTCCAAGACTTACCGCGGCTGCGTTTGACGGCATGGCGGTTGAACGCCGGATCCTGATGGAAAAGGGCATTCCGGTTGAAGTCATTCCTACGCTGATAAAAGCTAGGAAAGATGTGACAGCAAAGCATTATCACCGCATATGGCGAAAATATGTTGCTTGGTGTGAGGCTATGAAGGCCCCCTCAGAAGAATTTCAGCTGGGTCGTTTTCTGCACTTCCTACAGTCAGGAGTGACTATGGGCCTAAAATGAGGTTCCATTAAAGCCCATATTTCGGCCCTGTCTATTTTCTTTCAAAAAGAACTGGCTTCACTGCCTGAAGTTCAGACGTTTGTTAAGGGAGTGCTGCATATTCAGCCCCCTTTTGTGCCCCCAGTGGCACCTTGGGATCTCAACGTTGTGTTGGATTTCCTAAAATCACATTGGTTTGAGCCACTTCAGACCGTGGAGTTAAAATATCTCACGTGGAAAGTGGTCATGCTTTTGGCCTTGGCTTCGGTTAGGCGGGTGTCAGAATTGGCGGCTTTATCCTGTAAAAGCCCCTATCTGATCTTCCATATGGACAGAGCAGAATTGAGGACGCGTCCCCAATTCCTCCCTAAGGTGGTATCAGCATTTCATTTGAACCAACCTATTGTGGTGCCTGCGGCTACTCGGGACTTGGAGGCCTCCAAGTTGCTGGACGTAGTCCGGGCCCTGAAAATCTATGTTTCCAGGACGGCTAGAGTCAGAATAACTGACTCGCTGTTTATCCTGCATGCACCCAACAAGCTGGGTGCTTCTGCTTCTAAGCAGTCTATTGCTCGCTGGATCTGCTCCACGATTCAACTTGCACGTTCTGCGGCTGGACTGCCGCATCCTAAATCAGTAAAGGCCCATTCCACGAGGAAGGTGGGCTCTTCTTGGGCGGCTGCCCGAGGGGTCTCGGCTTTACAACTTTGCCGAGCTGCTACCTGGTCGGGATCAAACACGTTGCAAAATTCTTCAAGTTTTGATACCCTGGCTGAGGAGGACCTTGAGTTTGCTCATTCGGTGCTGCAGAGTCATCCGCACTCTCCCGCCCGTTTGGGAGCTTTGGTATAATCCCCATGGTCCTTACGGAGTTCCCAGCATCCACTAGGACGTCAGAGAAAATAAGAATTTACTCACCAGTAATTCTATTTCTCGTAGTCCGTAGTGGATGCTGGGCGCCCATCCCAAGTGCAGATTGTCTGCAATACTTGTATATAGTTATTGCCTAACTAAAGTGTTATTGTTATGAGCCATCTGTTACTGAGGCTCAGTTGTTGTTCATACTGTTAACTGGGTATGGTTATCACGAGTTGTACAGTGTGATTGGTGTGGCTGGTATGAGTCTTACCCTGGATTCCAAATTCTTTCCTGGTAATGTCAGCTCTTCCGGGCACAGTTTCCCTAACTGAGGTCTGGAGGAGGGGCATAGAGGGAGGAGCCAGTGCACACCAGATAGTACCTAATCTTTCTTTTAGAGTGCCCAGTCTCCTGCGGAGCCCGTCTATTCCCCATGGTCCTTACGGAGTTCCCAGCATCCACTACGGACTACGAGAAATAGAATTACCGGTGAGTAAATTCTTATTTTCTCATACGTCCTAGAGGATGCTGGGGTAACGATAAGAACCATGGGGTATAGACGGGATCCGCAGGAGACATGGGCACTTTAAGACTTTGAATGGGTGTGAACTGGCTCCTCCCCCTATGCCCCTCCTCAAGACTCCAGTTTTATAATTGTGCCCAGGCAGACTGGATGCACTCTGAGGAGCTCTACAGAGTTTCTTAGGAAAATACTTTTGTTAGGTTTTTTTATTTTCAGGGAGACTGCTGGCAACAGTCTCCCTGCTTCGTGGGACTAAGGGGAGAGAAGTTAGACCTACTTCTAGTGAGTTTAAAGGCTCTGCTTCTTGGCTACAGGACACCATTAGCTCCTGAGGGTTTAATCGCTAGGTACGCCTAGATGCTCGCTCCCAGAGCCGGCAGTCACCCCCCTTACCCAGCCAGAAGTCAGAAGACAGGTGAGTAGAAGAAGATCAGAAGACTTCAGTGACGGCTTTCTAAAGTAGCGCACAGCGATCGCACGCTGCGCGCCATGCTCCCACACACAGCAGCACTACAGGGTGCAGGGGGGGGGGGGCGCCCTGGGCAGCAGATAAACCTCTAAAATGGACTGGCAAGAGGGGACATAACCTAATCCCCGCCAGTATAAAAATATAATTTGAAAAAAGCGGGACTGAAGCACGCCATTAAGGGGGCGGAGCTTCGTCCTCACAGCTCACGGAGCTCAGCGCCATTTTCCTCTCCACAAGGCTGCAGAGTCGCTGGTCCTTCCTCACACTTCTGACTAAATATCAGGGTGCAAAACGGTGGGAAGGAGGGTCCTGGATGGCACAGGAATATTGGTGCAATATATATTTGTTATAAAAGCGCTGCAGGTCTGGGGCATTCTTTAGTGTTACAGAACCGGTGATTAGGCGCTGGGTTGTGGGCTGGCAAAACTCCCTCTGTGTCTCTCTGACAGGCTTTGCTGTGGGTCTGTCCCCTATATGCCCAGTGTGTCTGTGGGTGTTTGGGACACGTGTGTCGGCATGTCTGAGGCTGAGTGCTCTTCCCAGGAGGAGGCTGTATTAGGGACACAAACGGCTGTGGGAGTGACCCTGTCGGCACCGCCGACTCCTGATTGGGTAAATGTGTTGAATGCCTTGAATGCTAATGTGGCTCGTATTAATAAGACATTAGATAAGTCTGATTCTCAGAACCAGGCATGGAAGAAATCTGTGGAGGATGTATTATTACAGGTACAGACCCCTTCGGGGTCACAAAAACGTCCGTTTGCCCAGTTGGCAGACACAGATACCGACACAGACACTGACTCCAGTGTCGACTTTAGTGATTCCAAATTGGATCCTAAATTAGCAAAGAGTATGCAGTACATGATTGTGGCAGTAAAAGACGTATGACATATTTCTGAGGACCCTGCTGTTCCTGATACAAGGGTTTGTATGTATAAAGAAAAGAAACTTGTGGTAACGTTTCCTCCCTCTCATGAGCTGAACACTCTTTTTGAAAAGGTTTGGGAAAGCCCTGACAAAAAGTTTCAGATTCCCAAGAGGATTCAGGTGGTGTATCTGTTTCCCTCTGGGGATAGGGAAAAGTGGGAGTCACCCCCCCATTTTGGACAAGGCCCTATCCCGCTTGTCTAAAAAGGTGGCTCTCCCGTCTCCTGATACGGCAACCCTTAAGGACCCTGCGGGTCGCAAGCAGGAAAATACATTAAAATCCATTTATGCCACCACGGGTACGCTGCTCAGACCGGCCATAGCGTCTGCGTGGGTGAGTAGTGCTATCGAAAAGTGGGCAGATAACTTGTCATCTAAGATAGATACCCTAGATAGGGATAGCGTCCTTTTGACACTGGGTCATATCAGGGATGCAGCTGCCTACCTAAAGGAAATGGCGAGATATATTGGCCTTTTTTGATCAAAAGCCAATGCCATGGCAGTATCAGCTAGGCGAGGATTGTGGATCCATCAATGGAATGCTGATGCTGACTCCAGGAAAAATATGGAATCTCTGCCATATAAAGGTGGTGTCTTGTTTGGTGAAGGTCTCGCTGATTTGGTATCTACAGCCACAGCGGGTAAGTCATAATTTTTGCCTTACGTTCCTTCACAACAAAAGAAAACACACCACTATCAGATGCAGTCCTTTCGGCCCAATAAATACAGGAAGGGCCGAGGTTCTTCCTTCCTTGCTACTAGAGGAATGGGTAAAAGATCACCAGCCTCGGCAGGTTCCCAGGAGCAGAAGTCCTCCCCGGCTTCTGCCAAATCCACCGCATGACGCTGGGGCTCCTCTGTGGGAGTCCGCACCGGTGGGGGCACGTCTCAAACTCTTCAGTCAGTTCTGGGTTCGTTCAGACCTGGACCCATGGGTTTTAGAAATAGTGTCCCAAGGGTACAAACTGGAGTTTCAAGACGTTCCCCCTCGCCGATTTTTCAAATCGTCCTTACCAGCTTCTCTTCCAGACAGGGAGGTAGTATGCGGCGCAATACAAAAGTTGTGTCAAAATCAGGTCATTATCAAGGTTACCCCGTCACAACAGGGAGAAGGCTTTTATTCGAGCCTGTTTGTGGTACCGAAGACGGACGGCTCGGTCAGACCAATCCTAAACCTAAAATCCCTCAATTTCTACCTAAGAAGATTCAAATTCAAGATGGAGTCTCTCCGAGCAGTGATCTCCAGTCTGGAGGAAGGGGATTTTATGGTGTCGGTGGACATAAAAGATGCCCACTTTCATGTTCCCATTTATCCTCCACATCAGGCTTACCTGAGGTTTGCAATTTAGGATTGTCATTACCAATTTCAGACGTTGCCGTTTGGTCTGTCCACGGCTCCAAGGATTTTCACCAAAGTAATGGCGGAGATGATGGTTCTCCTTCGCAAACAAGGAGTCACGATTATCCCGTACTTTGACGATCTCCTGATAAAGGCGAGATCCAGGGACCAACTGGTGCAGAACATTACACTCGCCATGGCAGTTCTGCAACAACACGGTTGGCTCCTAAACTTGTCAAAATCACAGTTGATTCAGACGACGCGACTGTCGTTTTCTGGACACAGAATTACAGAGAGTGTTTCTTCCAGTGGAAAAGGCTCTGGAAACTCAGAACCTGGTCAGACAAATTCTGAAACCAGCAAGAGTGTCAGTCCATCGATGCACTCGTTTACTGGGGAAGATGGTGGCGGCCTACGAGGCCATTCAGTTTGGCAGGTTCCATGCCAGGGTGTTTCAGTGGGACCTGTTGGACAAGTGGTCCGGATCCCACCTGCACATGCACCGGAAAATAATTCTGTCTTCCAAGACCAGAATTTCACTCCTGTGGTGGCTGCATAGCTCTCACCTCCTAGAGGGGCGCAGGTTCAGGATCCAGGACTGGATCCTAGTAACCACGGATGCGAGTCTCCGTGGCTGGGGGCAGTCACACAGGGGGAAACCTTCCAGGGAAGATGGTCAAGCCTGGAAACTTGTCTACACATAAACGTTCTGGAGTTAAGAGCCATTTACAATGGCCTTCTTCAAGCGGAACATCTGCTTCGCAATCTGCCCGTACTGATCTAGTCGGACAATATAACAACAGTAGCGTACATAAACCGACAAGGCGAAACAAAAAGCAGAGCGGCAATGGCAGAGGCCACGAAGGTTCTCCGCTGGGCGGAAGACATACGAGCGCTCTGTCAGCGGTCTTCTTTCCGGGAGTGGACAACTGGGAAGCAGACTTCCTCAGCAGACACGATCTCCATCCAGGAGAGTGGGGTCTTCATCAAGAGGTCGTCACAGAAGTGACAGGTCTTTGGGGAATTCCTCAAGTAGACATGATGGCGTCTCGTCTCAACAAGAAGCTTCAGAGATATGGTTCCAGGTCGAGGGATCCTCAAGCAATAGCAATGGATGCCCTAGTGACACCATGGGTGTTTCAGTCGGTGTATGTATTCCCTCCGCTTCCGCTCATTCCAAACGTGCTAAAGATCTTAAGAAGAACAAAGGTTCGGGCGATCCTCATTGTTCCAGACTGTCCAAAGAGGGCTTGGTATCTGGATCTTCAGAAATTACTCATAGAAGATCCCTGGCCTCTTCCTCTACTAGAGGATCTGTTACAACAAGGACCGTGCGTGTATCAAGACTTACCGCGGCTACGTTTGACGGCTTGGTGGTTGAACGCCAGATCCTAACCCGAAAGCGTATTCCCAGTGAAGTCATTCCCACACTTCTGCAGGCTAGAAAGGGAGTGACGTCCAAACATTACCACCGTATTTGGAGAAAATGTGTCTTGGTGTGAATCCAAGGAAGCTCCTACGGAAGAATTTCAGTTGGGACGTTTTCTCCATTTTCTACAGGCAGGTGTAGATGCGGGCTTGAAGTTGGGCTCAATTAAAAAGAAAAACTTCCTCCTAAGGCGCTGCAAATTAGGAGCAGCAAATAGACAGTACCCAATAGGTCACCAAACCTATATAGACAACAAATAGAACAAAAAATGGTACAATCTCACTTTCTGCACTCCAAATGTTCAGTCACTTGAGTAGTCCTCACACCGATGAGATTGTTACATGAAACAAAAAGATATGACACAATAGTGTAATACTGTATATGAAATAAAAGTTCTTTCCACTGTGTGAAGGGAAAATAAGGTGATGAAAGACAGTCCCAAAAGAGATCCGACGTCCACCTTCCAATTAAAGTACAAATTTCGGCCTTATCGGTTTTCTTTCAAAAACAATTGGCCTCCCTTCCAGAGGTTCAGATTTTCGTGAAAGGCGTGTTGCACATCCAACCTCCATTTGTGCCCCCAGTGGCACCATGGGATCTTAATGTGGTGTTGTAGTTCCTTCAATCACATTGGTTTGAGCCATTACAAAAGGTGGAATTGAAATTCGTCACTTGGAAAGTGGTCAAGCTGTTGGCCTTGGCATCCGCAAGGCGGGTATCGGAGTTAGCGGCTTTGTCTCAGAAGAGCCCCTATTTGATCTTCCATGAAGATAGAGCAGAGTTGAGTACTCGTCAGCAATTTCTGCCGAAGGTGGTTTTGTCGTTCCACATGAACCAACCTATTGTGGTGCCAGTGGCTACTGACACCTTAGTGGAGTCGAAGTCTCTCGATGTGGTCAGAGCTTTAAAAATTTATGTCGCCAGGACTGCACGGATTAGGAAAACGGAGGCTCTGTTTGTTCTGTATGATCCCAACAAGATTGGGACTCCTGCTTCCAAGCAGACTATGGAAGGTACTGTACCTGCCAAAAAGGTACACTTGGAGGGTATGCCACTGCATCTGCATCAAGTCTTTGTGCTGTAGATAGGGGGGAAAAAACAACAACTTTTACTGCAGCATCTTATGGGGGTCATTCTGACCTAATCACTCGCTGCAGTTCATCGCAGCGATAAGGTCAGAACTGCTGCGGTGCCGGCGCATGGCTGACAGCCGATGGCTGTCGTTGCCTAGCGATCACCTCTGCCTGATTGACAGGTAAAGGCGGTTGCTGGGCGGGAGGGGGGCACAGCGGCATTTGGCCTCTGTTTCGTGGGCATGGTCCGGCCAACACAGCTGCTGCAACCAGGGCACCGACGAGTAACTTCCAGCCAGCCGCAGGAGCTGCACTAGCTGCGCGTTACTCTTCAAGTACAAATGCATTGCCGCTGTGTGATGCTTTTGTACTTGTGCTGGGGGGGGGGGGGGGGGGCCTGCCTGACATGCGTGGCGGACTAGCCCTGTGCTGGACGTCCCCCCGCATGTCAGTATAAGTGATCGTAGCTGTGCTAAATTTAGCACAGCTACGATCAGGTCCAAATGACCTCCTATGTCCTGCTGCCAGTCCGCCTGCCCACTCCGGCATCAACAATCCCCATTCCCTAACCGCGACGCAGGTGGAACAAAAGCTGCTGCGGCCACCGGCATAGATGTGTATGAAAGCGGCGCAGCAGAAGGCTTTCATAGCCTTTCCTACGCCGCATACTCTCTGAGCCCCGGAGCCTCCTCTGCGCGTGATGTCACAAAAGTGCTTCCCCACCACAGTCACGCACAAATCCCCAGAGGCCCTGACTTCGCAACACAGCACTTGGCCTGCTGGACTGGAAGCCCCGAGATGGCTAATGTAACGGATAGAGTGGGCGATATCGCGGAGGGTAATGTCTGGACTCTGAATCAATGTAAAAGGTGACAGTGCTGTGCAATGGGTGTGCAGTGTCACTGACAATGCACAGCACTTTCACCTTTTACATTGATTCAGCGAGTCAGTCAGTTCTGCCAGCCAGTCACTATTGTTAGCGCCGGTGTCCCGACGCGCCGCATTACAGGCAAGTAGACGCACTAAATAAACTACAGCTCCCAGCAGCCCTCAACGCCGAAGCACTCCGTGAAGAGCGCCCGTAGGGTGCGATGAATCACCTAGTGTGTTTATACTTTTCCAACCACCACCAAGAAATACTTTTGTTGTTCTTACTTACTTACTGTAGTGGATCAATCTAATAAAATCTTCACTTGAAAATGATAATACTTATTTCTCTAACGTCCTAAGTGGATGCTGGGACTCCGTAAGGACCATGGGGAATAGCGGCTCCGCAGGAGACTGGGCACAAAAGTAAAAGCTTGAACTAGCTGGTGTGCACTGGCTCCTCCCCCTATGACCCTCCTCCAAGCCTCAGTTAGATTTTTGTGCCCGAACGAGAAGGGTGCATGCTAGGTGGCTCTCCTGAGCTGCTTAGAGTAAAAGTTTATTTTAGGTTTTTTATTTTCAGTGAGTCCTGCTGGCAACAGGCTCACTGCATCGTGGGACTAAGGGGAGAAGAAACGAACTCACCTGCGTGCAGAGTGTATTGGGTTTCTTAGGCTACTGGACATTAGCTCCAGAGGGACGATCACAGGTTCAGCCTGGATGGGTCCCGGAGCCGCGCCGCCGGCCCCCTTACAGAGCCAGAAGAACGAAGAGGTCCGGTGAAATCGGCGGCAGAAGACGTTCCTGTCTTCAACTAAGGTAGCGCACAGCACTGCAGCTGTGCGCCATTGCTCTCAGCACACTTCACACTCCGGTCACTGAGGGTGCAGGGCGCTGGGGGGGAGCGCCCTGAGACGCAATAAAAACAGAAATACCTTAGGATGGCAAAAGAAATACATCACATATAGCTCCTGGGCTATATGGATGTATTTAACCCCTGCCAGTTTTCCAGAAAAAAGCGGGAGATAAGGCCGTCGTGAAGGGGCGGAGCCTATCTCCTCAGCACACAAGCGCCATTTTCCCTCACAGTTCCGCTGGAAGGACGGCTCCCTGACTCTCCCCTGCAGTCCCTACAGAATCAGGGTAAAAAACGAGAGAGGGGGGGCACTATTGGCAGCTAAATTATAAACAGCAGCTATAAAAGGGAGTAACACTTATATAAGGTTATCCCTATTGATATATATAGCGCTCTGGTGTGTGCTGGCAAACTCTCCCTCTGTCTCCCCAAAGGGCTAGTGGGGTCCTGTCCTCTATCAGAGCATTCCCTGTGTGTGTGCTGGGTGTCGGTACGATTGTGTCGACATGTATGAGGAGGAAAATGATGTGGAAGCAGAGCAATTGCCTGTATTAGTGATGTCACCCCCTAGGGAGTCGACACCTGACTGGATGGTTGTATTTAAAGAACTACGTGACAATGTCAGCACTTTACAAAAAACTGTTGACGACATGAGACAGCCGACAAATCAATTAGTGCCTGTCCCGGCGTCTCAGACACCGTCAGGGGCGATAAAACGCCCGTTACCTCAGTGGGTCGACACAGACCCAGACACGGATACTGAGTCCAGTGTCGACGGTGAGGAGACAAACGTAATGTCCAGTAGGGCCACACGTTACATGATCACGGCAATGAAGGAGGCATTGAATATTTCTGACACTACAAGTACCACAAAGAAGGGTATTATGTGGGGAGTAAAAAAAAAAAACTACCAGTAGCTTTTCCTGAGTCAGATGAATTAAATGAGGTGTGTGATAAAGCGTGGGTTTCCCCCGATAAAAAAGTGCTAATTTCTAATAAATTATTGGCACTATACCCTTTCCCGCCAGAGGTTAGGGCGCGTTGGGAAACACCCCCTAGAGTAGATAAAGCGCTCACACGTTTATCTAAACAAGTAGCGTTACCGTCTCCTGATACGGCCGCCCTCAAAGAACCAGCGGATAGAAGGCTGGAAAATATCCTGAAGGGTATATACACACATACTGGTGTTATACTGCGACCAGCAATCGCATCAGCCTGGATGTGCAGTGCTGGAGTTGCGTGGTCGGATTCCCTGACTGAAAATATTGATTCCCTGGATAGGGACAGTATATTACTAACTATAGAGCATTTGACGGATGCATTACTATATATGCGTGATGCACAGAGGGATATTTGCACCCTGGCATCAAGAGTGAGTGCTATGTCCATTTCTGCCAGAAGAGCGTTATGGACGCGACAGTGGTCAGGGGATGCGGATTCCAAACGACATATGGAAGTATTGCCGTTTAAAGGGGAGGAGTTATTTGGGGCCGGTCTATCGGATCTGGTGGCCACGGCAACGGCCGGAAAGTCCACCTTTTTACCCCAGGTCACCTCTCAGCAGAAAAAGACACCGTCTTTTCAAACTCAGTCCTTTCGTCCCCATAAGTACAGGCGGGCAAAAGGCCACTCATTTCTGCCCCGGGGCAGAGGAAGAGGAAAAAGACTGCATCAGGCAGCCTCTTCACAGGAGCAGAAGCCCTCCTCTGCTTCTGCCAAGTCTTCAGCATGACGCTGGGGCTTTACAAGCGGACTCGGACACGGTGGGGGCCCGTCTCAAAAATTTCAACGCGCAGTGGGCTCACTCGCAAGTGGACCCCTGGATTCTGCAGGTAGTATCACAGGGGTACAAACTGGAATTCGAGACGTCTCCCCCTCGCCGGTTCCTGAAGTCTGCTCTACCAAAGTCTCCCTCCGACAGGGAGGCAGTTTTGGAAGCCATTCACAAGCTGTATTCCCAGCAGGTGATAATCAAGGTACCTCTCCTACAACAGGGAAAGGGGTATTATTCCACGCTGTTTGTGGTACCGAAGCCGGACGGCTCGGTGAGACCAATTTTAAATCTAAAATCCTTGAACACTTACATAAAGAGGTTCAAATTCAAGATGGAGTCACTCAGAGCAGTGATAGCAAACCTGGAAGAAGGGGACTATATGGTGTCTCTGGACATCAAAGATGCTTATCTCCACGTCCCAATCTACCCTTCTCACCAAGGGTACCTCAGGTTTGTAGTACAAAACTGTCATTATCAGTTTCAGACGCTGCCGTTTGGATTGTCCACGGCACCTCGGGTCTTTACCAAGGTAATGGCCGAAATGATGATTCTTCTTCGAAGAAAAGGCGTTTTAATTATCCCTTACTTGGACGATCTCCTGATAAGGGCAAGGTCCAGGGAACAGTTAGAAGTCGGAGTAGCACTATCTCAGTTAGTGTTACGTCAGCACGGGTGGATTCTAAATATTCCAAAATCGCAGCTGATTCCAACGACACGTCTCCTGTTCCTAGGAATGATTCTGGACACAGTCCAGAAAAAGGTGTTTCTCCCAGAGGAGAAGGCCAGGGAGTTATCCGAGCTAGTCAGGAATCTCCTAAAACCAGGCCAGGTGTCAGTGCATCAGTGCACGAGGGTCCTGGGAAAAATGGTGGCTTCTTACGAAGCGATTCCATTCGGAAGATTCCATGCAAGAACTTTTCAGTGGGATCTTCTGGACAAATGGTCCGGATCGCATCTTCAGATGCATCAGCGGATAACCCTGTCGCCAAGGACAAGGGTGTCTCTTCTGTGGTGGCTGCAGAGTGCTCATCTACTAGAGGGCCGCAGATTCGGCATTCAGGATTGGATCCTGGTGACCACAGATGCCAGCCTGAGAGGCTGGGGAGCAGTCACACAGGGACAAAATTTCCAGGGCTTGTGGTCAAGCATGGAAACATCTTTTCATATAAACATTCTGGAACTAAGGGCCATTTACAATGCCCTAACTCAAGCAAAACCCCTGCTTCAGGGTCAGGCGGTATTGATCCAATCGGACAACATCACGTCAGTCGCCCACGTAAACAGACAGGGCGGCACGAGAAGCAGGAGGGCGATGGCAGAAGCTGCAAGGATTCTTCGCTGGGCGGAGAATCATGTGATAGCACTGTCAGCAGTGTTCATTCCGGGAGTGGACAACTGGGAAGCGGACTTCCTCAGCAGACACGACCTTCACCCGGGGGAGTGGGGACTTCATCCAGAAGTCTTCCAAGAGATGGTAAACCGTTGGGAAAAACCAAAGGTGGACATGATGGCGTCCCGTCTCAACAAAAAACTAGACAGATATTGCGCCAGGTCAAGGGACCCTCAGGCAATAGCGGTGGACGCTCTGGTAACACCAGGGGTGTACCAGTCAGTGTATGTGTTCCCTCCTCTGCCTCTCATACCAAAAGTACTGAGAATCATAAAAAGGAGAGGAGGAAGAACTATACTCGTTGTTCCGGATTGGCCAAGAAGGACTTGGTACCCGGAACTTCAAGAGATGCTCACGGAGGACCCGTGGCCTCTACCTCTAAGAAAGGACCTGCTCCAGCAGGGACCTTGTCTGTTCCAAGACTTACCGCGGCTGCGTTTGACGGCATGGCGGTTGAATGCCGGATCCTGAAGGAAAAAGGCATTCCAGAAGAAGTCATCCCTACCCTGATAAAGGCCAGGAAGGATGTAACCGCGAAACATTATCACCGCATTTGGCGAAAATATGTTGCGTGGTGTGAGGCCAAAGAGGCCCCTACAGAGGAATTTCAACTGGGTCGCTTCCTACATTTCCTACAAACAGGACTGTCTATGGGCCTAAAATTAGGGTCCATTAAGGTTCAAATTTCGGCCCTGTCGATTTTCTTCCAAAAAGAACTGGCTTCTCTGCCTGAAGTCCAGACGTTTGTCAAAGGGGTACTGCATATACAGCCTCCTTTTGTGCCCCCGGTGGCACCTTGGGATCTCAATGTGGTTTTGGGGTTCCTAAAATCACATTGGTTTGAACCACTCACCACTGTGGAATTAAAATATCTCACATGGAAGGTGGTAATGTTGTTAGCCCTGGCTTCAGCCAGGCGTGTCTCAGAATTGGCGGCTTTATCTTATAAAAGCCCTTACCTGATTTTTCACACGGATAGGGCAGAATTGAGGACTCGTCCTCAATTTCTCCCAAAGGTGGTTTCAGCGTTTCACGTGAACCAGCCTATTGTGGTGCCTGCGGCTACTAGGGACTTGGAGGACTCCAAGTTACTGGACGTAGTCAGGGCCCTGAAAATATATGTTTCCAGGACGGCTGGAGTCAGAAAATCTGACTCGCTGTTTATCCTGTATGCACCCAACAAGCTGGGTGCTCCTGCTTCTAAGCAGACGATTGCTCGTTGGATTTGTAGTACAATTCAGCTTGCACATTCTGTGGCAGGCCTGCCACAGCCAAAATCTGTAAAAGCCCATTCCACAAGGAAGGTGGGCTCATCTTGGGCGGCTGCCCGAGGGGTCTCGGCTTTACAACTTTGCCGAGCAGCTACTTGGTCAGGGGCAAACACGTTTGCTAAATTCTACAAATTTGATACCCTGGCTGAGGAGGACCTGGAGTTCTCTCATTCGGTGCTGCAGAGTCATCCGCACTCTCCCGCCCGTTTGGGAGCTTTGGTATAATCCCCATGGTCCTTACGGAGTCCCAGCATCCACTTAGGACGTTAGAGAAAATAAGAATTTACTTACCGATAATTCTATTTCTCATAGTCCGTAGTGGATGCTGGGCGCCCATCCCAAGTGCGGATTGTCTGCAATACTTGTATATAGTTATTGTTACAAAATTCGGGTTATTATTGTTGTGAGCCATCTTTTCAGAGGCTCCTTCGTTTATCATACTGTTAACTGGGTTCAGATCACAGGTTGTACGGTGTGATTGGTGTGGCTGGTATGAGTCTTACCCGGGATTCATAAATCCTTCCTTATTGTGTACGCTCGTCCGGGCACAGTATCCTAACTGAGGCTTGGAGGAGGGTCATAGGGGGAGGAGCCAGTGCACACCAGCTAGTTCAAGCTTTTACTTTTGTGCCCAGTCTCCTGCGGAGCCGCTATTCCCCATGGTCCTTACGGAGTCCCAGCATCCACTACGGACTATGAGAAATAGAATTATCGGTAAGTAAATTCTTATTTTTTTCCCCTCTAACGTCCTAGTGGATGCTGGGGACTCCGTAAGGACCATGGGGAATAGACGGGCTCCGCAGGAGACAGGGCACTTTAAGAAAGAATTTGGATTCTGGTGTGTTCTGGCTCCTCCCTCTATGTCCCTCCTCCAGACCTCAGTTTGAATCTGTGCCCGGACGAGCTGGGTGCTACTTAGTGAGCTCTCCTGAGCTTGCTATAAAAGAAAGTATTTTCGTTAGGTTTTTTTATTTTCAGAGAGATCTGCTGGCAACAGACTCTCTGCTACGTGGGACTGAGGGGAGAGAAGCAGCCCTACTCACTGAAGATAGGTCCTGCTTCTTAGGCTACTGGACACCATTATTTCCAGAGGGATCGTACACAGGATCTCACCCTTTGTCGTCCGATCCCGGAGCCGCGCCGCCGTCCCCCTCGCAGAGCCGGAAGACAGAAGCCGGTGACAAAAGCAAGAAGACTTCGAAATCGGCGGCAGAAGACTCCAGTCTTCATACTGAGGTAGCGCACAGCACTGCAGCTGTGCGCCATTGCTCCCACACTACACCCACATACTCCGGTCATGTAGGGTGCAGGGCGCAGGGGGGGGCGCCCTGGGCAGCAATTAGAGACCTCTTGGCAAAAGTGGGCATATATACAGTTGGGCACTGTATATATGCATGGGCCCCCGCCATATTTTTACACAGAAACGCGGGACAGAAGCCCGCCGCTGAGGGGGCGGGGCTTCTTCCTCAGCACTCACCAGCGCCATTTTCTCTCCACAGCTCCGCTGAGAGGAAGCTCCCCAGGCTCTCCCCTGCAGAAACACGGTAGAAGAGGGTAAAAAGAGAGGGGGGGCACATAAATTAGGCGCAAAAACAGTATATACAGCAGCTACTGGGTTAACACTAAGTTACTGCGTGATTCCTGGGACATATAGCGCTGGGGTGTGTGCTGGCATACTCTCTCTCTGTCTCTCCAAAAGGCCTTGTGGGGGAATTGTCTTCGAAAAGAGCATCCCCTGTGTGTGTGGTGTGTCGGTATGCTTGTGTCGGCATGTTGGACGAGGAAGGCTTTGTGGAAGCAGAGCGGGAACAAATGAATGTGGGGTCGCCGCCGACGGCGCCGACACCCGATTGGATGGATATGTGGAAGGTTTTAAATGATAATGTTACTTCCTTGCATAAAAGGTTGGATAAAGCTGAAGCCTTAGGACAGCCGGGGTCTCAGCCCATGCCTGATCCTATGTCGCAGAGGCCGTCAGGGTCTCAGAAGCGCCCACTATCCCAAATTGTTGACACAGATATCGACACGGATTCTGACTCCAGTGTCGATTGCGATGATGCAAAGTTACAGCCTAAATTGGCTAAAGCCATCCGTTATATGATTATAGCAATGAAGGATGTGTTGCACATCACAGAGGAAACCCCAGTCCCTGACAAGAGGGTTTATATGTATGGGGAAAAAAGGCAAGAAGTGACCTTTCCCCCTTCACATGAGCTAAATGAGTTATGTGAAAAGGCTTGGGAATCTCCAGATAAAAAACTGCACATTTCCAAATGAATGCTTATGGCGTACCCTTTTACCGCCAACGGACAGGTTACGCTGGGAATCCTCCCCTAGGGTGGACAAAGCTTTAACACGCTTATCCAAGAGGGTAGCCCTGCCGTCACAGGATACGGCCACCCTAAAAGATGCTGCGGATAGAAAGCAGGAGGGTACCCTGAAGTCCATTTATACACATTCAGGTACCTTACTAAGGCCGGCGATAGAGTCGGCCTGGATGTGTAGTGCTGTAGCAGCATGGACAGATACCTTATCTGAGGAACTTGATACCTTGGACAAGGATACTATATTGCTGACCCTGGGGCATATAAAAGACGCTGTCCTGTATATGAGAGATGCTCAAAGAGACATTAGCCTACTAGGCTCTAGAATAAATGCAATGTCGATTTCTGCCAGAAGGGTCCTGTGGACTCGGCAATGGATAGGCGATGCCGACTCAAAAAGGAACATGGAGGTTTTACCTTACAAGGGTGAGGAGTTGTTTGGGGAGGGTCTCTCGGACCTGGTCTCCACAGCTACGGCCGGAAAGTCAAATTTTTTGCCATATGTTCCCTCACAACCTAAGAAAGCACCGTATTACCAGATGCAGTCCTTTGGATCACAAAAAGGCAAGAAAGTCCGAGGTGCGTCCTTTCTTGCCAGAGGCAGGGGTAGAGGAAAGAAGCTGCACAATACAGCTAGTTCCCAGGAACAGAAGTCCTCCCCGGCTTCCACTAAATCCACCGCATGACGCTGGGGCTCCACAGGCGGAGCTAGGCCCGGTGGGGGCGCGTCTCCGAAATTTCAGCCACAAGTGGGTTCACTCCCAGGTGGATCCCTGGGCTATAGAGATTGTGTCTCAAGGATACAAGCTGGAATTCGAAGAGATGCCCCCTCACCGTTACCTCAAATCGGCCCTGCCAGCTTCCCCCTTAGAGAGGGAAATAGTGTTAGCTGCAATTCACAAATTGTATCTTCAGCAGGTGGTGGTCAAGGTTCCCCTCCTTCAACAAGGAAGGGGTTACTATTCGACCAGGTTTGTGGTACCGAAACCGGACGGTTCGGTCAGACCCATATTGAATTTAAAATCCCTGAACATATACTTGAAAAAGTTCAAGTTCAAGATGGAATCGCTCAGAGCGGTCATCGCAAGCCTGGAAGGGGGGGATTTTATGGTGTCTCTGGACATAAAGGATGCTTACCTTCATGTCCCCATTTATACACCTTATCAGGAGTACCTCAGATTTGTGGTACAGGATTGTCATTACCAATTCCAGACGTTGCCGTTTGGTCTCTCCACGGCACCGAGAATATTTACCAAGGTAATGGCGGAAATGATGGTGCTCCTGCGACGGCAAGGAGTCACAATTATCCCATACTTGGACGATCTCCTCATAAAGGCGAGGTCCAGAGAGCAGTTGCTGATCAGCGGTCATGGTCTGAATCTACCCCTATTTTCTCTTACGTCCTAGAGGATGCTGGGGACTCTGTAAGGACCATGGGCTATAGATGGGCTCCGCAGGAGACATGGGCACTATAAAGAACTTTAGATGGGTGTGCACTGGCTCCTCCCTCTATGCCCCTCCTCCAGACCTCAGTTGGATCTTGTGCCCAGAGGAGACTGGATCTGCAGGGGAGCTCTCCTGAGTTTCTCTGAAAAATAATTTTGTTAGGTTTTTTTATTTTCAGGGAGCACTGCTGGCAACAGGCTCCCTGCATCCTGGGACTGAGGAGAGAGAAGCAGACCTACTTAAATGATAGTCTCTGCTTCTTAGGCTACTGGACACCATTAGCTCCAGAGGGTCGGAATGCAGGTCTCACCCTCGCCGCTCGTCCCGGAGCCGAGCCGCCGTCCTCCTCACAGAGCCGGAAGATAGAAGCCGGGTGAGTATAAGAAGAAAGAAGACTTCAAAGGCGGCAGAAGACTTCAGATCGCCATTGCTCCCACACACAACGCACACAGCGGGCACTGAAGGGTGCAGGGCGCAGGGGTGGCGCCCTGGGCAGCAATTATAAACCTCTAGGGCAGAGGTTCTCAAACTCTGTCCTCGGGGGCCCACACAGTGCATGTTTTGCAGGTCTCCTCACAGAATCGCAAGTGAAATAATTAGCTCCACCTGTGGACCTTTTAAAATGTGTCAGTGAGTAATTAATACACCTGTGCACCTGCTGGGTTACCAATCCCCCGCCAGTATAGAAAATTTGAGCGGGACCGAAACCCGCCGCTGAGGGGGCGTAGCTAGATCCTCCAGCACTAACCAGCACCATTTTCTCCACAGCACACTGCAGAGAAGCTGGCTCCCGAACTCTCCCCTGCTGAACACGGTGACAGAGGGCAAAAATGAGGGGGGGGGGGCACTTTTATTGGCGCAGTGAGTGTATATTTATATTTTTATATAAAAGCGCCGTTTTGTCTAGGAATTTGGTTTCCAGTGTCAGTTGGCGCTGGGTGTGTGCTGGCATACTCTCTCTCTGTCTCTCCAAAGGGCCTTATTGGGGAACTGTCTCCATATAGATATATCCCTGAGTGTGTGGGGGTGTCGGTACGCGTGTGTAGGCATGTCTGAAGCAGAAGGCTCATCTAAGGAGGAGGTGGAGCAGATGATTGTGGTGTCTCCGTCGGCAACGCCTACACCTGATTGGTTGGATATGCTGAATGTTTTAAATGCAAATGTGTCTTTATTACATCAGAGGTTTGACAAAGCAGAGTCCAGGGATAGAACAGGGAGTCAATCCATGGCTTTGGCTGTGTCACAGGGCCCTTCAGGGTCTCAGAAACGTCCCCTGTCCCAAGTAGCAGACACTGATACCGACACAGATTCTGATTCCAGTGTCGACTACGATGATGCGAGGTTACACCCAAGGGTGGCCAAAAGTATTCATTATATGATTATTGCAATAAAGGATGTTTTACATATCACTGATGACCCCTCTGTCCCTGACAAGAGGGTACACATGTTTAAGGAAAAGAAACCTGAGGTAACCTTTCCCCCATCTCATGAGCTGAACGCGTTATTTGAAAAGGCTTGGGAAACTCCAGACAAGAAACTGTAGATTCCCAAAAGAATTCTTATGGCGTATCCTTTCCATGCGCAGGACAGGTGACGGTGGGAATCCTCACCAAGGGTGGACAAGGCGTTAACGCGCTTGTCCAAAAAGGTGGCGCTACCGTCTCCAGACACGGCAGCCCTCAAGGATCGCAGACAGGAAACTACCTTAAAATCTATTTATACACATACGCTCAGACTGGCAAATGCATCGGCTTGGGTTTGTAGCGCTGTTGCGGCTTGGACGGATACTTTGTCAGCTGACATTGATACCCTGGAGAGGGATACCATTTTATTGACCTTAGGTCACATTAAAGACTTATATATATGAGAGACGCTCAGAGAGACGTTGGTCTGCTAGGTTCGAGAGCCAACGCCGTGGCGATTTCTGCTAGGCGAGCCCTGTGGACCCGCCAATGGATGGGTGATGCCGACTCAAAGAAGCATATGGAAGTTTTAACTTACAAAGGTGAGGATTTATTTGGGGAAGGTCTCGCGGACCTGGTTTCCACAGCTACCGCGGGCAAATCTACTTTTTTACCTTATGTTTCCCCACAGCAAAAGAAAACACCGCAATATCAGATGCAGTCCTTTCGGTCGCATAAGTCCAGAAGAGGTCGGGGCTCTTCCTTCCTCGCCAGAGGTAAGGGAAGAGGGAAAAAGCTGCCTGCTACGGCTAGTTCCCAGGAGCAGAAGTCCTCCCCGGCTTCTGCTAAATCCACCGCATGATGCTGGGGCTCCACTGAGGGAGTATGTGCCGGTGGGGGCAGGTCTTCGACTCTTCAGCCACGTCTGGGTGCAGTCAGACGTAGATCCTTGGGCAATGGAAATTGTATCCCAAGGCTACAAGCTAGAATTCTAAGACATGCCTCCTCGCCGGTTTTTCAAATCGGCTCTTCCAGCTTCTCCCCCAGAGAGGGAGATAGTTTTAGCTGCCATTCAAAAACTGTGTCAACAACAAGTGGTTGTCGAGGTTCCCCTAGTTCAACAGGGAAAGGGGTACTATTCAACCCTATTTGTGGTCCCGAAACCAGATGGCTCGGTCAGACCCATTCTAAATTTAAAATCCCTAAACCTGTACTTAAAAAAGTTCAAATTCAAGATGGAATCGCTCCGGGCAGTTATCTCCAGCCTGGAGGCGGGGGGGGGGGGAATTTATGGTGTCACTGGACATAAAGGACGCATACCTTCATGTCCCCATATATCCCCCTCATCAGGCGTACCTGAGATTCGCTGTACAGGACTGTCATTACCAGTTTCAGACGTTGCCGTTTAGGCTTTCCACGGCCCAGAGGATTTTCACCAAGGTAATGGCGGAAATGATGGTGCTCCTGCGCCGGCAGGGAGTCACAATTATCCCGTACTTGGACAATCTCCTGATAATGGCGAGATCGAGAGATCAGTTGCTGAAAAGCATGGCGCTCTCCCTGAGAGTGCTGCAGCAACATGGCTGGATTCTGAATCTACCAAAGTCACAGTTGGTTCCAACAACTCGGCTATCTTTCTTAGGCATGATTCTGGACACGGAACAAAAGAGGGTTTTTCTCCCAATGGAAAAAGCCCAGTAACTCCAGAACATGGTCAGAGACCTGTTAAAACCGAAAAGAGTGTCAGTCCATCAATGCACTCGAGTACTGGGAAAAATGGTGGCGACCTACGAGGCCATCCCGTTCGGCAGGTTTCATGTGAGGACGTTTCAGTGGGACATTCTGGACAAGTGGTCCGGGTCCCATCTTCAAATTCATCAGAAAATAAGCCTGTCCCCCAGGGCCAGGGTGTCTCTCCTGTGGTGGCTGCAGAGTGCTCACCTTCTACAGGGTCGCAGGTTCGGCATTCAAGACTGGGTTCTGATAACCACGGACGTGAGCCTCCGAGGATGGGGAGCAGTCACACAAGGAAGAAACTTTCAGGGTATATGGTCAAGCCAGGAGGCTTGTCTACACATCAGCGTACTGGAATTGAGGACCATATACAACGGCCTATGTCAAGCGGAGAATCTTCTTCGCGACCTACCGGTTCTGATTCGTTCAGACAACGCCACAGCCGTAGCTGATGTAAACCGCCAAGGCGGAACAAGGAGCAGGGTGGCAATGGCGGAAGCCACCAGGATTCTGCGCTGGGCGGAAAATCACATAAGCGCTTTGGCAGCAGTCTTCATTCCGGGAGTGGACAACTGGGAAACAGACTTCCTCAGCAGACACGATCTCCATCCAGGAGAATGGGGACTTAATCAAGAAGTTTTTGCAGAGATAACAAGTCATTGGGGACTTCCTCAAATAGACATGATGGCGTCACGCCTCAACAAGAAGCTTCGGAGGTATTGTGCCAGGTCAAGGGACCCTCAGGCAGTAGCAGTGGACGCCCTGGTAACACCGTGGGTATTTCAGTCGGGCTATGTGTTCCCTCCTCTTCCACTCATCTCAAAGATATTGAGAATCATAAGACGAAAAAAGTGCAGACAATACTCATTGTTCCAGATTGGCCTCGAAGGGCCTGGTATTCCGATCTTCAGGAAATGCTCACAGAAGATCCGTGGCCTCTTCCTCTCAGAGAGGACCTGTTGCAACAGGGGCCCTGCGTGTTCCAAGACTTACCGCGGTTACGTTTGACGGCATGGCGGTTGAACACCGAATCCTAGCTGGGGAAGGCATTCCGGAAGAAGTCATCCCTACTCTGATGAAGGCTAGAAAGGAGGTGACGGAGAAACATTATCACCGTATCTGGAGAAAGTATGTATCTTGGTGTGAATCCAAGAATGCTCCTACGGAAGTTTTCCATCTGGGCCGTTTTCTCTACTTTCTACAGACAGGAGTGGATATGGGCCTAAAATTAGGCTCCATTAAGGTACAGAACGATTGAATTAAAATTTCTCACTTGGAAGGTGGTCATGTTGTTGGCCTTGGCATCTGCAAGGCGGGTGTCTGAATTGGCGGCTTTGTCTCACAAAAGCCACTATCTGATTTTCCATGTGGATAGAGCAGAATTAAGGACTCGTCCTCAATTTTTGCCTAAAGTGGTTTCATCGTTTCATATGAACCAACCTATTGTGGTGCCTGTGGCTACGGTTGACTTGGAGGATTCCAAGTCCCTTGATGTAGTCAGGGCCTTAAAAATTTATGTAGCCAGGACGGCTCGGGTTAGGAAACCAGAGGCACTGTTTGTCCTGTATGCAGCCAAGGTTGGCGCTCCTGCTTCTAAGCAGACTATTGCTCGCTGGATCTGTAACATGATTCAGCAGGCTCATTCTACGGCTGGATGGCCGTTACCAAATTCGGTAAAGGCCCATTCCACTAGGAAGGTGGGCTCTTCTTGGGGGCTGGCCGAGGCGTCTCAGCATTACAGCTTTGCCGAGCGGCGACTTGTTTCGGGTTCAAACACTTTTGCTAAATTTTACAAGTTTGATACCTTGGCTGAGGAGGACCTCATGTTTGCTCAATCGGTGCTGCAGAGTCATCCGCACTCTCCCGCCCGTTTGGGAGCTTTGGTATAATCCCCATGGTCCTTACGGAGTCCCCAGCATCCTCTAGGACGTAAGAGAAAATAAGATTTTAAACCTACTGGTAAATCTTTTTCTCCTAGTCTGTAGAGGATGCTGGACGCCCGTCCCAGTGCGGACATGTTTCTGCAAGGCTTGTATATAGTTATTGCTTACATAAGGGTTATGTTACAGTTAATATCAGTCGTTGGCTGATGCTGTTTTGTTCATACTGTTAACTGGTTGCATATATTCCATGTTATACGGTGTGGATGGTGTGGGCTGGTATGAATCTTGCCCTTAGATTAACAAAAATCCTTTCTTTGTACTGTCCGTCTCCTCTGGGTACAGTTTCTCTAACTGAGGTCTGGAGGAGGGGCATAGAGGGAGGAGCCAGTGCACACCCATCTAAAGTTCATTATAGTGCCCATGTCTCCTGCGGAGCCCGACTATAATTATCCTTATGGAGTCCCCAGCATCCTCTACGGACTAGGAGAAAAAGATTTACCGGTAGGTTTAAAATCTTATTTTTACATGCTTTTACTGGTCTTCCATATGATATCCCATGTTAAAGGTAAATGGCTACTCCCTTCAGGGTCAGTTGTAATGTAACATTTTGGAAATAAAACTGTCTAAATGACTGCTAATAACGTTTGTTCAAACTGCTTTAAATGAGCACACATACAGTATATACAATCAGTAGTTCTAAACCGTAGTTTGTTTTTCATATAATCATTTTCTCTTTTAGAAACACAATGTCCTGTCCAAATCTACCACCGTACCCTGTACAGATTGGTTCCATGAAATATGACTCTAATGAAAAACAGTTGCACAAATATGTAAGAGGTGGAAACTATTTAAAAGTTAAAAAAATTCTTAAAAAAGGTAAGACTTTTACTTCTGACATAGTATTGTTAAGATTCATATTTAAGTCATTTTTATTTAGAAACAAAAGTCATTCTAGCAGTTTTGCAAACAAAGGGCCTTATTCAGCTTCAGTTGCAAAATCGCAAATCGGGCAATTATCAGCAGATTACACATGCGATGTGAAGGCTAAATGGCGATCGCACTTTGACAGGAATTGACCGTTGATAAGTATTAAAATGGCAGTTGTGGGGAGTGGTTGGAAAAACGCAGGTGGATCATAGCCGTTTTCGGGGCGTGTATCTGACGTCAGTTGCAATGGATAGCGACTTAAAACATGGTTCCGCTGCGACTGCATTCTTATTATTCTGAGTAGCCCTGGGTCAACCGCAGGTGTCAACGGTAGTCAATTTCTGCGTATGCTTCGCAAATTTGCGATTGCATGTGTAATTTTTACAATTGTATTGGTGGGCGTCTTTTACCTTTCTAGGCGGATTTTCACATGCGATTTTTTGCAGAAGCAGGTTTGAGAAAATTGCACATGAGGTCACCGTGAAGTAGGTGGGCAGGCGAAATATATTGACCAATATATGCCAAGAACCTTGGATATGATAGTTGTTATACTGTAATTTTAATGTTGTATGGTGCACCTGCACTCTTGTTTCTATGGGCCTAATTCAGAGTTGATTGCAGCAGCACATTTGTTAGCAGTTGGGCAAAAACCATGTGCACTGCAGGGGGGGGGGGGGGGGGGGGCAGATGTAACATGTGCAGAGAGAGTTAGATTTGGATGTGGTGTGTTCAGACTGAAATCTAAATTGCAGTGTAAAAATAAAGCAGCCAGTGTTTACCCTGCACAGAAACAAAATATCCCACCCAAATCTAATTCTCTGAACATGTTACATCTGCCCCCCCCTACAGTGCACATAGTTTTGCCCAACTGCTAACAAATTTGCTGCAGTTGCCTGCAAATGGATTCATGGTGACCCACCATCTATGGGGGAAATTTACTAAGCTCCCGATTTTGACCGAGATGCCGTTTTTTCATCAAAGTGTCATCTCGGTAATTTACTAAGCAATAATCACGGCAGTGATGAGGGCATTCGTAATATTTTGAAGTCCAAGAAAAAAATCACGAATGAATACACCATCGGTCAAAACGCGGCTGTTTAAGTATGAATCTCGGTCATTTACTAAGAAGTGCACAGCAAAAAACAAACAAACACTGCCGTGAAAAATTACAACTCGTAAAAAAGTGCTAAAAAAAAACAGACCTACTTTTTTTTCCCGTGATTGGATAGGCATGCAGGGATCCATGAGATCCGTGCATGTATATCAGTGGGAAGGGGTGGGAAAGTTGTTATTTTATTTAAAAAAATTGCGTAGGGTCCCCCCTCCTAAGCATAACCAGCCTCGGGCTCTTTGAGCCGATCCTGGTTGCAGAAATATGTGGAAAAAATTGACAGGGGTTCCCCCATATTTAAGCAACCAGCATCGGGCTCTGCGCCTGGTCCTGGTTCCAAAAATACGGGGGACAAAAAGAGTAGGGGTCCCCCGTATTTTTAAAACCAGCACCGGGCTCCACTAGCTGGACAGATAATGCCACAGCCGGGGGTCACTTTTATATAGTGCCCTGCGGCCGTGGCATCAAAAATCCAACTAGTCACTCCTGGCCGGGGTACCCTGGGGGAGTGGGGACCCCTTCAATCAAGGGGTCCCCCCCCCCCAGCCACCCAAGGGCCAGGGGTGAAGCCTGAGGCTGTCCCCCCCCATCCAATGGGCTGCGGATGGGGAGGCTGATAGCCTTTGTTGTAAAAGAAAAGATATTGTTTTTAGTAGCAGTACTACAAGGCCCAGCAAGCCTCCCCCGCATGCTGGTACTTGGAGAACCACAAGTACCAGCATGCGACGGAAAAACGGGCCCGCTGGTACCTGTAGTACTACTACTAAAAAAATACCCAAAAAAAGACAAGACACACACACCGTGAAAGTATAATTTTATTACATACATACACACATACATACATACTTACCTTAAGTTCCCACGCAGGTCGGTCCTCTTCTCCAGTAGAATCCAAGGGGTACCTGTTGAAGAAATTATACTCACGAGATCCAGGGGTCCAGGCTCCTCGGGAAATCCAGGGGTAATCCACGTACTTGAAAAAAAAAAAAAACCGGTGTCCCGACCACGAACTGAAAGGGGACCCATGTTTGCACATGGGTCACCTTTCCACGAATGCCAGAAACCCACTTTGACTTCTGTCTAAGTGGGTTTCTTCAGCCAATCAGGGAGCGCCACGTTGTAGCACTCTCCTGATCAGCTGTGTGGTCCTGTCCTCACTGACAGGCAGCACACGGCAGTGTTACAATGTAGCGCCTATGCGCTACATTGTAACCAATGATGGGAACTTTCTGCCCTGCGGTTGACCTAAAGTGACGTCACCGCTGAGCAGAAAGTTCCCATCATTGGTTACAATGTAGCGCATAGGCGCTACATTGTAACACTGCCGTGTGCTGCCTGTCAGTGAGGACAGGACCACACAGCTGATCAGGAGAGTGCTACAACGTGGCGCTCCCTGATTGGCTGAAGAAACCCACTTAGACAGAAGTCAAAGTGGGTTTCTGGCATTCGTGGAAAGGTGACCCATGTGCAAACATGGGTCCCCTTTCAGTTCGTGGTCGGGACACCGTTTTTTTTTTTTTTTCAAGTACGTGGATTACCCCTGGATTTCCCGAGGAGCCTGGACCCCTGGATCTCGTGAGTATAATTTCTTCAACAGGTACCCCTTGGATTCTACTGGAGAAGAGGACCGACCTGCGTGGGAACTTAAGGTAAGTATGTATGTATGTGTGTATGTATGTAATAAAATTATACTTTCACGGTGTGTGTGTCTTGTCTTTTTTTGGGTATTTTTTTAGTAGTAGTACTACAGGTACCAGCGGGCCCGTTTTTCCGTCGCATGCTGGTACTTGTGGTTCTCCAAGTACCAGCATGCGGGGGAGGCTTGCTGGGCCTTGTAGTACTGCTACTAAAAACAATATCTTTTCTTTTACAACAAAGGCTATCAGCCTCCCCATCCGCAGCCCATTGGATGGGGGGGGACAGCCTCGGGCTTCACCCCTGGCCCTTGGGTGGCTGGGGGGGGGGACCCCTTGATTGAAGGGGTCCCCACTCCCCCAGGGTACCCCGGCCAGGGGTGACTAGTTGGATTTTTGATGCCACGGCCGCAGGGCACTATATAAAAGTGACCCCCGGCTGTGGCATTATCTGTCCAGCTAGTGGAGCCCGGTGCTGGTTTTAAAAATACGGGGGACCCCTACTCTTTTTGTCCCCCGTATTTTTGGGACCAGGACCAGGCGCAGAGCCCGATGCTGGTTGCTTAAATATGGGGGAACCCCTGTCATTTTTCCCCCCATATTTTTGCAACCAGGATCGGCTCAAAGAGCCCGAGGCTGGTTATGCTTAGGAGGGGGGACCCCACGCATTTTTTTTAATTATTTTACAGTGTTTAATTAAAAAAAAAAAAAAAAAGAAACCCCAGCACGGATTACACAGATCCGGCCGAGATTGATTGTAAAAAAAGTCGGCAGTGTTTTGCTAATCACTGCCGTAAAAATAGAAAAAAAAACACGAATGACATCGACATCGGAACAAAAGAAAAACCCGAATACGACAGCTTAGTAAATTAGTCGTAATCAATTCAAAAAGTTGCAGTTTTACACTTTCGATGTCATTCGTGATTGAACTTTGACCTGAAACGGGAAAATACGAATCTTAGTAAATTTACCCCTATGTCTTTGTTTCAGACCAAATTGTTTTACGTAGAAGCTACAGTACCCTTCACAAAGAGGAGAGCACCGAAAAATAATTTTAACTTGTGAAGGATTCATAGATTCTCTCTCCGATGTTTCCAAACAGAATTGCATCAATGCTTTCATTCAGCCCAGTGGTATGGGGTGTAGTATGGTATGCCGGGCTCCCGGCGACCAGCATACCGGCGTCGGGAGCCCGACCGCCGGCATACCGACAGCGTGGCGAGCGCAAATGAGCCCCTTGCGGGCTTGCTGCGCTCGCCACGCTGCGGGCACGGTGGCGTGCTAAGCGCGCCACGCTATTTTATTCTCCCTCTAGGGGGGTCGTGGACCCCCACGAGGGAGAAAAAGTGTCGGTATGCCGGCTGTCGGGATTCCGGCGCCGGGATCCCGACAGTCGGCATACTGAAGACCACTCGTGGTATGACACCATACAGCTATTGGGCGATACTTTGTTTTTCTCTAACGTCCTAAGTGGATGCTGGGGACTCCGTAAGGACCATGGGGAATAGCGGCTCCGCAGGAGACTGGGCACATCTAAAGAAAGCTTTAGGACTATCTGGTGTGCACTGGCTCCTCCCCCCATGACCCTCCTCCAAGCCTCAGTTAGATCTTTGTGCCCGAACGAGAAGGGTGCACACTAGGGGCTCTCCTGAGCTTCTTAGTGAAAGTTTTAGTTTAGGTTTTTTATTTTCAGTGAGACCTGCTGGCAACAGGCTCACTGCATCGAGGGACTAAGGGGAGAAGAAGCGAACTCACCTGCGTGCAGAGTGGATTGGGCTTCTTAGGCTACTGGACATTAGCTCCAGAGGGACGATCACAGGTCCAGCCTGGATGGGTCCCAGAGCCGCGCCGCCGGCCCCCTTACAGAGCCAGAAGGCAGAAGAGGTCCGGAAAATCGGCGGCAGAAGACGTCCTGTCTTCAACAAGGTAGCGCACAGCACTGCAGCTGTGCGCCATTGCTCTCAGCACACTTCACACTCCGGTCACTGAGGGTGCAGGGCGCTGGGGGGGGGCGCCCTGAGACGCAATAATAAACACCTTGGATGGCAAAAAATGCATCACATATAGCTCCTGGGCTATATGGATGCATTTAACCCCTGCCAAAATACATAAAAAAACGGGAGATAAGGCCGCCGATAAGGGGGCGGAGCCTATCTCCTCAGCACACTGGCGCCATTTTCCCTCACAACTCCGTTGGAGGGAAGCTCCCTGTCTCTCCCCTGCAGTCACTACACTACAGAAAGGGTTAAAAAAGAGAGGGGGGGCACGAATTACGCGCAGTATTAAAGATACAGCAGCTATAAGGGGAAAAACACTTTTATAAGGTTATCCCTGTATATATATATATAGCGCTCTGGTGTGTGCTGGCAAACTCTCCCTCTGTCTCCCCAAAGGGCTAGTGGGGTCCTGTCCTCTATCAGAGCATTCCTTGTGTGTGTGCTGTATGTCGGTACATTTGTGTCGACATGTATGAGGAGAAAAATGATGTGGAGACGGAGCAGATTGCCTGTAATAGTGATGTCACCCCCTAGGGGGTCGACACCTGAGTGGATGAACTGTTGGAAGGAATTACGTGACAGTGTCAGCTCTGTATAAAAGACAGTGGTTGACATGAGACAGCCGGCTACTCAGCTTGTGCCTGTCCAGACGTCTCATAGGCCGTCAGGGGCTCTAATGCGCCCGTTACCTCAGATGGCAGATATAGACGCCGACACGGATACTGACTCCAGTGTCGACGGTGAAGAGACAAATGTGACTTCCAGTTAGGCCACACGTTACATGATTGAGGCAATGAAAAATGTTTTTACACATTTCTGATAATACGAATACCACCAAAAAGGGGTATTATGTTCGGTGAGGAAAAACTACCTGTAGTTTTCCTGAATCTGAGAAATTAAATGAGGTGTGTGATGATGCGTGGTTTTCCCCCGATAACAACTGATAATTTCTAAAATGTTATTGGCATTATATCCTTTCCCGCCAGAGGTTAGGGTGCGTTGGGAAACACCCCCTAGGGTGGATAAAGCGCTCACACGCTTGTAAGGGCTCTACCCTCTCCCGAGATGGCCGCCCTTAAGGATCCTGCTGATAGAAAGCAGGAGGGTATCCTAAAATGTATTTACACACATACTGGTGTTATACTGCGACCAGCAATCGCCTCAGCCTGGATGTGCAGTGCTGGGTTGGCGTGGTCGGATTCCCTGACTGAAAATATTGATACCCTAGATAGGGACAGTATATTATTGCCTATAGAGCATTTAAAAGATGCATTTCTATATATGCGTGATGCACAGCGGAATATTTGCCGACTGGCATCAAGTCAAAGTGCGTTGTCCATTTCTACCAGTAGAGGGTTATGGACACGTCAGTGGTCAGGTGATGCGTATTCCTAACGGCATTTGGAAGTATTGCCTTATTAAAGGGAGGAGTTATTTGGGGTCGGTCTTTCAGACCTGGTGGCCACGGCAACAGCTGGGAAATCCACGTTTGTACCCCAGGTCGCCTCTCAACATGAGAAGACGCCGTATTATCAGGCGCAGTCTTTTCGTGGACAAGCGGGCAAAAGATTCCTCATTTCTGCCCCGTGACAGAGGGTGAGGAAAAAGGCTGCAGAAATCAGCCAGTTCCCAGGAACAGAAACCCTCTCCCGCCTCTGCCAAGCCCTCAGTATGACGCTGGGGCTTTACAAGCAGAATCAGGCACGGTGGGGGGCCCGTCTCAATGAATTTCAGCGCGCAGTGGGCTCACTCGCAAGTAGACCCCTGGATCCTTCAGGTGATATCTCAGGGGTACAAATTAGAATTCGAGACGTCTCCCCCTCGCCGTTTCCTAAAGTCGGCTTTACCGATGTCTCCTTCTGACAGGGAGACTGTTTTGGAAGCCATTCACAAGCTGTATTCCCAGCAGGTGATTACAAGGTACCCCTCCTGCAACAGGGAACGGGGTATTATTCCACACTGTTGTGGTACCGAAGCCGGACGGCTCGGTGAGACCGATTCTAAATCTAAAATCTTTGAACACTTACATACAGAGGTTCAAATTCAAGATTGAGTCACTCAGAGCAGTGATTGCGAACCTGGAAGAAGGGGACTACATGATGTCTCGGGACATCAAGGATACTTACCTTCATGTCAAAATTTACCCTTCTCATCAAGGGTACCTCAGGTTTATGGTACAGAACTGTCACTATCAGTTCAGACGCTGCCGTATGGATGGTCCACGGCACCCCGGGTCTTTACCAAGGTAATGGCCGAAATGATGATATTCCTTCGAAGGAAGGGAATTTTAGTTATCCTTTACTTGGACGATTCCCTGATAAGGGTAAGATCCAGGGAACAGTTGGAGGTCGGTGTAGCACTATTTTAGGTAGTGTTGCGGCAGCACGATTGGATTCTCAATATTCCAAAATCGCAGCTGGTTCCGACGACTTGTCTTCTGTTCCTAGGGATGATCCTGGACACAGTCCAGAAAAAGGCTTTTCTCCCGGAGGAAAAAGCCAGGGAGTTATCCGAGCTAGTCAGGAACCTCCTAAAACCGAGCCAAGTCTCAGTGCATCAATGCACAAGGGTTCTGGGTAAAATGGTGGCTTCCTAAGAAGCAATCCCATTCGGCAGATTCCACGCAAGAATTTTCCAGTGGGACCTGCTGGACAAATGGTCCGGGTCGCATCTTCAGATGCATCAGCGGATAACCCTGTCACCAAGGACAAGGGTGTCCCTCCTGTGGTGGTTGCAGAGTGCTCATCTTCTAGAGGGCCGCAGATTCGGCATTCAGGACTGGGTCCTGGTGACCACGGATGCCAGCCTGCGAGGCTGGGGAGCAGTCACCCAGGGAAGGAATATCCAGAGCTTATGGTCAAGTCTGGAGACATCACTTCACATAAATATCCTGAAGCTAAGGGCCATTTACAATGCTCTAAGCTTAGCAAGTCCTCTGCTTCAAGGTCAGCCGGTGTTGATCCAGTCGGACAACATCACGGCAGTCACCCACGTAAACAGACAGGGTGGCACAAGAAGCAGGAGGGCAATGGCAGAAGCTGCAAGGATTCTTCGCTGGGCGTAAAATCATGTGATAGCATTGTCAGCAGTATTCATTCCGGGAGTGGACAACTGGGAAGCAGACTTCCTCAGCACGACCTCCACCCGGGAGAGTGGGGACTTCACCCAGAAGTCTTCCACATGATTATAAACCGTTGGGAAAAACTCGACAAGTATTGCGCCAGGTCAAGGGACCCTCAGGCAATAACTGTAGACGTTCTGGTAACACCGTGGGTGTACCAGTCAGTGTATGTGTTCCCTCCTCTGCCTCTCATACCCAAGGTACTGAGATTGATAAGATGAAGAGGAGTAAGCACTATATTCGTGGCTCCGGATTGGCCAAGAAGGACTTGGTAACCGGAACTTCAAGAGATGCTCACGGAGGATCCGTGGCCTCTACCTCTAAGAAGGGACCTGCTCCAGCAAGGACCCTGTCTGTTCCAAGACTTACCACGGCTGCGTTTGACGGCATGGCGGTTGAACGCCGGATCCTGAAAAGGCATTCCGGATGAAGTCATCCCTATCCTGATCAAAGCCAGGAAGGATGTAACCGCAAAACATTATCACCGCATTTGGCGAAAATATGTTGAGTGGTGCGAGGCCAGTAAGGCCCGACGGAGGAAATTCAACTGGGTCGTTTCCTACATTTCCTGCAAACAGGAGTGTCTATGGGCCTGAAATTGGGGTCCATTAAGGTTAAAATTTCGTCCCTGTCAATTTTCTTCCAAAAAGAACTAACTTCAGTCCCTGAAGTTCAGACGTTTGTAAAAGGGGTACTGCATATACAGCCTCCTTTTGTGCCTTCAGTGGCACTTTGGGATCTCAATGTAGTTTTTGGGTTCCAAAAGTCACATTGGTTTGAACCACTTAAATCTGTGGAGTTAAAATATCTCACATGGAAAGTGGTCATGCTGTTGGCCCTGGCCTGGGCCAGGCGCGTGTCAGAATTGGCGGCTTTATCCTGTAAAAGCCCTTATCTGATTTTCCATTTGGACAGGACGGAATTGAGGACTCGTCCTCAGTTTCTCCCTAAGGTGGTTTCAGCGTTTCACCTGAACCAACCTATTGTGGTGCCTGCGGCTACTAGGGACTTGGAGGACTCCAAGTTGCTAGACGTTGTCAGGGCCCTGAAAATATATGTTTCCAGGACGGCTGGAGTCAGGAAAACTGACTCTCTGTTTATCCTGTATGCACCCAACAAGCTGGGTGCTCCTGCTTCTAAGCAGACTATTGCTCGTTGGATTTGTAGTACAATTCAGCTTGCACATTCGGTGGCAGGCCTGCCACAGCCAAAAATCTGTAAATGCCCACTCCACAAGGAAGGTGGGCTCATCTTGGGCGGCTGCCCGAGGGGTCTCGGCTTTACAACTTTGCCGAGCAGCTACTTGGTCAGGAGCAAATACGTTTGTAAAATTCTACAAAATTGATACCCTGGCTGAGGAGGACCTGGAGTTCTCTCATTTGGTGCTGCAGAGTCATCCGCACTCTCCCGCCCGTTTGGGAGCTTTGGTATAATCCCCATGGTCCTTACGGAGTTCCCAGCATCCACTTAGGACGTTAGAGAAAATAAGAATTTACTTACCGATAATTCTATTTCTCGTAGTCCGTAGTGGATGCTGGGCGCCCATCCCAAGTGCGGATTGTCTGCAATACTGGTACATAGTTATTGTTACCAAAAAATCGGGTTATTGCTGTAGTGAGCCATCTTTTCTAGAGGCTCCTCTGTTATCATGCTGTTAACTGGGTTCAGATCACAAGTTGTACGGTGTGATTGGTGTGGCTGGTATGAGTCTTACCCGGGATTCAAGATCCTTCCTTATTGTGTACGCTCGTCCGGGCACAGTATCCTAACTGAGGCTTGGAGGAGGGTCATGGGGGGAGGAGCCAGTGCACACCAGATAGTCCTAAAGCTTTCTTTAGATGTGCCCAGTCTCCTGCGGAGCCGCTATTCCCCATGGTCCTTACGGAGTCCCCAGCATCCACTACGGACTACGAGAAATAGAATTATCGGTAAGTAAATTCTTATTTTTCTCTTCCTTTTTCCGTGCTGACCATGCCTACTTTATCTCAGCTATGTACAGTCTCCACTGATATGTTATTTAATTTAATTGTCTATGTACACATATTTGAAAACTATGTTCTTCATTTTTCATTGTACATTGCATTTCTGCTGCTGGTATGTGCTTCTGTTATTATTATTTGCTCTATCCTCAAAAACAATAAAAAAATCCTCCAAAAAATGGTGCCATGTCATGCCATGAAAGGTCCATATAAGCAGGAGGCTAGTCAGATGTCACAACCAGGACGAGCACCCTATTCCTTCCCCAGAAATTAGAAATGTGCTGCTACTCAATAATTATGTAGGTTGAAAGGGAATAGGAAGGTATTTCTAAGCTATAATTGAACTTGAGCTCTAAACACTATTTTCTCTAACGTCCTAGTGGATGCTGGGGACTCCGTAAGGACCATGGGGAATAGCGGGCTCCCCTGGAGACTGGGCACTCTAAAGGAAGATTTAGTACTATCTGGTGTGCAATGGCTCCTCCCTCTATGCCCCTCCTCCAGACCTCAGTTAGAATCTGTGCCCGGACAGAGCTGGGTGCTTTTAGTGAGCTCTCCTGAGCTTGCTAATAAGAAAGTATTTTAGTTAGGTTTTTTTTTTATTTTCAGAGAGCTTCTGCTGGCAACAGACTCTCTGCTACGTGGGACTGAGAGGAGAGAATCAAACCTACTAACTGCAGCTAGGTTGCGCTTCTTAGGCTACTGGACACCATTAGCTCCAGAGGGATCGAACACAGGACCTGACCTTGTCGTCCGTTCCCGGAGCCGCGCCGCCGTCCCCCTCGCAGAGCCAGAAGACAGAAGCCGGCAGAAGCGGAGAAGACATCGAAATCGGCGGCAGAAGACTCCTGTCTTCACATGAGGTAGCGCACAGCACTGCAGCTGTGCGCCATTGCGCCCACACTAACCCACACACTCCGGTCACTGTAGGGTGCAGGGCGCAGGGGGGGGGCGCCCTGGGCAGCAATTGATACCTCCTGGCGAAAGCTGCATATAGACAGTGGGACACTGTTATATGTATGAGCCCCCGCCATTTATTTTACAAAAAAATCGCGGGACAGAAGCCCGCCGCTGAGGGGGCGGGGCCTACGTCCTCAGCACTCACCAGCGCCATTTTCCTTCCACAGCTCCGCTGAGAGGAAGCTCCCCAGGCTCTCCCCTGCAGAATCACGGTAGAGGGGTAAAAAAGAGAGGGGGGGGCACATAAATTTAGGCGCATTAATAATATTACAGCAGCTACTGGGTAAACACTAAGTTACTGTGTAATCCCTGGGTTATATAGCGCTGGGGTGTGTGCTGGCATACTCTCTCTCTGTCTCTCCAAAAGGCCTTGTGGGGGTCCTGTCCTCATTTGGAGCTTCCTCTGTGTGTGTGTGGTGTGTCGGTACGCGTGTGTCGACATGTTTGACAAAGAGGGCTATGTGGAGGCAGAGCAAGTGCAGTTGACTGATGTGTCGCCGACGACGGTGCCGACACCTAATTGGATGGATATGTGGAAGGTGTTAAATGATAATGTAAACTCCTTACATAAAAGGTTGGATAAAGCTGATACCTTGGGCCAGTCAGGGTCTCAACCCATGCCTGATCCTACAGCGCAGAGGCCCTCAGGGTCTCAAAAGCGCCCACTATCCAAAATGGTTGACACAGATGTCGACACGGATTCTGACTCCAGTGTCGACGACGATGATGCAAAATTGCAACCAAAAATGACAAAAGCTATACGTTACATGATTATAGCGATGAAGGATGTTTTACACATATCAGAGGTAAACCCTGTCCCTGACAAGAGGGTTTATATGTATGGGGAGAAAAAGCAAGAGGTGACTTTTCCCCCTTCACATGAGTTAAATGACTTATGTGAAAGAGCGTGGGATTCCCCAGATAAGAAAGTCCTGATTTCCAAAAGGTTACTTATGGCGTACCCTTTCCCGCCAGAGGACAGGGTGCGCTGGGAATCCTCCCCTAGGGTAGATAAAGCTCTCACACGCTTATCTAAGAAGGTGGCCCTGCCGTCGCAGGATACGACCACCCTAAAGGATCCTGCAGATAGAAATCAGGAAAGTATCCTGAAATCTGTTTATACACATTCACGGACTCTACTGAGGCCGGCAATTGCGTCGGCGTGGATGTGTAGTGCTGTAGCAGCGTGGACAGATAATCTGTCTGAGGAAATGGATACCTTGGACAGGGATACCATTATGCTGACCCTGGGGCATATAAAAGACACTGTCCTATATATGAGGGATGCCCAGAGGGACATTTGCCTACTGGGCTCTAGAATAAATGCAATGTCAATTTCTCTGACGTCCTAGTGGATGCTGGGTACTCCGTAAGGACCATGGGGTATAGACGGGCTCCGCAGGAGACTGGGCACTCTTAAAAGAAAGATTAGGTACTATATCTGGTGTGCACTGGCTCCTCCCCCTTTGCCCCTCCTCCAGACCTCGGTTAGTATCTGTGCCCGGCCAGAGCTGGATGCACCCTAGGGGCTCTCCTGAGCTTCCTAGAAAAGAAAGTATTTGTTAGGTTTTTTATTTTCAGTGAGATCTGCTGGCAACAGACTCACTGCTACGTGGGACTGAGGGGAGAGAAGCGAACCTACCTGCTTGCAGCTAGCTTGGGCTTCTAAGGCTACTGGACACCATTAGCTCCAGAGGGATCGAACACAGGCCCAGTCCTCAATCGTCCGGTCCCGGAGCCGCGCCGCCGTCCCCCTTGCAGAGCCAGAAGAACGAAGAGAAGTTGAAAATCGGCGGCTGAAGACTCCGGTCTTCATTAAGGTAGCGCACAGCACTGCAGCTGTGCGCCATTGCTCCCACAGCACACCACACACTCCGGTCACTGATGGGTGCAGGGCGCTGGGGGGGGGGGGGGGCGCCCTGGGCAGCAATTAGATTACCTTACTTGGCGAAAAGCACATAATACAGTCTGATAAACTGTATATGTGCATTAACCCCTGCCATTAAAGTACATAAAAGGACAGAAGCCCGCCGCTGAGGGGGCCGGGCCTTCTTCCTCAGCACACCGGCGCCATTTTCTCTTCACAGCTCCGCTGGAAGGAAGCTCCCCAGGCTCTCCCCTGCAGTATCCTGGTACACAAAGGGTAAAAAAGAGAGGGGGGGGGCACATAAATTTAGGCGCAAAACTGTGTATATAAGCTGCTATAGGGGAAAAATCACTCAGTATAGTGTACATCCCTGTATTATATATCGCTGTGGTGTGTGCTGGCATACTCTCTCTCTGTCTCACCAAAGGGCCTTGTGGGGGAACTGTCTTCAAATAGAGCATCCCCTGTGTGTGGTGTGTGTCGGTACGCGTGTGTCGACATGTCTGAGGTAAAAGGCTCCTCTAAGGAGGTGATAGAGCGGATATGTGTGTGGGAGGGTGTCTCCGTCAACAACGCCGACACCTGTTTGGATATGTGTAAGTGCGGAGGTAAAATTATTGCACAAAAGGTTAGGGAACAGAAAGGAAATCTACCCTGGTCTGTCCCTATGTCACAGAGTCCTTCAGAGTCTCTCTATGATCACTATCCAAAATAACAAAGTATCGACACGGAGTTTAACTCCACTGTCGACTACGATAATGCAAAGTTACAGCCAAGAGGGCTAAAAGATATTCAATATATGATTATTGGAATAAAAGATGATTTGCATATCACTGATGACTCATCTGTCCCTGACACGAGAGTACACATGTTAAGGGGAAGAATGCTGAGGTAAATTTCCCTCCTCTCATGAGGAAAAAGAGCTGGAATCTCCAGACAAGAGACGGCAGCTTCCCACAAGAGAATTCTCAGGCTGTATCCTTTCCCCACTAGGGCCAGGATGTGTTGAGAATCTTCCCCTTGGGTGTCCTGTTTGCACTAGCTATTCTCAGGGATCCTGCAGATAGTGTGCACATTCTAGTATACTACCCAGACCGGCGATTGTGTCGGCATGGGTTTTTAGCGCTGTGGCAGCGTGGACAGGTACCTTATCAGCAGAGATTGAGACCCTAGTATGCATATAAATATTTTAAGATGCTGTCTTAAGTGATAGATATATAATTATAAAGCATGCCCAAAGGGACATGAGTATACTGGGTCCTAGAGACAAAAGCTATGTCGATTTCTGCTTGACGTGTCCTGTAGAATATACATTGGACAGATGATGCCGACTTAAGAGGCATATGGAAGGCTGAGGATTGTGTGGAGAAAGGTTCTCGGGCCTGGTCTCCACAGCTATAGCTGGTGATTCTGATATTTTGCCTTATATTCCTGCACAGCCTAAGAAAGCACGACATTATTAAATGCAGCTTTTCGAATAAAGAAACAAGAAAGTCTGAGGTGCGTCCTTTCTTGTCAGAGCCGGGGGCAGAGGAAAGAAGCTGTACAACACAGCTAGTCCCCAGGAACAGAAGTCCTCCCCGGCCTCTACAAAAATCCACCGCATGTCGCTGGGGCTCCACAGGCGGAGCTAGGCCCGGTGGGGACACGCCTTCGTAAGTTCAGCCACAAGTGGGTTCACCCCCTGTTAGATCCCTGGGCAATAGAAATTGTATCGCAGGGATACAGGCTGGACTGTGAGAAGATGCCCCCTCACCGAGGACCCGGCGGGCTTCCCCCCAAGAGAGGGAGCCAGTGTTAACTGCAATTCGTAAATTGTATCTTCAACAAGAGGGTGTTATTATTCGACCATGTTATAATCCTGAAACCAGACGGTTCGGTTAGACCCATATTGTATTAAAATCCCTGAACATATACCTGAAAAGGTTCAGGTTCAAGATGGAATCGCTAAGAGCGGTCATTGCAAGCCTGAAATGAATCGGGACATAAGGGATGCATACCTTCGTGTCCCCATTTATCCACCTCATCAGGCGTACCTCAGAATTGCGGTACGGGATTGTCATTACCAATTTCACCAAGGTAATGGCGGATATGATGGTGCTCCTGCGGAAGCAAGGTGTCACTATTATCACATACTTGGATGATCTCCTCATAAAAGCGAGATCAAGCGAGCAGTTGCTGGACAGCGTATCACCTTCTCTGGAAGTGAAACGGCAACACGACTGGATTCTATATATTCCGAAGTCGCAGTTGGTTCCTACAGCTCATCTGCCTCGCCTAGGCATGATCCTAGACACAGACCAGAAGAGGGTTTATCTCCCGATAGAGAGAGCTCAGGAGCTCATGACACTGGTCAGGAATCCATTGAAAACCAAAACAGGTGTCAGTGCATCACTGCACTCGAGTCCTGGGAAGGATGATGGCATCATACGAGGCCATCCCCTTCGGCTGGTTCCATGCAAGGACAATGGAACTTACTGGACAAGTGGTCCGGATCACATCTTCAGATGCATCGGTTAATCACCCTATCCCCCAGGGCCAGGGTGTCTCTCCTGTGGTGGCTGCGGAGTGCTCACCTTCTCGAGGGCCGCAGATTCGGCATTCAGGACTGGGTCCTGGTGACCACGGATGCAAGCCTCCGAGGGTGGGGGGCAGTTACACAGGGAAGTAAATTCCAAGGTTTGTGGTCAAGCCAACAGACTTGCCTTCACATCAATATCCTGGAACTAAGGGCCATATACAACGCCCTAAGTCAAGCAGAGTTCCTGCTTCGCGACCAACCGGTTCTGATCCAGTCAGACCGCAGGGGCTCATGTAAACCGCCAGGGCGGCACAAGGAGCAGGGTGGCGAGGGTAGAAGCCACCAGAATTCTTCGCTGGGCGGAGAATCAAGTAAGCGCACTGTCAGCAGTGTTCATTCCGGGAGTGGACATGACCTCCACCCGGGAAAGTGGTGACTTCATCAGGAAGTCTTCACGCAGTTTTGCAAATTGATGGAAACTGCCTCAGGTGGACTACATGGCGTCCCACCTCAATAAAAAGATAAAAAAGGTTTTACGCTGGGTCAAGGGACTCTCAGGCGATAGCTGTGGTCGCACTAGTAACACCGTGGGTGTTCCAGTCGGTTCCCTCCTCTTCCTCTCAGACCCAAGGGCTGAGAATTGTAAGAAACGGAGGAGTGTGAACAATATTCTTTGCTCCGGATTGGCCAAGAAGGACTCGGTACCCGGAACTGCAAGAAATGCTCTCAGAGGACCCATGGCCTCTGCCTCTCAGTCAGGACATGTTGCAACAGGGACCCTGTCTGATCCAAGACTTACCGCGGCTGCGTTGGACGGCATGGCGGTTGAACACCGGATCCTAGCGGAAAAGGGCATTCCGGATGCAGTTATTCCTACGCTGATAAAGGCTAGGAAAGACGTGACAGCAAGACTTTTTCACTGTATATGGCGAAAATAGGTTGCTTGGTGTGTGGCCGGGAAGGCCCTACAGAGGAATTCCAGGGGGGTCGATTCCTGCACTTCCTACAGTCAGGAGTGACTATGGGCCTAAAATTAGGATCCATAAAGGCCAAGATTTCGGCCCTATCCCTTTTTCTCTCAAAAAGAACTGGCTTCACTGCCTGAAGTTCGGACGTTGTTACAGGGGTGCTGCATATTCAACCCCTTTTGTGCCTCCAGTGGCACCTTAACGTGTGTTGGATTCCTAAAATCCCACTGGTTTGAGCCACTTAAGACCGTGGAGCTAAAATATCTCACTTGGAAAGTGGTCATGCTTTTGGCCTTAGCTTGGACTAGGCGTGTGTCAGAATTGGCGGCTTTGTCATGTAAAAGCCCATATCTGATCTTCCATATGGAAAGGGCAGAATGGAGGACTCGTCCCCAATTTCCACCTAAGGTGGTATCATCGTTTCATTTGAACCAACCTATTGTGGTGCCTGCGGCTACTAGGGACTTGGAGGATTCCAAGTTGCTGGACGTAGTCCGGGCCCTGAAACTTTATGTTTCCAGGACGGCTAGAGTCAGAAAAACTGACTCGCTATTTATCCTGCATGCACCCAACAAGCTGGGTGCTCCTGCTTCAAAGCAGACTATTGCTCGCTGGATTTGTAGCACGATTCAGCTTGCACATTCTGCGGCTGGACTGCCGCATCCTAAATTAGTAAAAGCCCATTCCACGAGGAAGGTGGGCTCTTCTTGGGCGGCTGCCCGAGGGGTCTCTGCTTTACAACTTTGCCGAGCTGCTACTTGGTCGGGTTCAAACACTTTTGCAAAATTCTACAAGTTTGATACCCTGGCTGAGAAGGACCTTGAGTTTGCTCATTCGGTGCTGCAGAGTCATCCGCACTCTCCCGCCCGTTTGGGAGCTTTGGTATAATCCCCATGGTCCTTACGGAGTACCCAGCATCCACTAGGACGTCAGAGAAAATAAGAATTTACTTACCGGTAATTCTATTTCTCGTAGTCCGTAGTGGATGCTGGGAGCCCGTCCCAAGTGCGGACTCTCTGCAATACATGTATATAGTTATTGCTTAACTAAAGGGTTATTGTATGAGCCATCTGTTGAGAGAGGCTCAGTTATTGTTCATACTGTTAACTGGGTATAGTTATCACGAGTTGTACGGTGTGATTGGTGTGGCTGGTATGAGTCTTACCCTGGATTCCAAATCCTTTCCTAGTAATGTCAGCTCTTCCGGGCACAGTTTCCCTAACTGAGGTCTGGAGGAGGGGCATAGGGGGAGGAGCCAGTGCACACCAGATATAGTACCTAATCTTTCTTTTAAGAGTGCCCAGTCTCCTGCGGAGCCCGTCTATACCCCATGGGCCTTACGGAGTACCCAGCATCCACTACGGACTACGAGAAATAGAATTACTGGTGAGTAAATTCTTATTTTCTGCCAGGAGGGTCCCGTGGACTCGACAGTGGACAGGTGATGCAGACTCCAAAAACACATGGAGGTGTTACCTTACAAGGGTGAGGAATTGTTTGGGGACGGTCTCTCGGACCTGGTTTCCACAGCTACTGCTGGGAAGTCAAACTTTTTGCCATATATTCCCTCACAACCTAAGAAAGCACCGTATTACCAAATGCAGTCCTTTCGCGCACAAAGAAGCAAGAAGGTCAGAGGTGCTTCCTTTCTTGCTAGAGGCAGGGGTAGAGGAAAAAAGCTACACCTTACAGCTAGTTCCCAGGAACAGAAGTCCTCCCTGGCTTCCACTAAATCCACCGCATGACGCTGGGGCTCCACGGGTGGAGCCAGGAGCGGTGGGGGCGCGTCTCCGACATTTCTGCCACCAGTGGGTTCGCTCACGGGTGGATCCCTGGGTTATACAGATTGTGTCTCAGGGATACAAGCTGAAATTCGAGGTGATGCCCCCTCAACGTTACCTAAAATCGACCCTGCCAGCTTCCCCCATAGAAAGGGAAGTAGGGGTAGCGGCAATTCACAAGCTATTTCTCCAGCAGGTGGTGGTAAAGGTTCCCCTTCTTCAACAGGGAAAGGGATACTATTCCACAATGTTTGTGGTACCGAAACCGGACGGTTCGGTCAGACCTATATTAAATTTAAAGTCCCTGAACATTTATCTGAAAAGATTCAAGTTCAAAATGGAATCGCTCAGAGCGGTCATTGCAAGCCTGGAAGAGGGGGATTTTATGGTGTCTCTGGACATCAAGGATGCTTACTTGCATGTCCCCATTTATCCGCCTCATCAGGAGTACCTCAGATTTGTGGTACAGGACTGTCATTACCAATTCCAGACGTTGCCGTTTGGGCTCTCCACGGCACCGAGAATATTTACCAAGGTAATGGCAGAAATGATGGTGATCCTGAGAAAGCAAGGAGTCACAGTTATCCCATACTTGGACGATCTCCTCATAAAGGCGAGGTCAAGGGAGCAGTTGCAGATCAGCGTAGCGCACTCTCAGGAAGTGTTGCAACAGCATGGCTGGATTCTGAATATCCCAAAGTCGCAGCTGATTCCTACGACGCGTCTGCCCTTTCTGGGCATGATTCTGGACACAGACCAGAAGAAGGTGTTTCTCCCGACGGAGAAGGCTCAAGAGCTTGTGACTCTAGTCAGAGACCTCTTAAAACCGAAACAGGTGTCGGTGCATCACTGCACGCGAGTCCTGGGAAAGATGGTGGCATCATACGAGGCCATTCCCTTCGGCAGGTTCCATGCGAGGATCTTTCAATGGGATCTGTTGGACAAATGGTCCGGATCGCATCTTCAGATGCATCGGCTGATCACCCTGTCCCCCAGGGCCAGGGTGTCTCTTCTGTGGTGGCTACAAGAGTGCTCACCTTCTCGAGGGCCGCAGGTTCGGCATACAGGACTGGGTCCTGGTGACCACGGATGCGAGCCTCCGAGGGTGGGGGGCAGTCACTCAAGGAAGAAACTTCCAAGGGTTGTGGTCAAGTCAGGAGGCTTGTCTGCACATAAATATCCTGGAACTAAGGGCCATATTCAACGCCCTGAGTCAAGCGGAGCCCCTGCTTCGCAACCAACCGGTGCTGATTCAGTCAGACAACATCACCGCGGTGGCTCATGTAAACCGCCAGGGCGGCACAAGAAGCAGAGTCGCGATGGCGGAAGCCACCAGGATTCTTCGGTGGGCGGAGAATCACGTACAAGCACTGTCAGCAGTGTTCATTCCGGGGGTGGACAACTGGGAAGCAGACTTCCTCAGCAGGCACGACCTTCACCCGGGAGAGTGGGGACTTCATCACGAAGTCTTCATTCAGATTACAAATCGATGGGAACTGCCACAGGTAGACATGATGGCGTCCCGTCTCAACAAAAAGCTACAACGGTATTGCGCCAGGTCAAGAGACCCTCAGGCGATAGCTGTGGACGCCCTGGTAACACCGTGGGTATTCCAATCGGTCTATGTGTTTCCTCCTCTTCCTCTCATACCCAAGGTGCTGAGAATCGTAAGAAGAAAAGGAGTGAGAACAATACTCATTGTTCCAGATTGGCCACGAAGGCCTTGGTACCCGGAACTGCAAGAAATGCTCACAGAGGACCCATGGCCTCTGCCTTTCAGACTGGACCTGTTGCAACAGGGGCCCTGCCTGTTCCAAGACTTACCGCGGCTGCGTTTGACGGCATGGCGGTTGAACGCCGGATCCTAGCGGAAAAAGGCATTCCGGAGGAAGTTATTCCGGAGGAAGTTATTCCTACGCTGATAAAGGCTAGGCAGGACGTGACAGCAAAGCATTATCACCGCATATGGCGAAAATATGTTGCTTGGTGTGAGGCCAGGAAGGCCCCTATAGAGGAATTCCAACTGGGCAGATTTCTGCACTTTCTACAGTCTGGAGTGACTATGGGCTTGAAGTTGGGATCCATAAAGGTCCAGATTTCGGCCCTATCCATTTTCTTTCAAAAGGAACTGGCGTCTCTTCCTGAAGTTCAGACGTTTGTTAAGGGAGTGCTGCATATTCAGCCCCCTTTTGTGCCACCAGTGGCACCTTGGGATCTCAACGTGGTGTTGGGTTTCCTAAAATCCCACTGGTTTGAACCACTTAAAACCGTGGAGCTAAAGTATCTCACGTGGAAGGTGGTCATGCTATTGGCCTTAGCTTCGGCTAGGCGTGTGTCAGAATTGGCGACTTTGTCATGCAAAAGCCCTTATCTGGTTTTTCATATGGACAGGGCAGAATTGCGGACTCGTCCCCAATTTCTGCCAAAGGTGGTGTCATCTTTTCATTTGAACCAACCTATTGTAGTGCCTGCGGCTACTCGTGACTTGGAATGTTCCAGGTTACTAGATGTAGTCAGGGCTTTGAAGATTTATGTAGCCAGAACGACTGGAGTCAGGAAAACTGACTCGCTGTTTATCCTATATGCCCCCAACAAGTTGGGGGCTCCTGCTTCAAAGCAAACCGTTGCCCGCTGGATCTGTAACACGATTCAGCAGGCTCATTCTGCGGCTGGATTGCCGCATCCAAAATCAGTGAAAGCCCATTCCACAAGGAAGGTGGGCTCTTTTTGGACTGCTGCCCGAGGGGTCTCGGCTTTACAGCTTTGCCGAGCTGCTACTTGGTCGGGTTCAAACACATTTGCAAAATTCTACAAGTTTGATACCCTGGCTGAGGAGGACCTTGAGTTTGCCCATTCGGTGCTGCAGAGTCATCCGCACTCTCCCGCCCGTTTGGGAGCTTTGGTATAATCCCCATGGTCCTTACGGAGTCCCCAGCATCCACTAGGACGTTAGAGAAAATAAGATTTTACTCACCGATAAATCTATTTCTCATAGTCCGTAGTGGATGCTGGGCGCCCGTCCCTAGTGCGGACTTTCTGCAATACGTGTACATAGTTATTGCTTAATAATGGGTTATGTTATATTGGCATCCATTGTTGATGCCCTGTTGTTGTTCATACTGTTGACTGGATAAGTGTATCACAAGTTATACGGTGTGATTGGTGTGGCTGGTATGAGTCTTACCCGGGATTCCAAAATCCTTTCCTTATAATGTCTGCTCTTCCGGGCACAGTTTCCTTAACTGAGGTCTGGAGGAGGGGCATAGAGGGAGGAGCCAGTGCACACCAGATAGTACTAAATCTTTCTTTAGAGTGCCCAGTCTCCTGCGGAGCCCGCTATTCCCCATGGGCCTTACGGAGTCCCCAGCATCCACTACGGACTATGAGAAATAGATTTACCGGTGAGTAAAATCTTATTATTTCTCATACATCCTAGAGGATGCTGGGGATGCTTCAAGAACCATGGGGTATAGACGGAGATCCGCAGGAGACATGGGCACTTTAAGACTTTGAATGGGTGTGAACTGGCTCCTCCCTCTATGCCCCTCCTCCAGACTCCAGTTTAGATTCTGTGCCCAGTAAGACTGGTCACACACAGGGGAGCTCTACTGAGTTTCTCTGAAAATACTTTGTTTGGTTTATTATTTTCAGGGAGCACTGCTGGCAACAGTCTCCCTGCATCGTGGGACTGAGGGGAGAGAAGCAGACCTACTTCTGTGGGTTTCAAGGCTCTGCTTCTTAGGCTACTGGACACCATTAGCTCCAGAGGGTCTGATCGCTAAGTACGCCTAGATGCTCGTTCCTGGAGCCGCGCCGTCACCACCCTTGCAGAGCCAGAAGTCAGAAGCCGGGTGAGTAGAAGAAGATCAGAAGACTTCAGTGACGGCAGAAGATTTTAGTGACGGCTTTGAGGTACCGCGCAGCGTCCGCGCTGTGCTGTCATGCAAAGCGGCACTGCAGGGTGCAGGGCGCAGGGGGGGGCGCCCTGGGCAGCATAAAACCTCAATAGCAACTGGCATAAGAGTATACAGTGCCTGGGCACTAAATACAGACCCCCGCCTGTATAAATATATAAAAATAAGCGGGACTGAAGCGTGCCATTAATGGGGCGTGGCTAAGCCCTCACAGCTCTAACCAGTGCCATTTCTGCTGCGGGGTACACTGGGCTCCACAAGGATAAACATAGGGTTATAGAGTAGGACCTTGATCCGAGGCACCAACAGGCTGAAAAGCTTTGACTGTTCCCAGAATGCATAGCGCCGCCTCCTCTATAACCCTGCCTCCCTGCACAGGAGCTCAGTTTTGTAGTTGGTGCCGCAGATAGCAGGCACGTAACAGAGGGGCTGCTCCAGGCAGCCTTAAGAAGAGCTTTTTTGAAGATAAAGTGAAGACTACAAGGGCAGCAGCGGTGTGTAAATGTCAGAGACATTCACTGCTGCAGCTCCAGCTCTCCCCAGCGGCGCTGTACACTCCCGAGCCCTGGTTGCCGGGTAACTACAGCAGGAGGCTCCGGTTTTCTTCATGGTCAGGCACACACGAAGGGGGCTCTCCGGGATCGCGTGGCTGCGCTTCGGGAGGTGGTGAGTGGGTCCCACTTGCGGGACCCGTACTTTATCGCGATCCGGCGTGGTCAGTGGGAGGAGGCGGGCCGCGCGCGCTGGCGGTGGACACTGTGGCAGTACAGGCGATCCCACTAGATCACCAGGGCATGGGCGCAGGTCAGGTTTTCTCTCTAAACCAGTTTAATAAGAGCCCACAGTACCCGGTGGTTTTGCCAGCAGGGGGATAAGGCTTATACCTGAAGCCCCTCCCCCAGCCCCAGGGCGCCATTTCCCGCAAATGTTCCCGCCCTGGAGCTGCATATCTGTCTCTCCCTCACTCCCTGTCAGTGTCTGGGCGCCATTTCTCTCAGCTTCACTGTTCCTGGGACTGCTTGGGCAAATCCTCCTGTGTAAAGCCACCTGGTTGTCAGTGCTGTGACTTTACATGACACGTAAGTATTCTACCTGCCTTTTAGACAGTGTTAGTTAAGAAAGAGTGCATTTAGTCAGGGTTTTCTAGTACAATTACCCTGTGATATACATCCAGTTCTTACTGTGCAGTGTTATATCTATTGACTACATAGATAGATATATATATATATATATGCTAGTCCAGTGCAGTATTATTGTTAGTAATAACCTCTGCATTGTACAAACTGTGACTATCTGTGTGTGCATTAGCTAGCTGAGTGGTGTCCTTTTCGTGTCTTTCACTCAACTTGCTATCCCTATATTCTATAACCTGAGGGGGCTTGGTGCGTCAGGTTTTATATTTATATAGGATTTTCACAAAGATATACTTTAATACGTATTTTCTCTGTGATTTTAGTCACCATATCTCTCCTTTATCTCTGCTAGTGCTGACTACACTGCGCAGGGGTTTGGGTACGAGGTATTGTGCTGCTGCCAATTGTACTGTGTTACCCGATACTGCAAGTTACATCATGTCTGCTTCTGAGGGTAACGGTTCTGGGGCTGAACACACTGCCGGTGTTGCTGAAGCCACAGATCCCTATGAGGAGAATATAGCAGCTGTGGGCTCTGGTTCTGGGACTGTGGCAACGGAGGTACATAATTACCCACCGTGGGCCGCTTTTTCCACGCTTCTACATACGCTAGTTAATAAACTAACACCCCCTATGCCGGTACAACCGTATGTGGTCCCTGCAGCTAACCCGCCGTGGGCGGACGATTTATCTGCTCAATTGAAGAAGTTGAACCAGTCCCTGACTACTAAAAAGTCTTAACCCTCGCTCGCCGAAGCCCAAGGGTTCCTCTAAGCGAGCTCTTATCTCCTCACAATCCACTGCTGTCACTGACACCTCGTCTGATGAAGATGGCGCTTACACTGACCCCACAGGTTCTGACACAGATACTGCTGATGGGGAGGGTAGTTCACATGTGGATGTTCCTGATCTTTTGGAGGTTATTAAGTTGATTTTGCAGATTACGGATGATCCCGAGGCATCCATCCCTCCTAAGAAACCAGATAGGTTCAAGCGTCAATAGGTGGTTAAACAAGTTTTACCTCACTCTGACCACCTAGTGGATATACGTCAGGAACCCTGGGAAAACCCGGGTAAGAAGTTTGTGCCTCAAAAGAAGATGCTGGCTCGCTATCCCCTCGCGCCAGAGCTGTCTAAAAATTGGGAAACGCCTCCTCCAGTAGACTCACATGTGGCTAGGATGGTGGTTTCCACAGCTCTACCTGTCACTACCGTCACGTCTCTAAAAGAGCCTACGGATAAACTTGTGGAGGGTTGTCTGAAAGCAATTTACACCCTTACGGGTGCTGCACAAAGGTCCACTATTGCAGCAACATGGGCTGCAGAGGCTATTGAAGCAAGGGCCTTGGAGTTAGAAACTGAAATCTCTTCTGACCATGCTAGACAATGCTTGTTATATATTGTCACAGCTTCTCACTATATTAAAGAGGCGGCTTCTGATGCCGGTATCCTAGGAGCCAAGGCCTCTACTACGTCAGTCCTGGCTCGCCGGATATTGTGGCTGAGATCCTGGTCTGTGGATCTGGACTCTAGAAAAACCCTGGAGGTACTCCCTTTCAAGGGAGATATTCTGTTTGGGGAGGACTTAAATAAGATAGTGGCTGACTTGGCTACTGCCAAAACTGCCTGTCTGCCAAGTACCACTCCTTCTGTGTCGAAGGCTAAAGGTACTTCCTTTCGCCCCTTTCGTCCTTAAGGTAAAGCAGAAAGGTCAGGTGTACAACAAGCAGACCCGCACTTCCAAACCTGGTAAACCAAAGCCCAAAAGAGCCTGGGCGGCCCGTCAACCAGCTTCCAAGACCGATAAGCCTGCCGCATGATGGGGCTGGCCTTCCGCTGGAGGATCCCAGGGTGGGGGGCCGGCTTCCAGAGTATACCCAGGAATGGTTGAAGACCACTTCAGATGCCTGGGTACGGGAAGTCGTCACTCGAGGTTACGCCATAGCCTTTAGAAACCGACCCCCTCATCGATTTTGCCAGACAGACGTCCCGTTGGACCAGACAAAGGCAAACACTCTACATTCGGTGGTACAGACCCTCCTGGATACAGGAGTCGTAGTACAGGTGCCTCTTGCGCAGAGGGGCCGGGGGTCCTATTCTCCGCTGTTTCTAGTCCCGAAACCTAATGGGTCCTCCCGGCCCATTCTCAACCTCAAGGCATTGAACAGGTTTGTGAAAGTTTCCAAGTTCCGTATGGAAACCCTTCGCTCTATAGTTCTAGCCTTGGAACCTGGGAACTACATGGTCTCCCTGGATATACAGGATGCTTACCTGCATATTCCTATAGCAGCGTCACATCAGCAATACCTGAGGTTTGCAATTGGCAACCTCCATTACCAGTTTCGGGCGTTACCTTTTGGTTTAACTACGGCTCCGTGAGTCTTCACCAAAGTCATGGCGGTAATGACGGTGGTACTCCGCCGTCAAGGGGTCAGGATACTGCCGTATCTGGACGACTTGTTAATCCTGGCAAATTCCCCAGAACTTCTCCTACGTCATCTGGATATGACGGTCCGGTTTCTACAAACCCACGGGTGGCTCATCAACTGGAAGAAATCCTCCCTGGTCCCTGCTCAGAGCATGGTGCACCTGGGAGCGCTATTGGACACCCACAACCAAAGGTGGTTCTTGTCTCAGGAGAAAGTCCTGAAGCTTCAGGACAGGATTCGTTGCTTGTTTTCTCGTGCGCAAGTGTCGATACATTCGGCGATGCAGGTGCTGGGCCTCATGGTCTTAGCATTCGACATGGTGGAGTATGCTCAATTCCATTCTCGCCCCCTCCAGAGGCTAATTCTAGCCAAGTGGGACGGCCTGCCTCACCGGATCAGGTCTCACATGGTCTCATTGACTCCGGAGGTTCGTCTGTCGCTGCTCTGGTGGTTCCAGGACCAACAATTGTGCAGGGGCCGTCCCTTCTGGATATCCCACTGGGTCCTGGTGACGACGGATGCCAGTCTAAGAGGTTGGGGCGTGGTGCTGGAGCAACACTCCATTCAGGGTCGGTGGACCAAGGATTCAACATTCTGGAATTGCGGGCGGTCTACAATGCATTGAACCTGGCCCAGCATTTAATTCAGAACCGTCCTGTTCAAGTACGTCTGACAACGCCACCACAGTGGCTTACATAAATCATCAAGGCGGCACTCGAAGCCGTTTGGCAATGAAGGAAGTCTCACAGATTCTACATTGGGCGGAACGCCATCTACCGGCCATATCGGCAATATTCATTCCGGGAGTCCTGAATTGGGAAGCGGACTTTCTCAGTCGTCAGGACGTGCATGCCGGCGAGTGGGGCCTCCATCTAGAAGTGTTTCAACTCCTAGTGGAAAAGTGGGGCTTTCCAGACGTAGATCTGATGGCGTCTCGACACAATCACAAGGTTCCGGTCTTCGGAGCTGTTAGGGTCTCCTGCCCTGTGCTGCCACGTCGTCATGGCAACCGGGAGACAAGTGCTAGTGGAGTAACCTGAGCGCAGCTGATACTCCGGTTCGGGTCTTTTGCTGTGCAGTGGTTATAGGCTCTGTGCACGGCAGGGGATCCGGTGCTGGTTTTTGTGCTCGCAGTCTGTGAGGTCTGAGTGGGGCGTGGACAGCACCTGCTTTATAAGGCCTCTTTTCAGGGTGAGCAGATGCTGCTGAGTCTCTGTTGGTTAGTCAGTTCATGAAAGTTAGCCAGTACTGTGTAGCTTTGTATTTGTTTGTTGCTTACTGCAAATAGGCCTGGGGATTTGGTATTACACTCTGCCAATCCAGACCTAGCAGTAAGACTGGAGTCAGTCGTTTAGCTTGCTGGGGTTCTGTTATTACTCTGTGAACTTAGCAAGTTTGCGGCTGTATTCTAACACTTGCCTGTCTAATCCTGTCTCACTGTGCTAGGTGTCAGGGGTCAGTTTAGTGGCAGTAAGCTTAAACCTGTGCACTGCAAGTGAGAATCAGGATTGTGGAGGCTCTCCTTGTGTCTATCATTCCATCTCTGACCAAGGAGTTTACTGCCACACCCGTTGGTAACCCTTTAGGGTTTTGCTGTTGCCCTTACCAACAGCATTTCGGGTTCTCTACGTATTAAAACACAACATCTTGCTTTTTACATCTGAGCAGTTCTAATACAAGGGAGATACCCAGTTCCTTAGCCTCTGGGCTTCTCTGTTCACTGTGTGTGTATTTTGTTACCCTATCACCTTCTGTGTACGTTATGTCATATTCCCCAGTTTGTCTGTGAGTCCATTTGTTTTGCATAACAGTTCAAACACCAGTACATTCCTGCAGACACTGGAGTGCATAACAGTTCTGACACTAGTACTTTCCTGCAGGCACTGGTGTGCATAACATATTCAGCAGCCTAATACTCCTGTTGAAATTTTGTGGGAATATGGAGCATACCCCTCAAAATACGTTGCAACAGGTGGTCGATCAGGTGCAGGTCCTGACTCGGCAATTTAATGATTTGTCCATTAAAATGCACACCTCCCAGGCTGCTGGCGGAGCTCCCGCAGCAGCAGCACCTGCAGGGGTTAAGGAGCCGAAAGTAAATCTCCCGGATCGTTTTTCTGGAGATCGCTCGCAGTTCTTTTGTTTCAAGGAGAGCTGCAAGCTATACTTCCGGCTTAGGCCTCAGTCTTCTGGGTCGGAGATTCAGCGGGTGGGCATAGTGATTTCCTTGCTACAAGGAGACCCACAGGTCTGGGCATATGGGTTGCAGCCTGACTGTCCGTCGCTTAAAAGTGTTGATGCTTTTTTTACGGCACTGGGCATGTTGTATGATGACCCTGACAAGACGGCCTCAGCCGAGGCTCAGATTTCGATCCTTAAGCAAGGGCGAAGGCCAGTTGAGGTTTACTGTACGGAGTTTCGGAGGTTGGCCCATGATACCCAGTGGAATGACCCAGCCCTGAGACACCAGTACCGAAGAGGTCTTTCTAACCAGATAAAGGACCAACTGGTACAATATCCCTTGCCTGATAGCTTGGATCAGCTCATGCAGTTATCCATCCGGGTGGATAGACGGCTGAGAGAGCGTAGGCTTGAAAGGGAGACTGAGATTTCCTTCCATCCCAAGGGAACCTCAGACTCTGAGGAATTTTCTGAGGAGCCTATGCAGATTGGGGCTACCCGCCTCTCCTCGCGTGAGAAGACGCGGAGGAGACAGCAGGGGTTGTGTTTGTACTGTGGGAATAAAGGTCATGTGGTAGTATCATGCCCAGAAAAGCCGGAAAACTTCAGGGCCTGAGGGTGATGGGAAATATCCTGTCAGGCCAGAAGTCAGAATTTCCCAAGAAGACTTTTATCATTCCGGTGACCTTGAAGATCCTCGGTCAAACTGTCAAGACTGAGGCCTTTGTGGACAGTGGGGCCGACGGGGTTTTTATGGACCGCCAATTCGCCCTAAAACACTCTGTTCCCTTAGTACCCTTGGCATCGGAAATTGAGATTTGTGGGTTAAACGGGGAACCATTATCCCAAGGTAAAATTACCTCTTGCACTAGCCAGATTTCTTTGTTTATTGGAGCCACACACTCTGAAAAATTGTCCTTTTATGTGACTGTCTGTACTTTTGCCCCATTGGTGTTGGGGTTACCCTGGTTAAGGGCCCACAATCCTCAATTTGACTGGGTCTCTGGGGAGATTCTTAGTTGGGGTACTGATTGTTTCAGGAGTTGCTTGAGCCTTCCAGTCAGGCTCTCGCAGCTAAGTTTGCCAGGATTGCCAGGGTGTTATGCAGATTTTGCGGACGTGTTCTCCAAAAAAGTTGCAGAGGTACTACCTCCCCATCGCCCCTATGACTGTGCCATTGATTTGTTGCCAAATGCTAAGCTTCCCAAGAGCAGGTTGTACTCCCTGTCACGTCCTGAGACTCAGGCTATGGCAGAGTACATTCAGGAGAACTTGGCTAAGGGATTTATCAGACCTTCACAGTCTCCAGTTGGGTCGGGGTTCTTCTTCGTGGGTAAAAAGGACGGTTCGTTGCGACCCTGCATCGACTTCAGGGAATTGAACCGTATCACGATTAAAAACTCATACCCACTGCCTCTCATTTCGGTCTTGTTTGACCAGCTTCGTACTGCCACCATTTTTTCTAAGATTGACCTACGCGGTGCGTACAATCTAATCCGAATAAGAGAGGGGGATGAATGGAAGACTGCCTTTAATACCCACTCAGGGCATTATGAATATTTGGTGATGCCTTTTGGGCTCTGTAATGCCCCGGCAGTCTTCCAGGATTTCATGAATGATGTGCTCAGGGAATATTTGGATAGATTCTTAGTTGTATACTTAGATGACATCCTAATCTTCTCCCATTCCCTGGAGGAACATCGGAAGCATGTACGCTTAGTCCTCCAGAAACTCAGAGACCACCGGCTTGGGGCGAAGCTGGAGAAGTGCGAATTTGAAGTTCAGCAAATCGCATTTCTAGGATATATTATCTCCCCAGAAGGTTTCCAAATGGAGGGTTCCAAGGTACAGGCAGTCCTGGATTGGGTGCAGCCCACTAGTTTGAAGGCGCTTCAGCGTTTCCTGGGCTTTGCGAATTTTTATAGACGATTTATCGCTGGATTTTCGTCTATAGTGGCGCCCTTGGTGGCACTCACTAAGAAAGGGGCGGATGTTGCTCACTGGTCTTGTGAGGCTAAAGCGGCTTTTGCCCGTCTCAAAAGGGCATTTGTTTCGGCCAAGGTGCTGCGACACCCAGATCCAGAGCGTCCTTTTGTGGTGGAGGTGGATGCCTCTGAGATGGGTATTGGGGCAGTGCTTTCTCAGATGGGAGTGTCTGATAATCGCCTTCATCCCTGTGCTTACTTTTCCCGTAAATTTTCGCCTGCCGAGATGAATTATGACGTGGGTAACCGGGAATTGTTGGCTATTAAGGATGCACTCGAGGAGTGGAGACACTGGCTTGAGGGGGCTAAGTTTGTGGTCTCAATTCTCACTGACCATAAGAATCTGGCATATTTAGAGTCAGCGAAGCGTCTCAATGCCAGGCAGGCACGATGGGCTTTGTTTTTTGCTCGCTTTAATTTTTTGATAACATATCGCCCTGGGTCAAAAAACATCAAGGCTGATGCGCTCTCGCGGAGTTTTGCTCCAATCCAGGAGACCACCGAGGAGCCGTTGCCCATTGTTTCCCCATCATGTATTAAAGTGGGCATTACCCAGGACCTCTTATCATTAGTCCTTAGAGCACAGGAGCAGGCTCCTCCAGACCTTCCGGTAGGTCTTTTGTTTGTGCCTCCTAGGTTAAGACAGCGAGTGTTCCTGGAATTCCATGCCAAGAAGTCGGCAGGTCACCCGGGTATTGCCAGAACTCGGGAGTTGCTATCTAGGGCGGTGTGGTGGCCCTCGGTGGCTAAGGATGTGGATCAGTGGGTTCGGGCATGTGACATCTGTGCCCGAAATAAGACTCCTAGAGGGGTTCCTGTTGGCCCATTACATCCACTCTCTATCCCATCTAAGCCATGGACCCACATTTCAATGGATTTTGTGGTGGACTTGTCCAAATCCTCGGGGATGACAGCCATCTGGGTTGTCGTTGACAGGTTTTCGAAGATGGCGCACTTCGTTCCACTGGTTGGGCTGCCATCAGCCAGACGCCTGTCTGAATTATTTATGCTGCATGTTGTGCGTCTCCACGGGTTGCCACTTGATGTGGTCTCTGACCGCGGATCCCAGTTTGTGGCCAAATTCTGGAGGGCATTTTGTTCCGATCTCCAGATTTCTGTCAGCTTGTCGTCGGGCTACCATCCGCAGTCTAATGGGCAGACTGAAAGGGTGAACCAGTCCTTGGAGCAGTTCCTCAGGTGTTATGTCTCCAAGTGTCAGACTGACTGGGTTGCTCATCTGTCCATGGCGGAGTTTGCCTATAACAACGCGGCTCACTCTGCTACAGGGATCTCTCCCTTCCTTTGTGTGTATGGGCATCATCCTAAGGCCAATTCTTTTGACCCCCTGGACTCCACGCCTGGTGGTTCCTCTGTGGTTTCGGTCCTTAGAGGTATTTGGCGGAAAGTGAAGAAAGCCCTTGTATCTGTGTCATTAGTGACCAAAAGGGTTTTTGATAAGCGGAAAAGACCCTGCAGCTTCAAATTAGGAGACTTCGTCTGGTTGTCTACCAAGAATTTGAAGTTGAGACAGCCATCTCATAAGTTAGGGCCCCGGTTCATCGGCCCTTATAAGATCACCAGGGTTATCAATCCGGTGGCATTTCAGTTAGATCTGCCCCGTTCTTTGGGTATCAATAAAACATTTCATTGTTCCCTTTTAAAACGGGCGATTAGTAATCCTTCTTCCAGTGGAAGACCTTCCCCTCTTCTGATACGTGGCCAGAGGGAGTTTGTTGTTGAAAGGATTCTTGACTCCAAGGTGGTTCGGGGTCGGCTGTCATTTTTGGTGCACTGGAAGGGGTATGGCCCGGAGGAGCGGTCGTGGGTGCGCAGTTGTGATCTTCATGCCCCCAGACTGATACGCTCTTTCTTCTCGCAGTTCCCCGATAAACCCGGTGGTAGGGGTTCTTTGACCCCTCGTCAGAGGGGGGGTACTGTTAGGGTCTCCTGCCCTGTGCTGCCACGTCGTCATGGCAACCGGGAGACAAGTGCTAGTGGAGTAACCTGAGCGCAGCTGATACTCCGGTTCGGGTCTTTTGCTGTGCAGTGGTTATAGGCTCTGTGCACGGCAGGGGATCCGGTGCTGGTTTTTGTGCTCGCAGTCTGTGAGGTCTGAGTGGGGCGTGGACAGCACCTGCTTTATAAGGCCTCTTTTCAGGGTGAGCAGATGCTGCTGAGTCTCTGTTGGTTAGTCAGTTCATGAAAGTTAGCCAGTACTGTGTAGCTTTGTATTTGTTTGTTGCTTACTGCAAATAGGCCTGGGGATTTGGTATTACACTCTGCCAATCCAGACCTAGCAGTAAGACTGGAGTCAGTCGTTTAGCTTGCTGGGGTTCTGTTATTACTCTGTGAACTTAGCAAGTTTGCGGCTGTATTCTAACACTTGCCTGTCTAATCCTGTCTCACTGTGCTAGGTGTCAGGGGTCAGTTTAGTGGCAGTTAGCTTAAACCTGTGCACTGCAAGTGAGAATCAGGATTGTGGAGGCTCTCCTTGTGTCTATCATTCCATCTCTGACCAAGGAGTTAACTGCCACACCCGTTGGTAACCCTTTAGGGTTTTGCTGTTGCCCTTAGCAACAGCATTTCGGGTTCTCTACGTATTAAAACACAACATCTTGCTTTTTACATCTGAGCAGTTCTAATACAAGGGAGATACCCAGTTCCTTAGCCTCTGGGCTTCTCTGTTCACTGTGTGTGTATTTTGTTACCCTATCACCTTCTGTGTACGTTATGTCATATTCCCCAGTTTGTCTGTGAGTCCATTTGTTTTGCATAACAGTTCAAACACCAGTACATTCCTGCAGACACTGGAGTGCATAACAGTTCTGACACTAGTACTTTCCTGCAGGCACTGGTGTGCATAACAGGAGCAAGGACAAGGGATCCTCAAGCAGCATTCGTGGATGCGCTGGCGGTGCTGTGGAGGTTTCGGCTGCCGTACGTGTTCCCTCCGGTGTCACTCCTGCCCAGGGTAATTCGGAAGTTCAAGCAAGAAAAAGGAATTCTGCTTCTCATAGCTCCAGCGTGGCCCAGACGGCACTGGTTCTCAGACCTGCAAAGCCTATCGTCAGAGCGTCCAATTCTACTTCTACAACGCCCAGACCTCCTCGTTCAGGGCCCCTGTGTCTACCAAGACCTAGCCCGGCTGTCTTTGACGGCGTGGCTCTTGAAGCTTCCGTCTTGAGGGCTAAAGGGTTTTCTGAGGCGGTCATTCAAGCTATATTGCGGGCACGAAAACCGGCTTCGGCTCGGATTTACTATAGGGTCTGGCATTCTTACTTTGTTTGGTGCGCATCTAACGATTATGACGCTTCCAAGTTTAGTATAGCCAAGTTGTTGGCTTTTCTTCAGCAGGGCCTGGACTTAGGCCTGCGTCTGGCCTCCCTGAAGGTTCAAATATCTGCCTTGTCGGTGTGGTTTCAGAGAAAGATTGCGACCTTACCTGATGTGCATACCTTTACTCAGGGTGTGTTGCGTATCCAACCTCCCTATGTCCCGCCTCTGGCTCCTTGGGACTTGTTGGTGGTTTTGGAGGCGTTACAAGAGTCTCCGTTTGAACCTCTTGGTTCAGCTGATCTTAAGTGGCTTTCCCTTAAGGTGGTGTTTCTGCTGGCTGTTGCCTCAGCTAGAAGAGTGTCGGATTTGGGTGCCTTGTCCTGTAGTTCCCCATATCTGATATTTCACCGTGGCCGGGCGGTTCTTAGGACTCACCCCGGATACTTACCTTAGGTGGTTTCTTCGTTCCACCTTAACCAGGAGATTGTGGTTCCGGCACTTCGAAAGAGAGGTCTTTGGATGTGGTACGGGCTCTCCGTATCTATGTGAAGAGAACTGCTTCTATTAGGAAATCTGATTCTCTCTTTGTGCTGTTTGGATTTCACAAACGGGGCTGGCCTGCTCACAAGCAAACTTTGGCCAGATAGATTAGAATGGTGATTGCACATGCTTATGTGAGGGCTGGCCTCTCGGCTCCTGCTCACATTACGGCCCATTCTACTCGGTCTGTGGGACCTTCTTGGGCGGCCCGCCGTGGTGCGACCCTTGAACAATTGTGCAAGGCGGCTACGTGGTCATCTGTGAACACGTTCATAAGGTTCTATGCCTTTCGATACTGCCACTTCCCAGGATGCTTCCTTTGGACGCCGGGTTCTTGTGCCCGCTACAGTGCGTCCCCTCCCATAAGGAACTGCTTTAGGACATCCCCTATGTCTATCCTTGTGGAGCCCAGTGTACCCCGCAGCAGAAAATGAGTTTTATGGTAAGAACTTACCTTTGTTAAAACTCTTTTTGTGAGGTAGACTTACCAGTGGTATCTGCCGAGATCAACTTAACAAAGCCATCCCCAAACCAGGTTTCACCTTCATAGGGAAGATACTCCAGTACTTCACAAGGCGCCCACCCTGACGCACTTAGCTTCTTTGGGTTGGTATGGCATTAGCCGCTGACACTTCTCCTGTCGTGAGAGTGTGGTGTATGTGGCTACTAACCGTTGTCGTCTCTTTTCCTGCTACTGCATTGGGCTGGTTAACTGAAAACTGAGCTCCTGTGCAGGGAGGCGGGGTTATAGAGGAGGCGGCACTATGCATTCTGGGAACAGTCAAAGCTTCTCAGACTGTTGGTGCCTCGGATCAAGATCCTACTCTACACCCCTATGTTTATCCTTGTGGAGCCCAGTGTACCTCGCAGAAAGAGTTTTAACAAAGGTAAGTTCTTACCATAAAACTAGTTTTTCTCCTCACAGAGACGCTGGTCCTACCAAAACACTGCTGTACAGATCAGAGTGAAAAATGAGGGGGGGGCACAGTTGTTTGGTGCAATAGAAGTTAAAAATAAAAGCACACTATATCATTAGCGCGGTGTAAATGAGCTGGTAAACTCCTTATGTTTTTCCATGACAGAATGTACTGGGGTCTATCCCTTATAGCCAGTGTAATGTCGGTGGGTGTTTGGTACACGTGTGTCGGCATATCTGAGGCTGAGTGCTCTGCCACAAAGGGAATGACTATGTCGGTGCTGTCGACTCCTAATAGTACTTGGTACATGTAAATCAATGTCAACATGTCAGTAGAGGTATATTTTTCCCTAGAGAAAACTATATGGGAGACACAGACGTAGGGGGTGACCCTGTCGGCACCAACAATATCTGACTGGGTGGATATTGACATGATAACGTGATGCATATCAGAAAGAGCTATACCTATATGTATGTATAGTAAGGTTACATAGGTCTGTGGACCGATCGCAGACGCGATAATATTTATGGAGGGAGTCATATTCATAGAATTGATTTCTCTCAGACCCCTCGGGAATGCAAAAATTTTATTTTGCCCAGTTACTACTCCCTGAGATCGACTTGAATAATGTTTTTTATGTCGACCATAATGTTTCCTGATCAGATCCACAAAATTGGCATTCAGTACCTGTTCATACACATTGGAACGTATTAACGTCACTAAGGACCCTGCTGTTCCTGACAAAAGGATATATGTATACGTATTATATATATATATATATATATATATATATATATATATGTATGTATGTATGTATGTATGTGTGTGTATAGGTGAAGAAAACATTTGAAGGTATATGTATGTGTATATATATATATATATATATATATATATATAAATAAATATTTATAATGAATGCTGAGGTAAAGTTATTCCTTCTCATGGATAGAATAAAGTGAGAGTCACCCCTGTTCTGCACGGGGCTCTGTCACAAAGGATCGTATGCAGGAAGATATGTGATACTCTAATTATGTGTCTGCATGTATGTTGATTTTACTAGCATTACATGCGCATGGGGGAGAAGTTGTATGCAGGGTACTCCTGAAGTCGAGTCATGTCTTTATTATTGCAGCATACTGCCGTGCGACTACAAGGGATATAGGACTCTTGGGTTCGCGGCCCACTTCCATGGCGGTCTCGACTAGGAGGACGTTGTGGATTCACCAATGGAATGCTGAGGCTGACTCCGAGAAGTACTGGAGTATCTTCCCTATGAAGGTGAAACCTGGTTTGGGGATGGCTTTGTTAAGTTGATCTCGGCAGATACCACTGGTAAGTCTACCTTCTTGAACTATGTTCCCTCACAACGGTTTGTGATGCATTTTTGTAGGATGCAGTCATTTCAACCGAATGGATACGGTTTTTCCCTTTCTTTGCAGGTAGAGGAAGGTGGAAAGGTAAGAGGTCAGCAGCCTTTTCAAGGTCGCAGAAGCAGAAATTATCCTCTGTTTCTACCACATCCACCGCATGTTGCTGGGTCTATCTTGCGGGAGCCCACACCGGTGGGACCATGTCTAATACTCTTCAGTCAGTCCTGGACCGGACATGGACCAGTGAGTTTAAGAATAGAGTCCAAAGTGGGACATACTGGAGTTTCCAGACGATTCCCCTCACTGATTTTTCAAATAGACCTTACCGATTCTCCTATGGACGGGGAGGTAGTATGCGACGCCATACAGGAGTTGGGTCAGGATCAGGGCATTGTCCTGCTGTCCCGGTCACAAAAAAAAAAAAAAATCTCCAATCTGTAAAAGGAGAAAGAGGGTCTAAGTACGGTTCTTCCGCATTTGGCTTACCTGGGTTTGCTATTCAGGATTGTCATTGCCAATTAACCGGAGTGATGGCGGTATGATGGTTCTCCTTCAATAGTAAAAGTCATTATTATTCTGTACTGGGACGCTCTCCTGACTACGGCGAGGTCAAGAAACAAGTGGTGCAAATCGTTTTCTCCCTGACAGTTCTTCAACAAAGTGGTTGGCTCCTGAACTTGCCAGAATCACTGTTGATCCCAACGTCGTGGTTGTCGGAGTTGGGAATAAGGTTAGATAAAGAACTGTTGAGAGTTTGTTTCTTCCAGTGGAAAGAGCTCTGAGGATCCAGAGTCGGATCAGATTTGCAACAGTGTAAATCCATCAATACGTTCCGTTGATGAAGAAGATGGTTGCGGCCTACGAGGCCATTCAGTGAGCAGGGTAAATGCCAGAGTGGTTTTAGCGGGACCAGTTGGACATGTGGTCCGGGTCTCACCTGCACATGCACCGGAAAATAATCCTATCTTCCAGGACCAGAATCTCTCTCCTGTGGTGGCTGCACAGTTCTCACCTCCTAGAGGGACGAAGGTTCGGGATCCAGGATTGGATCCTGGTGTCCATGGATGCAAGTCTCCAAGGCTGGGGAGCAGTCTTTCAAGGGGAAGAGTTTCCAGGGAAAATGGTCAAGCTGGGAAGCTTGTCTGCAATAAACATTCTGGAATTAAGGGCTATTTACAACGGCCTTCGGCAAGCAGAACATCTTCGCGATCTGCCCGTCTTAATTCAGTCGGACAACTTAACAGCAGTGGCGTACATAAACCGCTAGGGCGGAACAAAGAGCAAAGCGGCAATGGCGGAGGCCACAAAAATTTTCCGCTGGGCGGAAAGGCATGTAAACGCTCTGTTAGCGGTCTTCATTCCAGGTGTAGACAACTGGGAAGCAGACTTCCTCAGCAGACACGATCTCCATCCAGGAGAGTGGGGTCTTCATCAAGAGGTTTACACAGAAGTAACAAGTCTTTGGGGAATTCCTCAAATAGACATGATGGCGTCTCGCCTCAACAAGAATCTTCAGAGATATTGTTCCAGGTCGAGGGACCCTCAAGGAATAGCGGTGGACGCCCTGGTGACACCGTGGGTGTTTCAGTCGGTCTATGTGTTCCCTCCACTTCCACTTTTTCCGAAGGTGATAAAGATCATAAGAAGAACAAAGGTTCAGGCGATCCTCATTGTTCTGGACTGGCCAAGGAGGGCTTGGTATCCAGATCTTCAAGAATTACTCATAGAAGATCCCTGGCCTCTTCCTCTATGAGAGGACCTGTTACAGCAAGGACTGTGCGTGTATCAAGACTTACCGCGGCTGCGTTTGACGGCATGGCGGTTGAACGCCATATCCTAGCCCGAAAGGGTATTCCCAGTGAAGTCATTCCCACACTGCTTCAGGCTAGAAAAGAAGTAACGGCGAAGCTTTACCACCGTGTTTGGAGAAAATATGTGTCTTGGTGTGAATCCAAGAAGGCTCCTACGGAAGAATTTCAGCTGGGGCGTTTGCTCCGATTTTTTGCTAGCAGGTGTGGATGCGGGCCTAAAGTTAGGCTCCATTAAAGTACAAATTTCGGCCTTATCTGTTTTCTTTAAGAAAGAGTTGGCCTCCCTTCCAGAAGTTCAGACCTTTGTGAAGGGCGTGCTGCACATCCAACCTCCCTTTGTGCCCCCAGTGGCACCATGGGATCTTAATGTGGTGTTGCAGTTCCTGCAATCTCATTGGTTTGAACCTTTACGTAAGGTTGAGTTGAAATTCCTTACTTTGAAAGTGGTCATGCTGTTGGCCTTGGTGTCCACAAGGCGGGTGTCTGAATTGGCGGCTTTGTCTCACAAAAGCCCCTATTTAATCTTCCATGCAGATAGAGCGGAGTTGAGAACTCATCAGCAATTTTCTGCCAAAAGTGGTTTCATCGTTTCAGGTAAACCAGCCTATTGTGGTGCCAGTGGCTACCGACGCCTTGGCGTAATCGAAGTCTCTCGATGTGGTCAGATCTTTAAAAATCTATGTTGCCAGAACGGCTCAGATTAGGAAAACAGAAGCTCTGTTTGTCCTATGGGCTCCCAAAAAGATTGGGGCTCCTACTTCCAAGCAGACGATTGCACGCTGGATCTGTAATACGATTCAGCAGGCTCATTCTACGGCAGGATTGCCGTTACCGAAATCGGTGGAGGCTCATTCTATCAGATAGGTGGGTTCATCCTGGGCGGCTGCCCGCGGGGTCTCGGCATTACAACTCTGCCGAGCAGCTACTTGGTCGGGTTCAAACACCTTTGCAAAGTTTTACAAGTTTGATACCCTGGCTGAGGAGGACCTCTTGTTTGGTAAATCGGTGCTGCAGAGTCATCCGCACTCTCCTGCCCGTTCTAGAGCTTTGGTATAAACCCCATGGTTCTTGAAGCATCCCCAGCATCTTCTAGGACGTATGAGAAAATAGGATTTTAATACCTACCGGTAAATCCTTTTCTCTTAGTTCGTAGAGGATGCTGGGCGCCCGTCCCAGTGCGTACTGTATCTGCAGTTATTGGGTATGTTTACACACATGGTGTGTTGTGTTTAAGTCAGCCTGTTGCTGACGATATTCAAGCCATAGCATGCGTTATGCTGTTACTGGTTGTGTTTACACACATAGGTTGTGTTACGCTTTATGTCAGCGTATTGCTGCATATTCTTCATGCCGTAGGCTGGTGTTCTATTGAATGCCACGTTCTGCGGCATACTGGAGGTGTGAGCTGGTAAAATGCTCGCCGTGGTTTATCAATAAATTCTTTCCTCGAAATGTCCGTCTCCCTGGGCACAGTTACTTAAACTGGAGTCTGGAGGAGGGGCATAGAGGGAGGAGCCAGTTCACACCCATTCAAAGTCTTAAAGTGCCCATGTCTCCTGCGGATCCCATCTATACCCCATGGTTCTTGAAGCATCCCCAGCATCCTCTACGGACTAAGAGAAAGGGATTTACCGGTAGGTATTAAAATCCTATTTTCAAGGTATTGCTTTCTAGAGATTCGTGCTTTGAGCTTAAGCCACCAGAATGTATAGCTGTCAGTTGCTATAGGGAACTCCTGGTAGTTATGCTTCTTTAAGTTTATTTAGTAAAAACAATAATTCTGGACAAGTGGAAATCACAGTTTAACCACTACTTTTCTCGTCTCTTTTGCCTACTTCTGTGTCAGTTATTTATTTTGCTGTTGCTCTGAGGGAAATTAAGTTTCCCTCCATAATTCACTGTGGGTTAATTGATCCCCAGGGGTAATTAACTGCAGCTAATTGGATACACTCCTTAATACAATAAAAATATAAATAATTTGCATTTATATACTCCAAATATAGGAAATATATACAGGTATTTAAGTTATTTTTCTGCTGCGGGGTACACTGGGCTCCACAAGGAAAGGCATAGGGGTGTAGAGTAGGATCTTGATCCGAGGCACCAACAGGCTGAAAAGCTTTGACTGTTCCCAGAATGCATAGCGCCGCCTCCTCTATAACCCCGCCTCCCTGCACAGGAGCTCAGTTTTGTAGTTGGTGCCGCAGATAGCAGGCACATAACAGAGGGGCTGCTCTGGGCAGCCCTAAGAAGAGCTTTTTTTGAAGAAAAGTGAAGACTTCAAGGGCTGTAGCAGTGTGTACATGTCTAGTGACATTCACTGATGCAGCTCCATCTCTCCCCAGCGGCGCTGTACACTCCCGAGCCCTGGTTGCCGGGTAACTACAGCAGGAGGCTCCGGTTTTCTTCTGGTCAGGCACACACAACGGGGGCTCTCCGGGATCGTGTTTCCGCGCTTCGGGAGGTGGTGAGTGGGTCCCGTACTTTATCGCGATCCGGCGCGGTCGTGGGAGGCGGGCCGCGCGCGCTGCCGGTGGACACTGTGGCAGTACAGGCGATCCCACTAGATCACCAGGGCATGGGTGCAGGTCAGGTTTTCGCTTAAAACCTTTTTATGTGTAGCCCGCAGTACCTGGTGGTTTTGCCAGCAGAGGGGATAAGGCTTAGACCTGGAACCCCTCCCCCAGCCCCGGGGCTCCATTTCCAGCAAATGTTCCCGCCCTGGAGCTACATATCTGTCTCTCCCTAACTCCCTGTCAGTGTTTGGGCGCCATTTCTCTCAGCTACACTGTTCCTGGGACTGCTTGGGCAAATCCTCCTGTGTAAAGCCGCCTGGTTGTCAGCGCTGTGACTTTACATGACACTTAAGTATTCTACTTGTCAATAAGACAGTGTTAGTTAAGAAAGAGTGCATCTAGTCAGGGTTCTCTGGTACAAGTACCCTGTGATATACATCCAGTTCTTACTGTGCAGTGTTATATCTATTGACTACATAGCTATATAAGCTGGTCCAGTGCAGTATTATTGTTAGTAATAACCTCTGCATTGTTTAACTGTGACTATATATGTGTGCATTAGCTTGCTGAGTGGTTTCTGTATCTCTGCTTGTGCTAACTACACTGTGCAGGGGTTTGGGTAAGAGGTATTGTGCTGCTGCCAATTGTACTGTGTTACCTGATACTGCAAGTTATATCATGTCTGCTTCTGAAGGTAACGGTTCTGGGGCTGAAAACACTGCCGGTGTTGCTGAAGCCACAGATCCCTATGAGGAGAATATAGCAGCTGTGGGCTCTGGTTCTGGGGGCTCCTTGCCCCCCAGTGGGACTGTGGCAATGGAGGTACATAATTACCCACCGTGGGCCGCTTTTTCCACGCTTCTACATACGCTAGTTAATAAACTAACACCCCCTATGCCGGTACAACCGTATGTGGTCTCTGCAGCTAACCCGCCGTGGGCGGACGATTTATCTGCTCAATTGAAGAAGTTGAACCAGTCCTTGACTACTAAAAAGTCTGACCCTCACTCGCCTAAGACCAAGGGGTCCTCTAAGCGAGCTCTTATCTCCTCACAATCCACTGCTGTCACTGACACCTCGTCTGATGAAAATGGCGCTTACACTGACCCCACAGATTCTGACACAGATACTGCTGATGGGGAGGGTAGTTCACATGTGGATGTTCCTGATCTTTTGGAGGCTATTAAGTTAATTTTACAGATTACGGATGATCCCGAGCCATCCGCCCCTCTTAAGAAACCAGATAGGTTCAAGCGTCAGAAGGTGGTTAAACAAGTTTTACCTCACTCTGACCACCTAGTGGATATACGTCAGGAACCCTGGGGAAACCCGGTAAAGAAGTTTGTGCCTCAAAAGAAGATGCTGGCTCGCTATCCCCTATATATAGTGAGAATTATTGGTTGGTGATACAAAGTAAGGGGCCACATATACTGTATTATTGGTGGTATTGCCTCATTGAGTATCACCATTCTATCCTGGTCATGCAAGCGGACAGGATATTCCCTGGCATATGATAATTGTCCATATTACTAATTATATAGTGGACATCTCTGCACATAATTCTTGCACATGATAATTGTTCCACTATCATTGATTGGATTTAGCTATAATCTCACTCCCTATTTTGGGCATAAGATTAATACAGATTTTTTTGAACACACGATTGACCCAGATCAATTTGAATATTTTGGGCGATACGGGTATTGGGATCGACTGAACGGGCAGATTAAACTATTGCGGACATACCCCACTGGAGATGCCCGATCTCGTCTGATCTTGGAAGCCAAGCAGTGGAGGGCCGGGTCAGTACTCGGATGGGAGACCACCTAGGAACACCCTGGTACTGCAAAAAATTCTTCTGCCCGATCTAGAGGGATCCCTAATAATACCAACTGGTACTCGGTTCTGTATGACTTATGATTTAATTCTCTACGCTAAAATAATCCTGAATAGGATTGCTGTAGAATAAATGATGGTCATATATTACACAAATACGTCATTGTGATTATAGTAAATCCACAAGCCCAAAGACTTGATTCCGGTTCTCACTGTGGTATTGAAAACCACATGAATTATTTTTCATATAGTGCTATATTTTCGCTTAGCTTTACTATTTATATATAATTTACTCCTTAATTACCCCCTTTTTTCAAACAAATTAAGTTATTTCTTACCAAAATTGATTAATATACATTTATCCCTCTGAAATGAGTGCTCCCACACAAGAGTCTACTTTCCAACTTTCTTTTGTTGGTCTTTTCTAGTTGATACCCATTTGACTCTCGGGAGCACCACTGATAGCAACTTATATCTGTACAAGAAATTTTTTTTTCCACATGTACAGGGTTGCTGTATCCATAAGCAATTTAGCATCATAAATCAGTTTTTTTCAGAGGACATTAACAATAACTGATTATAGACTAGTGCGGTCCCAAAAAAAGCTCTTTTCGCTATCCCCTCATGCCAGAGCTGTCTAAAAATTGGGAAACGCCTCCTCCAGTAGACTCACATGTGGGTAGGATGGTGGTTTCCTCAGCTCTACCTGTCACTACCGTCACGTCTCTAAAAGAGCCTACGGATAAACATGTGGAGGGTTGTCTGAAAGCGATTTACACCCTCACGGGTGCTGCACAAAGGCCCACTATTGCAGCAACATGGGCTGCAGAGGCTATTGAAGCATGGGCCCTGGAGTTAGAAGCTGAAATCTCTTCTGACCATGCTAGACAATGCTTGTCATATGTACAGAGGGAAAAGGTAGCAGGTGCACTATCTCACACTAGCTCAACCTGTAGTAACCAGAGGCACTTAGCATATTCCTGGCCAGGGCTATGAGCTTACCCACCGCATCAAGGTAGCCTCTCATTGGGTAAGTCCCTAACACTAACTATAGGGGTTCAGGTCCGGGGGGCAGGACACCCCAGAGCCACCCAGCCAGACAACCCCAGGGCATCGCAGGAGTGATAAAAATATAAGGTTAAAGAGGTAGGAGCAGCTGTTGCTGCATGTGTGAATAATGTGAGGAGTAAAAGAAAATTATGTGAAGGTGTTACATATATATAAAACAAACTATAAAGGCCATGGAGTGATGAAATAGTGTTAAATTGCGATGCCCCAGGCACCCAGCCACGGCAGGCACAGGGAGCCCCACACCCCCAGAGAATTCCCCCCATTATGGACTGCCATATTAAACAAAATGTAGGAGTCTTACCTCAGTGTGCTCATTCCAAATGTAAAGGCTAGAGTGTTGGACTATTTAAAATCAGAGGGGTGGGAGGGGCAGGGTGCTAAATTAGCTGCCCCACCCACCCCTCTGATTTTAAATAGTCCAATACTGTAGCCTTTACATTTGGAATGAGCACACTGAGGTAAGACTCCTACATTTTGTTTAATATGGCAGTCCATAATGGGGGGAATTCTCTGGGGGTGCGGGGCTCCCTGTGCCTGCCGTGGCTGGGTGTCCCTGGGGCATCACAATTTAACACTATTTTATCACTCCATGGCACTTATAGTTTGTTTTATATATATGTAACACCTTCACATAATTTTCTTTTACTCCTCACATTATTCACACATGCAGCAACAGCTGCTCCTACCTCTTTAACCCTATATTTTTATCACTCCTGCGATGCCCTGGGGTTGTCTGGCTGGGTGGCTCTGAGGTGTCCTGCCCCCCGGACCTGAACCCCTATAGTTAGTGTTAGGGACTTAACCAATGAGAGGCTACCTTGATGCGGTGGGTAAGCTCATAGCCCTGGCCAGGAATATGCTAAGTGCCTCTGGTTACTACAGGTTGAGCTAGTGTGAGATAGTAAAGTGTACAGAGGGAAAGGGTAGCAGGTGCACTAAGTCTCAAGCAGAGTAGCACCTCACTACCTAATTAAGGTGTGCAAATTAGGGCCCTTTTCCCAATGCTTGTCATATATTGTCACAGCTTCTCACTATACTAAAGAGGCGGCAACTGATGCCGGTATCCTAGCAGCCAAGGCCTCTACTACATCAGTCCTGGCTCGCCGGATATTGTGGCTGAGATCCTGGTCTGTGGATCTGGACTCTAGAAAAAACCTGGAGTTACTCCTTTTTAAGGGAGATATTCTGTTTGGGGAGGACTTAAATAAGATAGTGGCTGACTTGGCTACTGCCAAAACTGCCTGTCTGCCAAGTACCGCTCCTTCTGTGTCGAAGGCTAAAGGTACTTCCTTTCGCCCCTTGCGTCCTTAAGGTAAAGCAAAAGGTCAGGCGTACAACAAGCAGGCCCGCACTTCCAAACATAGAAACATAGAATTTGTGGGCAGATAAGAACCACTTGGCCAATCTAGTCTGCCCCTTTTTTTTTTTTATAATCTCTAACCTTAATTGATCCTTATTTCTTTGTAAGGATATCATTATGTCTATCCCATGCATGTTTAAATTGCTCTACTGTCTTAGCCTCTACCACCTCCGATGGGAGGCTATTCCACTTGTCCACTATCCTTTCTGTGAAGTCATTTTTCCGCAAATTTCCCCTGAACCTCCCCCCCTCCAGTCTCAGTGCATGTCCTCGTGTCCTATTGCTACTCTTCATTTGGAGAATGTTTCCCTCCTGGACTTTGTTAAAACCCTTTGTCACGATCCGGGTATCTGGACGCCATTTCTTACCCATCAGATGCCTCCTAAGGCTGGCTCAGCGCTCCAGGACCGGATCCCATCTGTTATCCTAATGTTCACATTCCTGCATCCTCTCCTGTCTCTCTGAGACGCTGTCACAGTAACGCCTTATTACATCTGGCATGGCGTCTCCCGCGGCCTCCGCCGCCGTCCCTGAGCTTCTGCATGCAGAGTGTCAGAGTGGCGATTACGTCAGCCGCGGCCTCCGCTGTGTCCGCGTGGTTGGATGTGCACTTGTCAGCCTGGCGTCTCCTGTCTCCAGTGGCCGGCGCCGCCATTACTGTTTTCATTACCACATGGATTACAAACCAAACTTCCCTCCAAGTGTCTGCATGGGCGCAGCCATCTTGGATTCTGTCAGCTGATCATTTCCTCCAATCTGTTGTCAGTATTGTTAATCTGCATAATTGCCTAGCCAATCCCTTCCTTGCTGCAGGTATAAATACACTGTGCCTGAGCAAGGAAGGCGTCAGTGCTTTGGTTGTCAAACCTAGTTCCTGTTTGTCTCTCTCCTGTGATTGTCTTCCAGGTTCCAGCTCCTGTCTCAAGACTTCCACCATAGAGACCCGCACCAGCATTCCACCTGCGGTGTAGCCTGACTCTCCAATCCATTGTGGATTCATCTGTTTCCAGCTACAACATTACCTGCTTCCAGCTCAGCTTCCAGCAGAGTACAGCTTCCCTTAAAGGGCCGGTGTCCTTTCTACACTTTACCACTCTCCACCGGTATTATTATTTCTCCGCTCTCAAGTTCTACATTTCAGTTCATATTTCATCGCTCCCAAGTTCATTTATTATTTAACTGGTTCCAGCCAGTATCCACTCCGTGCTAACAACAGTCTGGTTCCAGCCAGTATCCACAGCAGCTGTTTTACCTTCAGCAACCCAGCTGTTCCTGGAACACCAGCTGGCACAATCCTGGGTTATCTCCATTGCTACAGTCGGGCCTGGTAAGGACTTTCCATCTAGAAGATCATAAGAACTATCTCACACTACCAGTGCCCTGTGGCTCCTGCCATCCTGTAGTACCCAGGAACTGTATTTATTATTTGCTGACTTTTACGTTTTCTTTTACTGCTGCTGTGTTGCGGAGTTGTCATAATAAACATCATTGACTTTTATCCAAGTTGTCGTGGTCACGCCTTCGGGCAGTTATTATTCATGTTACTTACATGTCCAGGGGTCTGATATAACCTCCCAGGTTCCGGTACATCTCAGCCCCTACAACTGAGGCTGCCTCCCGTCAGCTCAGGCCCTCAGTTGTGACAGTAAGCACTGACCTAATGAATCCAGCCGGAGACCAGGATCAAGCGGCCAGGCCGATGCAAGAACTGGCAGCCCGACTAGAACATCAGGAGGCTGCACAGGGCCACATCATCCGCTGTCTCCAGGATCTCTCTACTCGGCTGGATGGGATTCAGACAACTCTCCGTGGATCAGGCGCATCTGGTGCGTCAACCACAGTGACTCCAGCTATAACCCCACCCACCTTACCCATTTCTGCTCCACGTCTTCATCTTCCAACGCCAGCAAAATTTGACGGATCTCCAAGATTCTGCAGGGGATTTCTCAACCAGTGTGAGATTCAGTTTGAGCTACAACCTGGCAATTTTCCCAGTGACCGTACAAAAATTGCCTACATCATCTCTCTTCTCAGTGGCTCCGCCCTTGACTGGGCATCACCGTTATGGGAGAGGTCCGACACCCTGCTATCTTCTTACACTGCATTCGTGTCAACATTCAGGCGCATCTTCGACGAGCCAGGCCGGGTAACCTCAGCTTCATCCGAGATTCTCCGTTTACGCCAGGGGTCACGTACTGTAGGACAATATCTGATACAGTTCCAGATCCTGGCATCCGAACTGGCATGGAACGACGAGGCCCTGTATGCTGCATTCTGGCATGGCTTATCTGAGCTTATTAAAGATGAGTTAGCTACCAGAGACTTACCTTCTAAGTTAGATGAGCTAATCTCACTCTGCACGAAAGTTGATTTACGTTTCAGAGAGAGAGCAACCGAGCGTGGAAGATCATCTGCTCCAAAATCTTCTGCTCCTCCTCCTCGTCAACTGTCACCATCTAAAGATGAGCCCATGCAAATTGGCCGTTCCCGTTTAACTCCTGCTGAGCGCCGAAGACGTCTCTCCGAGTTTCTCTGTCTCTATTGTGCAGCTCCGTCTCACACCATTAATGCCTGTCCCAAACGTCCGGGAAACTCCAAATCCTAGCTCGCCAAGGAGAGGGCCGGCTAGGAGTAATGATCTCCTCTCCATCTCCTCAAGATTGTAATCTCCCAGTCTCGCTTCAAGTTGCTCAACGTTATCGGAACGTCATTGCCCTCCTTGATTCCGGAGCAGCTGGGAACTTTATTACCGAAGCCTATGTTAAACGGTGGTCCCTACCCACCGAGAGACTTCCTTCGTCCATTTCTTTAACTGCCGTGGATGGCAGCAAAATTTTTGATGCAGTTATTTCTTTAAGGACTCTACCAGTTCGTCTGAGAGTGGGAGTTCTTCATTCCGAACTTATTTCTTTTTTAGTGATTCCAAGAGCCACACATCCTGTGGTCCTGGGCCTTCCATGGCTCCGTCTTCACAATCCTACAATTGATTGGACGACTACGCAAATCCTGGCATGGGGTTCCTCCTGTGCTGAGACATGTTTGTTTAAAGTATTGCCTGTCTGTTCTTCCTCCCCCAGGTCGTCTGATGTTCCACCTCCTCCATATCAAGATTTCACGGATGTGTTCAGTAAAGCTTCTGCTGATATCCTTCCTCCTCATAGAGAATGGGACTGTCCGATTGATCTCGTTCCAGGGAAGGTTCCACCTCGAGGCCGAACTTATCCGTTGTCTCTGCCTGAGACGCATTCTATGGAGGAATATATTAAAGAGAACCTAGCAAAGGGGTTCATTCGACCTTCTTCTTCTCCAGCCGGCGCAGGCTTCTTTTTTGTAAAAAAGAAAGATGGTGGTCTGCGGCCGTGCATCGACTACAGAGGTTTGAACGACATTACCATCAAGAACCGTTATCCTTTACCCCTGATTACTGAGCTCTTTGACAGAGTTAGCGGAGCTACCATCTTTACAAAGCTGGACTTGCGAGGTGCATACAATCTCATCCGGATCCGTGAGGGTGACGAGTGGAAGACCGCCTTTAACACCCGTGACGGACATTATGAGTACCTCGTCATGCCCTTCGGATTGAGCAATGCTCCAGCTGTCTTCCAGCATTTTGTCAATGAGATCTTCAGAGACATTTTATACCGTCATGTCGTGGTCTATCTAGACGATATCCTCATTTTTGCCAACGATTTAGAGGAACATCGTTTTTGGGTTAAAGAGGTTCTGTCCCGTCTCCGTGTCAATCATCTCTATTGCAAATTAGAGAAATGCGTCTTTGAAGTCAAGTCCATTCCGTTTCTAGGGTACATTGTGTCCGGTTCCGGACTAGAGATGGATCCTGAGAAACTACAAGCAATCCAAAATTGGCCGATACCCTTAACCCTCAAAGGGGTCCAGAGGTTCTTGGGGTTCGCCAACTATTACCGAAAGTTTATATGAGACTTTTCCACCATTGTGGCGCCTATTACTGCTTTCACTAAGAAGGGTGCTAACCCGTCCAAGTGGTCTGAAGAAGCCATGCAAGCATTTCATCTTTTAAAACAAAGGTTCATCTCTGCGCCTGTTCTGAAACAGCCTGACATCGACTCTCCTTTCATCTTAGAGGTGGATGCCTCCTCCGTTGGAGTAGGAGCGGTGTTATCTCAGAGGGCTAAAGATGGCCATTTACACCCTTGCAGTTTCTTCTCCCGGAAGTTCTCCCCAGCTGAGCGCAACTATGCCATTGGCGACCAGGAGTTGCTAGCCATCAAGCTCGCTCTAGAAGAGTGGAGGTATCTGTTGGAGGGAGCTTCTCATTCAATCACCATACTTACAGACCACAAGAACCTTTTATACCTGAAGGGCGCACAATGTCTCAACCCTCGTCAGGCCAGATGGGCACTTTTCTTTTCCAGGTTCGACTTTAAACTCCAGTTCTGTCCGGGCTCTCAGAATCGCAAGGCCGATGCCCTTTCCCGCTCATGGGAGCAAGAAAATGAGTCAGAGTCTTCAGACAAGCATCCTATTATAAATCCGTTGGCATTCTCCACGGTAGGGATGGACTCTACGCCCCCATCAGGGAAAAGTTTTGTGAAGCCGATGCTAAGGAAGAAGCTCATGCATTGGGCCCATGCTTCCCGTTTTGCCGGACATACAGGTATCCAAAAAACCCTGGAGTTTATCTCTAGGTCCTATTGGTGGCCAACTCTGAAAAAGGACGTCTTGGAGTTTATTGCATCTTGCCCAAAGTGTGCCCAACATAAAGTATCCCGCCAGTCGCCTGCGGGGCAACTGGTTCCACTATCCGTTCCCCGTCGACCATGGACCCACTTGTCGATGGATTTCATTACAGACTTACCCATGTGCAACAAGTTCAATACCATCTGGGTGGTAGTTGACCGGTTCACCAAGATGGCACACTTCATTCCTCTCACCGGTCTTCCGTCAGCTTCCAAGTTGGCTCAAGTATTCATACAAGAGATCTTCCGACTCCACGGTCTTCCTGAAGAAATTATCTCAGATCGAGGAGTTCAATTCACAGCCAAATTCTGGCGAAGTTTATGTCAAGTCCTCCAAGTCAAGCTAAAGTTTTCCACGGCTTACCATCCTCAGACCAATGGTCAAACCGAGAGGGTGAATCAGGACTTAGAGGCCTTCCTCCGCATCTATGTGTCCTCCTCTCAAGATGACTGGGTTCAGTTACTTCCCTGGGCCGAGTTCTGTCATAACAACCAGTATCATTCTTCATCTGCTTCAACACCATTCTTCACTAACTTTGGATTCCACCCTAAAGTCCCTGAGTTCCAACCGCTTCCAGCAACTTCTGTTCCCGCAGTGGATATCACCTTGCATCAGTTTGCCAATATCTGGAAGAGCGTACGATCAGCTCTGCTCAAGGCATCGTTCAGGTACAAGAAGTTTGCGGATAAGAAGCGTCGAGCAGTTCCTGCTCTCAAGGTGGGTGATCGGGTATGGTTATCCACGAAGAATTTGAGGTTAAGAGTTCCCAGTATGAAGTTTGCACCTCGCTATATCGGTCCTTTCAAGATTGAACAAGTCATCAATCCTGTTGCTTACAGACTCCAGTTGCCTCCCTTCTTAAAAATACCCAGGACATTCCATGTTTCCCTGTTGAAACCGCTGATCTTGAATCGGTTTCATTCCTCACTTCCTCCAACTCCGAAAGTCCAAACTCAACGAGGCGTTGAGTATGAAGTGGCCAAGATCCTGGACTCACGTCACCGTTACGGTCAACTACAATATCTTATTGACTGGAAAGGTTATGGTCCTGAGGAACGTTCATGGACCAATGCTTCTGATGTCCATGCTCCTGCCTTGGTCCGGAGATTCCATTCCAAGTTTCCTCAAAAGCCAAAGAAGTGTCCTGGGGCCACTCCTAAAGGGGGGGGTGCTGTCACGATCCGGGTATCTGGACGCCATTTCTTACCCATCAGATGCCTCCTAAGGCTGGCTCAGCGCTCCAGGACCGGATTCCATCTGTTATCCTGATATGTACATTCCTGTATCCTCTCCTGTCACTCTGGGACGCTGTCACAGTAAACGCCATATTACACCTGGCATGGCGTCTCCCGCGGCCTCCGCCGCCGTCCCTGAACTTCTGCATGCAGAGTGTCTGAGTGGCGATTACGTCAGCCGCGGCCTCCGCTGTGTCCGCATGGTTGGATGTGCATCTGTCAGCCTGGCGCCTCCTGTCTCCGGTGGCCGGCGCCGCCATTACTGTTTTCATTACCACATGGATTACAAACCAAACTTCCCTCCAAGTGTCTGCATGGGCGCAGCCATCTTGGATTCTGTCAGCTGATCATTTCCACCAATCTGTTCTCAGTATTGATAATCTGCATAATTGCCTAGCCAATCCCTTCCTTGCTGCAGGTATAAATACACTGTGCCTGAGCAAGGAAGGCGTCAGTGCTTTGGTTGTCAAACCTAGTTCCTGTTTGTCTCTCTCCTGTGATTGTCTTCCAGGTTCCAGCTCCTGTCTCAAGACTTCCACCATAGAGACCCGCACCAGCATTCCACCTGCGGTGTAGCCTGACTCTCCAATCCATTGTGGATTCATCTGTTTCCAGCTACAATATTACCTGCTTCCAGCTCAGCTTCCAGCAGAGTACAGCTTCCCTTAAAGGGCCGGTGTCCTTTCTACACTTTACCACTCTCCACCGGTATTATTATTTCTCCGCTCTCAAGTTCTACATTTCAGTTCATATTTCATCGCTCCCAAGTTCATTTATTATTTAACTGGTTCCAGCCAGTATCCACTCCGTGCTAACAACAGTCTGGTTCCAGCCAGTATCCACAGCAGCTGTTTTATCTTCAGCAACCCAGCTTTTCCTGGAACACCAGCTGGCACAATCCTGGGTTATCTCCATTGCTACAGTCGGGCCTGGTAAGGACTTTCCATCTAGAAGATCATAAGAACTATCTCACACTACCAGTGCCCTGTGGCTCCTGCCATCCTGTAGTACCCAGGAACTGTATTTATTCTTTGCTGACTTTTACGTTTTCTTTTACTGCTGCTGTGTTGCGGAGTTGTCATAATAAACATCATTGACTTTTATCCAAGTTGTCGTGGTCACGCCTTCGGGCAGTTATTATTCATGTTACTTACATGTCCAGGGGTCTGATACAACCTCCCAGGTTCCGGTACATCTCAGCCCCTACAACTGAGGCTGCCTCCCGTCAGCTCAGGCCCTCAGTTGTGACAGTCACTACACAG